>NC_136261.1:101787425-101862425 GCF_964187855.1 Myxine glutinosa | reverse complement strand
TCACCAGTGAGCCAGTTTGGTTTAGGGTTGATCCTCAAACTAATAAAAAAAAACTGCCATTCTGATGCAGGATCCACAAAAGAGGCACTCTATCACAGAGTAGGCTTACACCACCCTTCTGATGGGGGCATAAAGCTGATATTCCCATCTGCATTTAGGTAGGCCATTTTATTCATCTCTTGAAAATAGAAGGCCATTTTATTCCGGCAACTTGGAGAGGTTAAGTGAGATTAATTTAATGGTACGAATATAGTCTGTACATCAAAGATAAATTGATTGATTAAGTTAATTAAGTGTGGATGAAGCACAGACTTGATGGGCCTATTCCCTTCCATCATAACATATGCTGTCTCACAGAAGATGTGAATCTATAAAAAAAATTGAAGGGGGGAGGAGGAGGGGGTCAGACAGGAAGGGGATTGGGTACATGCAGTGTACTTGCTCAGATGGTGCGAGTGCAAAGCCATCAAGGCATGGGATCCAGGCCCACTTAAGGGCCCCGCAAGCTTTGCGATTTTTGATGCTCTCAGGTGTTCTCTGATCGTCTACTGACCACATTGACTGCATGTTTGGAGGAGAAGCAATCATTAGTCTCCATTGTAAAATCAATTGTCTTTCTTTTTATTATTAATTTCTTGTATCTAGAGTGCTTGCATGTAAGTAGTACGGCACAAAATCAAGTGTGAAATGTAATTTTGGCTTCACCCAATCAGTGAACTTTCCGACCCTGATTTATCCCAGTGGCACATCATCCCTTCTGGACTTGGTTATGACGAATTTTCCGACAAATGTCTCCTGGTCCTCTTCTGCCCCAACATGTTCAAGTCATCATGGGCTCGTTAGAGTCAACATCTCTCTGGCTATTGTCAGAGAGCTGCCATAGAGTGTGGCAGTTCACTCAGCTGACTGTCAGGGACAACAAGCTGCCCTCTCATGTTAAGACTGGTCCTTCATTTCCACTTCTCCTGATATTAACACTGCCTTGGAATCCTTCTACACAACTTTGCTTTCCCTTATGTACAGCTTTATATCATCTCGTCTGCAGTTATCATGCCTATCGGCTTACCCATGGTACACTGAATCCTTCGGTCAGGCAGTTGCCTTCAAATAACTTGCCTTCCCCTCCTGGAAGGCAAATCCTACCAAAGACAACCTCAGATCATTCCACAAAGCCGGAAATACGTGTCCACTCTCAGGGGAGCCATAAAACAACATCTGGCCAACCTCAAGGATGATCTCTCAAATCTGTCTCCTTCCTCTAAAACATGGTGGCACCACGTTAGGTCTGTCTATGGAGTATGCTCCCCTTCCATCCCTTCCCTAACTTCAAATCGCACCACAGCTGACTGCTTTTGAGAAGGAAAAATGCCTCAATTCTGTCTTTGCTTCCAAATCTTGTGTACCCAACCCCTCACTGGCTCACTCCCTACACATGCATGCCATACCCTCTCGTACCCAACTCCTGGATACTGTATTTTTCTGTAATGTGTTAATGTTAATCTAATTGTAATGTATTGACGTTTGCTGATGTCAGTTCCTACCTGTTGAGTAATGGTGTTGGACCAGGAGGCTGTTTGAGTGTTGAACTTACTTGTTTGCTTTGTGCTGTTTGATGATAGTGTTTGTAGATCTGTGGGCAAAATGTTTGTGAGCTGCACTGAGGGTAGCACTTTGGTGCATACGTTTCTTCGCCTTCTGAATAAAGCTTTCCTCACCCGCCCTGTTGGGGTTTGAAAGTGGTGATTTGTACCGGTAAAAATACAACACTTTGGCGACGTGGCCGGCCGGTTTGCAGTTACCACCTCCACCCAGTTACCACCTTTTTCGGAGCTGCGATGACCACCTATGGGATAATTGAAGAATTTTGCACCGTAACACACGACTGGGTTTTATATGCATGGGAGCGTCTCTGCGAATACTTTCAGGCAAACGACATTCATGACGAGGATAAGTGTCGAGCCATTCTGCTCGGCGTGGTTGAGAAGAAGGTCTACTCACTAATCCACTAATATGCAGTTTGGTTTCGCCCTCCAAACCTTCAGAGAAGACATTCAACAAACTCGTTCAACTCCTAAAGCAGCATTACTACTTCAAACCATCACCCATTGTGCAACGCTGTACGTTCAACATGTGCATGCATAAGTAAGGCTGACCTTGCGGCCACACAGGAGAAAGCAACGACCAAATTGAAAGCCGAAACTGCGGCTTCACAGGCCAAATTAACAGACAACTTGTCAAAGAATGTGGCGCCGACGCAATTGACAGAATAACCATCGGCAGAACAAACAAGCAGTTTGATGAAACCGGCAGCATTCTTCCAAAACAGTCACCAGGTAGGCCTCGTACTGTTCAAACTGAGGAAAGCAGAGCGGTCATTCAACAACAACTCGACAGTAACACACCATTATCAACTCGTCGTTTATCAAACGTCACCAATATAAGCCGATCATCGATTCGAAGAATACTAAAAGACCTTGATGCGAAACCATACATACCCAGATTAATTCACCAACTCTCTGAGGATGATTTAAACAGGTGCATTGAGGCATGTGAGACATTGCTTGGGTTAATGGATATTGACAATGATTTGCAGAACAGGATCTTGTGGTCAGATTAATCCAAGTTTACTTTATCTGGTTCTGTGAATCGTCATAACAGCGTGATATGGGCAGTAGACAACCCACGATTTACTGTTGAGCACAACGTCCAGTATCAAGCTAGTGTGTCCGTCTGGGCAGGCATTTCTTCTGGAGGCATTGTTGGACCAATATTTTTCGAAGAAAATGTGAATGCTGAAAATTACCTTCCAATGTTGGGGCAGCATGTATTTCCACTCAACGATGGCCAAATGTTGTTCATGCATGATGGTGCGCCTGCTCATTATACTGCCAGTGTACGCCAGGCCCTTGATTTGAACTTTACAGACAAATAGATTGGCCGTCGTCGTCCGGTTGAATGGCCGCCGTGGTCTTGTGATTTAACACCCTGTGATTTCTTCCTTTGGGGTTTCCTCAAACACAAAGTGTATGCGAGGAATCCTACGACCCTTAAAGACTTGAAACAATTCATCCATAATGAGACTGCTGCCTTAATGACTGAAACATGCAGAACTGTGTGTCAGAGTGTGTCAGAGTGCAGTTTGAACATTTGAACTGACCTGTTTCATGTATATGAAGCTGATCAGACTGTTTAACGAGTTATCATGTTTTGTTTTGTACCAAAGAACAATAATAAACTTGTTTGTTGCAGGTATCGTTCTTCAAAATGTGCCCAGCGTTTCTGGACCACTCTGTATATATACGCCATTTTCTCTCTGTGGCTGTCTGTCTGCATTTGTTCCTTTTGCACGGCCACATCTTTTAAGTTACAACTCCAAACTCGGGGTACAAATACAACCTTCTGTGGGGGGTAGCATAGGCTATGTAGCCGCGGGCTCACGCAAGGGTGTGAGGGACTGTAAGGGGGCATACATTCTCCATGTAAATGTGTACCATGTATCGCCACCTCGTGGTTGTATGATAGGGTATTACAATATCACTCTTTACCTGGGCAACTCTGAGGTTAAAGCACTCTTTGCATGGGTAAATGGAGGGGCCTGCCAAAGTCTTGTCTCTCCCCCCCCCCCCCCCTTCCCAAAGATGTATGTGCAGTATACCTCTACCTCCCCCTGCCTTTCCCCTCCCCTCTTCCCCTCCTTACCTCTCTTTCCCCCCTCTTTTTCCCTGCCACTCCTCCTCCTCCCCCCCCCCCCTCTCCCTGCCACCTTCCACCTCTCTCCCCCTTCTGGAAGAGACGTGACGACAAATTGGTCCGTCAGCGAAGCGACGGGTACGCTCTTCTGTCGGGACTGATAATGTCAATTTAATAATGTTACAACCTGTGTTTTCTAAGACTGTGGAATGTTACTTCTGAATGAACTTTGTCGTAGCAGCTGGGCCAGAAGGACATTACATTCAGTTTACGTAACACAAAGCCTCATCTCATTCTTCTTCACTAAACCACTGGATCTATAATGGCTTAATGTCATTTCCATCAACTAAAGTCCAACGAGCACATTTTGTTGATTCAGACCTAACCCCGAGGGCTTTGTTATTGGCTGGCTGCTACAATATGATCAAGAGCTGGACATGATAGCTCAATAATTCTGGGTAAAGGTTGCTGCTTGTGAGTCATGGAACCATTCACAGAGCTGTGTGCATCAGAAAAGACAGTTCCTTGTGCTCGCTCTATTATTGCATTGCTCTTGATGACTTCCTGGGCCGTCAACTCATCTCATCCCTGGCTCACCCCGCACAAAAGAACGACATGCCACCCTCTGGAGAGAACATTGTCTGAATGCGTGTGTAGCTTGTGATGCTCTCAGCCCCCATTCCCCACTCAGCCAGACGGGGAGCTTTGAATGGAGAGACCATCTGGTTGGCATGGTTGGTTGCCAGTGGTGGATTCCCCACTGAGAGCTTTTGGCTACAACCACTTGCGTATGACCCCCTTATCTTCATGGCTGATGCTGGGCACAACCGTGTGGCTGCTGCAGGGAGATATTTGACTCCTCTCTATTTGGAAGGAAGTTTGATATGATAAATTCCTTTAATTTGTTTTCTATGCACAAGCTGCACTTATCGTGTCCTGTAAAATAGTATGTTTTACAAAAACATGTTTCATGCTCACTCGTAGAATCCCAGATCATTTTGCCGTGTGGGAGCAAGATAGAGAGAGACTATTTACATGATTTTTTTTAGTTGCTGAACTGTTTTTTTTTTTCTGTGCGTTATAGGTTTTTGTGACAGTTATAGGTTCTTTGTATAGTTATAGTTGTAGGTTATAGGTTCTTTGCCTTTTAACTGCTCTGAATGTTTTGCTTTGATGGAACTTTCAAAGTACATTTAATGGATCTTGTATACATGTGCAGTGATTGTGATGTTTGTGAGCAGGTCTGGTTAAAAAAAATGTGAATGTGTTGTTGATCTCCATCTGCTGTTTCAGTCCCCAGACCCTCATGAGTAGCGGCAGAACGCATGTGCTATACACAAGTAGCCCCCTCCTGGTTAAACCCCCAAATTCAGGCTGCCTGCGCACCTTTCTCTCTTGTGAGACCACTTTTCAGAGGCTGTTCAATTCACTTGATTTCTTCACTCCAGGCCTTGAAGCAATTGGTGCACCACCATCTCATCTCGTATTCCATCCGTACCGTACACTCGGTCCTTTATACCTTAACCGTTTTCCCAACTCGACTGTCTTACTTGCAGGTTACTGCGTTTCTTCCCATGCTGTCTCACCGGTGAGGGGCGAGATATTGCTGGCGTTTGATTCAATAGATCATCGGATATTACTGCAGAGACTGCCCAAACATTTTGGTTTCGCTGTGAAGGTTCTACAGTGGTTTTACTCTTATTTGGTGAATATAACACACACCATTCGAATCAATGACATCAAGTCAGATATATACCATGACACCTGTGGTATAATAGCCCAAGTGTCTGTCATGGGGCAGATTATTTTCACAGTGTACAGTTATTTATTAATTTCTTTATTTTGTATGCAGAGTCGAGGCTCGTGTAAAAGCGAACACATTAAACATGAAAACATGCTCAGACACATAAAACATGCAATAAAGGAAGCGGGAGTCAAGATGGGGAGAGAGAGGAAAACATACAAGCACAACAACAGTAGAGAACAGGTACGTCGGTAGATCTGTGGAAGGGAGAGGGCTGAGGGGAAGCGGGGATACACGGTATAAAGCAAATGAACACTACTAGGAACTTCAGAAATGAAGTCGGAGATTGAAAGAGGTGGATTTGGGGTGTTTTAACGGGGGTAGAAAAGATAAGTGCCCCAGTTGTTGATATCATAACTGCTTATGACATACAATCAATGGTCTACACAGATTATACACAGCTAGCTATATATTCTGTTCAAACCATGTGAACGTGAGGTCTCACTGGATTGGCTCAAGCTTTGGGCGACTCAAAACAAACTTATATTAAATGACTCTAAGACGGAAATCATCAATTTTTCATCAACGTTTCTCTCAGTGCCTCATCCACTGATATTGGCGGTTGGCGATGTTGCCGCGTCTCCCATTGTCCATGGAAGCAACCTTGGTGCAGTCATGGATAATCACCTAACCACAAAATAACAAATGAAGAATGTCCGCCGCTCCACCACCGCAGCGATTAGATGCATCTTACTACTGTATAATTCACCAAATGTCCATCTGTCCGTTCGAAGGTACCGCAAAAACGGCTCAACCGATCGCAACGATATTTTGGGTGGGTATCCCTGCGACCCCCTGGAGTAAAATAGGCTATATTGTTTTTCCAATTTTTTTTCCCAATTTTCCAGTTTTTCCAAACATAATGGAATAATATTTACCGATATGAACAGTGATGTGGCTTTTATTGAAATTCTACAAATACTGTTTAGATTTTGATGAGAATTACGAACATGCCACGAATGCGGAGGTGGACAGATTACGGCTGCGCAAGTTGGATAATATCCCAATACAACCGTCATTCAATCGTAATGTTAAATCGTTAAACATTAATCGTGTTAATCGTTTTGTTAAAGTATCAATGAATGATTGGAATTGAGTGAATACAATTACGATTTTGAATTCGTAATTGTATTCACCCAACCGTACGGAACTTCACATCAGGATTTAAATATTTGTTTATGTCAAGAATGTTGTTAAAAGTTTAGTATATTAATGTATATTTGTGATTGGAGTTATGCTGTTTGGAATGAAAAAAGAAATATCGAGTTCAAGTGAATGACAGAATGCCGTGACGGTTTCTACTTTCTAAACGTGAATTTGCGGATCGCCATATGCAGATTCGCCATTGACTGGGTATGGAACAAACGTACCCATTTGTTTGCGAACTGGTACATTTTTCATGGAAGTCCTTCACGAACTTGCTGTCCATGTCTGACGTGCGACAGAAGGTGCTACAGGAATGTGGAATTTATTGGTTTCATGCTTTAGCATCCGCCGTTTCTGCATTGTCTGATTGCTGCTGGCCTCCCACCCTTGCGTAGCACGGATACCTCACCAGTTGGATAAATTTCACGTCCATCAGCTACAACGTGTACTAAACACATGCCTCCTCACCCCAAACCCCCCCCCCTTCCCGTGCCTCCTCCCCCCAAGGCCCACCCCCTTCCCGTGCCTCCTCCCCCCCAAGCCCTCTCCCTCGCACAGATCTCCCAATGTCCCTGCTCTCAAATGTTGTACTTGTGGGCTTCCCTCTCTCTCTCCATCTTGTCTCCCACTCCCTTTATCTTATGTTTTATGTGTCCGTTTGTTTTTTTGTGATTAATGATAGCTCTTACACGAGCCTCGATCTTGTATACACAAAAAAAAAAAAAAAGACTGCTACTGCTCGAATTATTGAGAAAGTTGTAAGAAGGCAACATATCTCACAAACTCTAAAAAAAACTTCCACTGGCCTTCCATTGAAAACGGAGTGGTTTTCAAGATCCTTCTACTCACCTATAAGGCACAAAACAGCATGAACCCGGTCTACATAATGGGCATGTGACCGCTTATGTACCCGGACGCAGCTTCAGATCTACTGCCCAATTCCTCCTCAGTGTCCCAAAAGTCACAACTCGTTACTATGGTGATTGCCATTTGTAGTAGCGGCTCCAACTCTTTGGAATTCACTCCCTCTACACATCCATCAATCAGCCAGTCTACAATAAAAAAGAAATACTCAAAACAAATCTTTTCAACAAACACAATGACCATAATCTTCATGTTACTGTCCTAGTTTGCCTTTCTGAAATAAACATTGGTTAGTGTGAATATTGTTAACTAGCCGAAACCCGTGGAACATCCACGGAAGGGAGGATGTGGTGTATGGATAGAGTGTACCATTATGGATGGCATAGGCCATAGGGGATTTGCTTGTCCGAGTAAGAGTTAGGAAGGAAGATGAGAATGAAGAGTGCATATATGAACAACGATCGCCGACACCGGCACAAATGCATGCTCTGGATTGTCCACTCAGTGGACGGCTTGCTTTCGCCTTCGCCTGTCCAATCAGCGGACGGCTTGCTTCGCCTTCGCCCAGCAGACGCCAATACGATGGCGTCGTAAGATGGTGTCGTATTGGCAGTTAATCGGATGCTTTTGGGCCCCAATGTCGGCTAATTCAGATTTTTCGAGTATGCCTGTACGTGATAAACAAAGAGCGCGGTTCGTAGATCATAAATCCATTAGTGCCGTGGGCATCGGGGCACTGGGTGCGGCGTAAAAGGGATAACAAAGTCGAGTCCTTACGCTATTATTATATAGATTATCTCCGCCACCGAAGGTAGAAGGAGATTATGTCTTCACCGCTCTCGCTTTGTTACTTGCCGGAATATATTCCGGAAAGTATGTTGGTTGGTTGGTTTGTCTCTCTGTCTGCCTGTCTGTCTGTTTGTGCACAGTATTATGTCTACATCGTTGCACATAGCATCACCATACTTCACACACATATTTGCCTTGCCCTGGAATAGACTGCCCAATTTTTAACTCTCTAGGCCCAAGGTCAAGCTCAAGGTCACCCAAAACGATGGTCACCCAATCATTTGTGCCTCCCAATTGAAGCCCTGCCCTTAGGGCGGGTACCATTGCTAGTAATATATAATGGTGATACAACAATTTTTACCGCTTTGCTTTGAAGAACGGGAATGAAGGGGGAGGAGCGTGTTAATATGTCTGGTTGAAGGCTTTGGGTGGTGAGGGGGCTTGAAGCCAGATTTTAATCTTACAGCCACCATGTTGGTGCACACCGTCACTGAATGCGAAGCGAAAGATGCCTCAGAGTTGTCACATTCACAATCGCTATGTCATATGTACTCCCGATACGTGTTTCCTTCATTGTAAAAACTACCAAGTCAACAGTTAAAAGGATTTTGAGCCGATAGGCGTTACGGCCTTGGCAAGATCGTTGTAGACAGCGATCTGTTAGCTTATACACCGCCCAAATAGCTATGTTGAATTCTCTCATGTAGAGATTAAATCCACGTCGTTTGAACTTTGGCAGAGGTCATTATTTAATTTTAATGATCCAAAATGGCTGATTTTTAAAAAAGTACATTCCGGCAAGTCATCGATCTCTGGCCGATTTTTTGTCTGTCTGTTTGTTACTTGCCGGAATAGATTCCGGCAAGTATGTTGGTTGGTTGGTTTGTTACTTGCCGGAATAGATTCCGGCAAGTATGTTGGTTGGTTGGTTTGTCTGTCCGTCTGTCTGTCTGTCTGTGTGTGTGCAGTACTATGTCTACATCATTGCACATAGCATCGCCAAACTTTACACACATATTTGCCTTGCCCTGGAATAGACTGTGCCCAATTTTTAACTCTCTAGGAACCAAGGCCTCCATTATGACGTCATAATTCGACAAGTACAAAACTTCATCCAATCAAGATGCAATTTCTTGAGCGCCATGTCGGCATAAACTGATGGAGAAAGAAAATAATGATGACATCATCAGTCACATGGTTCGGCCGCTATCTTGGAAAAACCGAATAACTTTGCACCTCTATATCTCCGAAAGTGCTGAATAGAATAGTGCCGTGATGGCGGGGAGTGGTTGGCAAATCAAAAGAAAAACTACATTCCGGCAAGTCCTCGGTCTCTGACCGATTTCTAGTTACTTGCCGGAATAGATTCTGACAAGTATGTTGGTTGGTTAGTTTGTCTGTCTGTCTGTTTGTCTGTTTGTGCGCAGTACTACTTCTACATCTTTGCACATAGCATCGCCATACTTTACACACATATTTGCCTTGCCCTGGAATAGACTGTGCCCAATTTTTAACTCTCTAGGCCCAAGGTCAAGCTCAAGGTCACCCAAAACGTGAAATCAGGGGGGTCAAGTTTTCATTTAAAATATATTTCAAACCACTATAACTCTAAAAGTACAAGAGATATGCATACACTTACTGTTACTGACATATAGGACGTCACATATGACTTCATTTGGCACCATGACCTTTGACCTTGAGTGACCTTGAAAGGTCAAACTCAAGGTCAAAAATTGTTTTTTTTACTAATAACTCTGTCAAACATTATCCGATTCCCTTCTAACCAACACCAAAATGTTCATTATTCAATTCCCGAAAAATAACATGTGGCATAAAATGGTCAAAAATGTTTAGTTTTAATTATTTTTTGGGGTCAAAGGTCAGGGGGCCAAGTTTTCATTGAAAATATATTTCAAACCACTTTAACTCTGAAAGGACAAGAGATATGCTTACACTTACTCAGTTACCTTCCATTGCTTAGCGTATATACATGTATAGATTTCCCGCCATTTTGATCCAAAATGGCCGATAAAAAAGTACATGCCGGCAAGTCCTCCGTCTTTGACCGATTTCTAGTTTGTCTGTCTGTTTGTTTCTTTGTGAACAAGATATCTCAAAAAGTTGTGGACGGATTTGGACGAAATTTTGCGGAGAGGTTGGGTGTCTGACAAGGACGAAAAGATTAGATTTTGTGAAGATCCGGATTCTGATCCGGCTTCTGTAATTTTTTGAGTGATTTTTCACCATTGGGAGATCGGGACAAAAACGATATATATAGCAGGATATCTCAGAAAGTTATGGGCGGATTTGGACGAAACTTGGTGGAGAGGTTGGGTGTCTGACAAGGAGGATTCGATTCGATTTTGGTGAAGATTTGAATATGGATTTGGCTACAATAATTATTTAATTTTTAAGTGATTCTTCACCATTGAGAGATCGGGTGAAAAGCGATATATAACATGATATTTAAAAAAAGTTATGGACGAGTTATTAATAAACAGCTATAATACATAAACTTACCATTATTATTCCCCCCTCTGCTCCACGGTCTACGCCTCTTTTCCTGTCCGTTCATCCCACTGATCTGCCTGTCGAAATGTGGCCGCACCACTTCATTGTCAGTTCACTGCCTTTTGACCCTCTGTCATCTCACATTCCACGAGCTTCGATGTCGTAAAAGGAAAAGAAAAATTCTACTGCTCAACCACCCTAAAGATTTTTCACATTGGATGGTGAACAGAGGCCAGTTTTTGTTTTCGGATGGTCAACTTTGACAATATACAGTCACGTGAAAAAGAAAATGCACCCCATGTAAAGTTTTGACTTTTTCAACATATTTCAGCATACACCTATTTGATCTTCATTTCGACAATATTGATCGATAAAGGTGATATAATACAACAAATATCATGAAACATTTGCATTTTGTAGTCCATTTTATAATTTAAATAAACATAAATGCAAATTTCGCATGTGGAAAAAGTAAGTACACCCTTACATTTATCACTACTTCAAATACCTAAAATTAGAAACAGGTGCACCAGCTCAGGTGCAAATGATTAGAACATCGTCAGAGAGGATCTTGGAGGAACATGTCTTATTTAAACCTCAGACATTTCGTTTGGTTTGCTCTTTGTTGTTGATGTGTGCGGCGTCACCATGCCCAGATCAAAAGAGCTCTCTGAGGCCTTCAGAAAGAAGGTTACAGATGCCTACGAGTCTGGGAAGGGATTTAAAAAGATCTCCAAACCATTTTAAATCAATCATTCGACTGTCCGGAAGATAATCTACAAGTGGAGAATATTCCAAACAACTGCCAACTTGTTCAGGCCAGGCCGCCCCAGCAAGTTCAGCCCGAGAGCAGACCGCAAGATGCTGAAAGAAGTCTCTAAGAACACCAGAATGTCATCATGGGACCTACAGGTAGCCCTTGCCACTGTTGATGTCAAAGTGCACGAGTCTACCATTAGAAAGAGGCTGCACAAATTTGATCTGCATGGGAGGTGTGCCAGGAGGAAACCTTTGCTGTCCAGAAAGAACATCAGGGCAAGACTAAAGTTTGCCAATGAACACCGAGGCAAAGACCAGCACTTCTGGAACAATGTGCTCTGGACAGATGATTCAAAGGTAGAGCTATTTGGCCACAGTACCAGAAGACATGTTTGGCGAAAACCAAAGACAGCATTTTACCACAAGAACCTGATACCAACTGTAAAGCATGGTGGTGGAAATATTATGGTTTGGGGCAGCTTTGCTGCATCAGGGCCTGGGCAGCTCACCATCATAGAATCCACTATGAATTATTCATTGTGCCAGAGGGTGCTTGAGGATAATGTGAGGCCATCTGTCGGAAAGTTGAAGCTCAACCGGAGGTGGACCTTGCAACATGACAGTGACCCTAAACATACCAGTAAATCCACCAAGGAATGGCTAAAAAGAAAGTATGTAGGGTTCTGGAATGGCCAAGTCAAAACCCGCATCTAAATCCCATCGAGATGTTGTGGGGGGATTTGAAACGAGCTGTGCATGCAAGAAACCCCTCAAACATTGCACAGCTGAAAGAATTCTGCATGGAGGAGTGGGAAAAAAATTCTCCCAGTCGATGTCAGAGATTGGTAGACAGTTATAAGAAACGCCTACTTGAGGTTGTTTCTGCCAAAGGGGGCAATACCACCTCTTCGAGCCAAGGGTGTACATACTTTTTCCACATGCGAAATTTGCATTTATGTTTATTTAAATTATACAATGGACTACAAAATGTAAATGTTTCATGATATTTGTTATATTATATCACCTTTATCTATCAATATTGTTGAAATGAAGATCAAATAGCTGTATGTTGAAATATGTTGAAAAAGTCAAAACTTTACATGGGGTGTATTTACTTTTTCACGTGACTGTATATATATATATATATATCCATGTTGTTCTTCCATGAGTCTTAGAAACTCAAGGCTAAAGCCTAGCAAGCTGCCTTCAAACAATTTATCATGTGGCAAATCGATTATAAATTATGATAAATAAAAAAACCAATTAAACAGAGAAAGCTCTCCTGCCAAAAGATTTGTGGGAAACGTCAGGTCCAATGAAAAAGGCACGTTCAAGGAAGTTAATGGAGTGGCTAATCTCTTGCAAAATTCACTTTCGATTCCTCAAGAGGCCTCTTATGAGCGAAATAGTAAATTGTGAAAAGAGTCATGAAAAGCAAAGAGTATGCACAGCATTTCAGATTTATTTGTGAAGAGGAAGATTCATGTAGAATACTTATCAGATGATTGATGTCGATGCAATTTTTTTTAAATCTTGAATTTTGAGACTTGCAATGGATCCCACTTTCATCCTTTTTAGCTCACCTGGAACGAAGTTCAGGGGAGCTTCTGCGATCGCGCGTTGTCCGTACTTCAGTCCGTAAACATTTGCAACTTTTTCTCCGAAACCGCTGAAGGGATTGTGACCAAATTTGGCACAAATGATGTTTGTTGTGTTGTGACTAAAGTTTGTTCACGGCATTAAAATATCTGGGTCTAAGGGGGTTTTACTGTGGGTCATATTGGATCCAGGTTTAACCCCCAAAATAGGAATTTGCTTTTTCCTCTGAAACTACACAAACTATTTCGATGAAACTTGACCACAACCTTCATCCCCCATGATGTACCGAAGTTTTTCACGGCATTAAAAAAAATCAAAGTCTGTCGGGATTTACGGGGGGTCAAAGTGGGTCCAGGTTTGACCCCCGAAAAATAGGTATTGCTTTCTTCTCTGAAACTACACACACAATTCCGATGAAACTTCACCAGTTCATCACCAGTGATGTACCAATGTTTGTTCAAGGCATAAAAAGATTCTGCCCCTTTGGGCGTCTATGGGGGGGGGGGGGGGGGTTGCCTTCCAAAATAGGTATTTGCTTTCTTCTCAGAAACTACACACGTAATTTCGATGAAACTTCACCACAGCCTTCATCACCCGTGATGTACCAATGTTTGTTCAAGGCATTAGAAAAATTGGCGTGTGAGGAGGTAAACGGGGTTGGGGGAGGGGTAGGGGTTGCCCCCCAAAATAGGTATTTTTTTGTTTGTTTATTTAAAGTATACACAAAGAATTAAGTTAAGCACCCCTACACAACGAATTAAGGTAAGCACCCCCTAATATATATTCTTTGTGTATATGTATACATTGGCATATATTCTAAGGTATGTGAGATCAAATAATGATTGGTATGACATTAGCAATTATCCATTGATGAAATTGAGTGATCAAAGTGAAAAAAAGTGATTGGTTGAGTCAGTGATCCGATCACGTGGGTCCTACACACGTTATTGACGCAAAGATCGCTAGAGGTCTTCTCAGAACAATGACTGTACGTTAGAAAACATAAACGTCATCCACACTGTCCGTGATGGACCTATAGCTCCATACTTAAATTGAGGTGAAAATATGCCTAAAATTCCCAAAAAATTTCACCTTAAATTATTCAGAATAAAATATTGAAAACGGCATGATTGTTATGTTTTTATGTGACCATAATATCACTTCTCCAGAAAATATAGCAATATCATGGGTATATTACACTGTTTTGACGACAACAAACTTGTAATGTGCGAGGTTGTAAAAAAACGGGGGGGGGGGGGGGGTGCTTAACTTAATTCTTTGTGTATATTATGATTATGTTAGTAAGATTCTACATGCTGTCCTGTCTTCTAGAAATCATTGAAATTGGTTTAAAATACCTTTAGTCAGTTCAGTATACTGTTTATTCTACCAGGTGAGCGCCAGGGTTAGGTTACGTTATGTTAGATTAGGGATGGGTTAGGTACTTTACTGAGTTTCAATTTCAACTTTCACTTGAAACGAGGGTTGTGTGGAATTTATCATTTGTTCACGTATCACAATGGAATGTTGTGGTGGAGATCGGATATCTTGCAATAATTACCTACACCACCGAAACTTATTGGAGTTTATGTTTTCACACTTGTCTGTTTGTTACTTGCAAAATTGAAGATTTTCAAGTATATTGGTCGGTTGCGTTTGTTATTCTGTTTTTGTCTGTGTTTGTAACTCGTCTACAGGTCACAATTCTAAACCGATCATGTAGCTTCATCAAGTTGTAGAAATCGTCACAATTGAGAAGCCTATTGATTTTGAGGTCAAAGGTCATCTGGAGGTCAACTTTCTGAAATCACCATTTTTCATCCGATTGACTTGAAAATTGAATAGCATTTGTATAACGAGTCACTGAATTGGGAAACGAACTTGAGGTCAAAAGGTCAACTCAAGATCAAACTTCTAAAATCATCAATTTTCATGAGAAAAATCGTCACTTTTCATCCTGTTGACCCGAGCTTTGATCAAGATCATCAGTTTTAATCTTGATGAAATGGACAATTTGATGGATCAATGGAAACCTTTTTTGGGGGAAGGGAGTGGATTTTGCAAGTATCTTACTCTGCATGACGTCTTCTTGTTTGTTTGTTTGTGAATAGGATATCTCAAACAGTTGTGGATGGATTCGGACAAAATGTGGTGGAGAGGTCGAGTATGTGACAAGGAAGAACTTATTCGATTTTGGTGAAGATCTGAATCCGTATCAGAATCAGAGAATTTTGAAAGTGATTCTTCCGAATTGAGCGATTGGGCTAAAACCGATACATAGCACGATATCTCAAAAAGTTCTCGACGGATTCAGATGAAAATTGGTGGAGAGGTTGGGTCTGTTAGAAGACCGAATCAATTCGATTTTGGTGAAGATCTGAATATGGAGGCGAGAATTTTTTTTTAAATTTTAAAGTTATTCTTCACCATTGAGTGATAGGGCCAAAAATGATATGTAGCATGATATGTAAAAAAAGTTGTGGATGACTTATGACAAAACTTGGAGGATGAGTTATGTGACAAGAGCAAGCCGATTCGATTTTGATTCAGGTCCGAATCCGGATCCGACCTATCAGTGAGTACTAAACATGAACTGTTCAGCCTGGCAGAGGTATGCTCTCTACCGAGTGCCCTTCTCATAATATCAGTATTTTAAAAGCAAGCCTATTAGTAGGGTTGGTAGAGGGGATTAGAGGGGGTTTCCAGGGGTGCACGCTAACCCCCTCTACCAACTAGACTATATAGCACATTTCCATGTGTTAAACAATGGGGACACAAACCGATGACAGCAAAGAAAACCAACAAAAGAGATGGTGATGAGCCCCATGCATGATCCCATTAGCAGGTGTTTTACGAGTATCTGCTAAACCCAGTCGTTTCACAATCCAAAGAGCACAGGATTAGATATCGTATTTCTGAGTGATAATTTCCTTGTCTTTTGGCTCGAGGGAATGTCGGAAATCAATTGACAAGCCTAGTGTATGGAACAGAAGAAAATCCAGGTGACATCCTTTGTTGAGCTCATCACTTGTGTAGATAATTCTGTAAATTATAGAAGATGTTACACATACATCCTACTTCAGATTTTCAAACGCATGACTTCCATGAAAGTCACCTTCATTTCCTTGGTATGAAGATTAACAAGGTTTGCTTTAAAGATCAAGTTCTGAAATACAAGGAGAGAATCAGCATCGCAACAACTACCACGAGTCAGTGCTCATTATAGATCACATGTCATAAACATGAACCAATCAAAAGGAGCTCCCTAGCCCTCAAGCGTCTATTACCCAAGCCGAACTCTTTACAGGTAATTATCCGAGTATCTATTACCCAAGCCAAACACCTACCAGGTAATAATCCGAGGGTCGATTACCCAAGCCGAACACCTACCAGGTAATAATCCGAGGGTCTATTACCCAAGCCAAACACCTACCAGGCAATAATCCGAGTGTCTATTACCCAAGCGAAACACCTACCGTACCAGGTAATAATCCGAGTGTCTATTACCCAAGCCAAAGACCTACCAGGTAATTATCCGAGTATCTATTACCCAAGCCAAAGACCTACCAGGTAATTATCCGAGTATCTATTACCCAAGCCAAACACCTACCAGGTAATTATCCGAGTATCTATTACCCAAGCCAAACACCTACCAGGTAATTATCCGAGTATCTATTACCCAAGCCAAAGACCTACCAGGTAATTATCCGAG
Source organism: Myxine glutinosa (assembly GCF_964187855.1). Lineage (NCBI taxonomy): Eukaryota > Metazoa > Chordata > Myxini > Myxiniformes > Myxinidae > Myxine > Myxine glutinosa. The sequence goes on along the minus strand of NC_136261.1, from coordinate 101,845,551 downwards.
TATCTATTACCCAAGCCAAACACCTACCAGGTAATAATCCAAGTATCTATTACCCCCGTCCTTTACAAGCTTCACTGGCTCCCCATCCCCCAGAGAATCCAGTACAAAATCCTCCTCTTGACCTACAAAGCCCTCCATAACCTGGCCCCATCCTACCTGACTGACCTCCTCTCCAGACACACTCCCACCCGCAACCTCCGCTCTGCTGGTACCAACCTCCTGACCCCCCCCCCCCCCAAGCAGACCAAATTCAGATCCTGGGGGGACAGGGCCTTCTCCATCGCTGCTCCCACCCTCTGGAACTCACTACCTCACACCATCAGAGACTCCTCCTCACTCACCACATTCAAAACATCACTCAAGACCCACCTGTTCAACACTGCATTCAACATTTAACCCCTGACTATCTCTTCTCCTTCTCCTTCCTCTTGCTTTGATTATTTACCTGTTGATTTTTGTCTTTTTGCACTTGTTTTTTGTACTCTGTCAAAGCGTCTTTGGGCTTCTTGAAAAGCGCTATATAAAATAAATGTATTATTATTATTATTATTATTACCCAAGCCAAACACCTACCAGGTAATAATCCGAGTATCTATTACCCAAGCCAAACACCTACCAGGTAATAATCCGAGTATCTATTACCCAAGCCAAACACCTACCAGGTAATAATCCGAGTATCTATTACCCAAGCCAAACACCTACCAGGTAATTATCCGAGTATCTATTACCCAAGCCAAACACCTACCAGGTAATTATCCGAGTATCTATTACCCAAGCCAAACACCTACCAGGTAATAATCCGAGTATCTATTACCCAAGCCAATCACCTACCAGGTAATAATCCGAGTATCTATTACCCAAGCCAATCACCTACCAGGTAATAATCCGAGTATCTATTACCCAAGCCAATCACCTACCAGGTAATTATCCCACATAATAACAATATGCTTGTTCAGTTTGTGTGTTTCTCTGTCTATTCGACGACTTTCTCTACTCGACCACGGACCGTAAAACCCATATCATTATAAAGTCTTTGTTCGACTCGTTCTGATTGTATATTATTTTTTCCATTTGAAATGATTTTACATGTTTGTTTTTTTATTTATTGGCGCTGAGGAAGCGCCTCTAGCGAATGACTTCCAGCCAGTGTAACGCTAATTCCTGTCACAGGAATTCTGAGATCATATAAGTGGGCGTGGCAGTTCCTGATTGGTTCGTGTTGGGGGACTTCTGGGAGAGGCTTCATAAACAAATATCCACCATTTTATTAACTCGCATAGCTTTGAGGCCTGCTTAGTTAGGCCCGTGCTGTCTTTCTCCCTCACACAGGTTTATTTCAATTCTAATTCGATATATCATTTCATTTTTAACAGTCACTAACATAGTGTTAGACTCGGTTGAAAAAATTGCCAAGATATATTTTTTTTAAATCGCTGCACGGTCGGTCATACACCGCCTAAAATAACAGACGGGAAAATGGCGAGATATATTAAAAATTCGTGGCGGACTTTCCAATTCCTTTGCATTAATTAAATAAAATAATTCTGTATACTGATTTTTATTGTCATATTCTTCATTATGCCTATGTACTCTGAAATAATGAGGAATCGGGAATAACAAAAGTGGATATGTCAAATCTTACTCGATCCCATATTACATGTACTTTCATTGCATACAAATTATACTTCCTCCTAGAAATTCCATGCCCGAACCTCAGCGCAATCCAAGAGGATTCACTTGTTATTATCTAGCTTACTTGACCGCTATTTTTCCTGAAGAATCATAAGATTACGGCATTTCGGAATCTTGCGAGATTCCGCAAGATTTATTTATTTTATATTACTTATTGTTTTATTATATTATTTTATTTATTTATTTTTTATTATATATTATTTGTATTTAGTTATTTTATTAACGTACCTCCTAAAGTATTTACTTTTAACATTGTTCTAAACGAAAGGGAACAGGAACAACGCAGGCATGATAGGCCGAATGGCCTCCTCCTGTGCCAAAGTTCCTTGTGTATCCTTGTGTAATGCTGAATGGGAAGAAAGGGGGCGGGGGAGGGCAGAATAGTGAGTTGGGATGGGGGGGAGGGGAGGTAGAGATGGGACAGAGTTGTGAGAGGTGGTTGAGGCTTTGGAGGGGGGTTAGGACTTGGGGTTGGGGGGGGGGGGACTTGGGGTTTTATCGGAGGGAAGTTGAAGACTTGAAGAGGAAAGGGGGAGGGGAGGACAGGGAGTTGATTTTGTGGGGGGAAGAGAGGGAACAGAGTTGGGAGAGGGTGTTTGAGGCTTTTGGTGGGGTTGAGGAGTTCGGGTTTGGGGAGGGGGGGGGGGGTGAGGAGGTTGAGGCCTTGACGAAGAATGCGGGAGGGGCATGGAGGGACAGGTAAGGGAGGACAGAGATGAGGGGCTTGAGGTTTGGGGTGGTGTTTGAGGACTTAATGTGCGGGAAGAGGCGGGAGGGGGGGGGGGGGGGGGGAGAGGATGGAGCCGGGGCGTGGTGAAGACTTGTATTGTGGGGGGAATTTGAAGAGAGGGTGAAGGGAAACAATATAACGGATTATAGGAAGCAACAGAATAAGGGGAACAGCAAAGGAGAGGGGAAACAAGAACAGCACCGAGGGACAAAATAGACAATCACAAGCAAACAAGGGATGTGGGTCTAGTGGTGGATGTGGTGGAGGACTGGAGGTGTTGGGAGTTTGATGCAGAAGCAAATACTCAGAGAGGAAAAGGTGGAAATTTGGAAGGAGGCGAGCTTGCGGGTGGAGGAGGAGTTAGCGCGGTAGAAAATATCATGGTTTTAGATGGGGGATGATGTGAGACGGCGGTGAACACCTGTCTTGAAGACTTGGAAGGACGAATGAGATTGAAAAGAATGTGGAAGTTCACTCCACAGGTGGGAAACAGAAAGAGAAACAAATGAATGGACGTGAGCAGTGATTCTGGATTTTGCTAGTTTCACCAGAAGGGCATTGGTTGCATGAACCATACAGAAGCCTGGGGGAGGGGGACAAAACTCAGAAAGGGGAGAGGGTGCAGGACCAGAAAGGAGGTGATAGAAGACAGAGAGACCACTGATCTGTCTGTAATGGCAAAATGATAAGCTCATATACTCAGCTTAATCATGGGAGATTCCAATAATCTTGGAGGCCTTAATTTCCACGTCATCTAGTTGATCGAATTGTGAGGCAGGGGAGCCAGCCCAGAGGGGAGAGAAGTACTCCATGAGGTTGTGGATGAAGGCCTTCTAGGTGGATAGGAGTTCAGGTGTGCCAAGGAAGGACTTTGTATGACGTAGGATACCTAGTCTGCGGCTGGCTTTGGAGACCAACTTTGTAATGTGGTTTGTCCAGGAAAAATGATGGGTGATAGTGGAACTCAGGAGTTTGAATGACTGAACATCTTCACGAGGATTTTTAAGAGAGTAGATAGAAGGGTTTGCCATTTGGTCTTTTCGGAGTGAGATAGTGAGAGTGTGAGATTTGTCAGGATTGAAAGACATATTCCAAGTGTTTGACCAGGTTGTGATTCTATCAAGGTCTGAAGAGACAGAAGAGGCTGCAGTCTGCCTATTTGAAGAATGAGGAATGTCACGGCAAAGGTTGGAGTAATCACCAAATTGATAAAGAGGATGTTCCAGAGAGTCAGAGATTGTTGATAAAGATTAGGAATAGTATGAGGCCTAGAACACTGACTGCCTTGTGGCACTCCAGCCTTGACAGTGAGAGGAGATGAAAGGATTCCGTTGAGAGCCATACGTTGGCTATGAGAGTAGATGATTACTTGCTTTCCACAAGTACTTCAATAGTGTCTTTCTACCCAATATCATGAAGCACGTGAAGAATCCAGATAAATTGACATGTTCTAAGAAACTTACAGTGCCACCATCTGAAGTCCACAAGAGATAAGCGAGGCAAAGGCACTTTTATGAAGATGGCTGGTCAGAATAAGGCCACATGTGGATTGAAGGACTTTGTGTTTGACTCCATGAACAAACAGAGACCTGATGAGGACGTGCCCGTACGTGGGTGCCCTAGGATGTGCCCGTACGTGGGTGCCCGTTCCTTGCCAAAAAAAAAAAAAAAAAATGTCTTCGCCCATGCATGCATGGGCGTGCCCATGGGCCCATGGGCGTGCCCGTAAGTGCGTGATGTGACCGTACAATGAATGTATCGTCCCGACGCCGCAGCTCGGATGGCGCTGCAGTTAATCGGGCCTGTATCGGCAGAGTTATTATAAACGTGTACTACAATCGATCGTGATTGTCCAGGAAATTGTATTCCTAATGTATTCCTATGGAAATGGAAATGAAATGGAAATTGTATTCCTAAATTCCCCCTAATGGTTTGGTCCATTCGCAAAGCCAGTAACGACCACAGAACCCCCCCCTCTATTTACATGAAATGGTTTGGTCCATTCGCAAAGCCAAAGCGAACGGCGAACGGCTAAATCGCCATAGCTCGGTAACTACTTCTCCGATTAATATGAAACCTTGAAAAGGCACATCCTCAGGTCCCCAGCAATATACCTGGCAAGTTTCAAGTATATCGGACCCGTGGTTGTCGAGAAACAGCGGTCACAGACAAACAAACACACAGACACACACACAGACACACACACAGACACACACACACACAGAGATTACTGGAATTATAGATAGACTAGGGCATGCCCGTACTATATATATATCTAAAATTATATCCCCCCCCTCTATTTACATGAAATGGTTTGGTCCATTCGCAAAGCCAAAGCGAACGGCTTGCGAGTACGGTGACAATCCCCCCCCTCTATTTACATGAAATGGTTTGGTCCAAAGCGAACGGCTTGCGAGTACGGTGACAATCCCCCCCCTCTATTTACATGAAATGGTTTGGTCCAAAGCGAACGGCTTGCGAGTACGGTGACAATCCCCCCCCTCTATTTACATGAAATGGTTTGGTCCAAAGCGAACGGCTTGCGGAGTTTGGTAAAGAAATCGCCATAGCTCGGTAACTACTTCTCCGATTAATATGAAACCTTGAAAAGGCACATCCTCAGGTCCCCAGCAATATACCTGGCAAGTTTCAAGTATATCGGACCCGTGGTTGTCGAGAAACAGCGGTCACAGACAAACAAACACACAGACACACACACAGACACACACACAGAGATTACTGGAATTATAGATAGATTATTGCTCGAGTCTGGCCCCTCCTGCCTCCAGTGTTGTGTAAAGGTTAAAAGGGCGTCCCGGTAGTTAATTCCATAAAGCATCCATTGAAGGACACTATAATACCCTTGTTCAGTAGTTTATATCCTTATTATGTGTTTTAGGGTAAGGCCTTGTCTTCCATTAGAATGACACTCCATTGCACCAAGTGAAAGAGATAGATTCCCTTCATCCTTCATTCCCATTCCCAAAACCTCCATTTCCCCTTTCGTCAATTGCCATTCGCATTGCCAACTACAATTGCCGCCATTGAACATGTGCTTGGGTTGGGGAAGAAAGGCGTCCCGCCCGTCGTCATCAAGGGCGGAGCCAGAGGGGCGCGCGACCAACCAGGGCCGAGGTGAACACACCGATGGGCGTGTCCTGAAGGCCGGCGGCTTAATCGCCGGAGGCGCTATAAAAGCGCGCGCGCAAGAGTGACCAGGGCTGAGCTGCGTGGTGAGGTGCAAAGAAAAGAGCTGGGTCGTCAGAGGAGAGCTGAGTAAAAGGGTCCAAGAGGGAGCTGCGTGGTGAGGTGCAAAGAAAAGAGCTGGGTCGTCAGAGGAGAGCTGAGTAAAAGGGTCCAAGAGGGCTGAGCTGCGTGGTGAGGTGCAAAGAAAAGAGCTGGGTCGTCAGAGGAGAGCTGAGTAAAAGGAGGTCCAAGAGAGAGCTGCAAAGAGAGCTGGGTTGTGAGGTCAAAGAAAGAGAAGAGATCATCCAGCAGCGATTCTTGTTCAAAGGAGATCATCCAGGGAAGCACAAAGCCTGCTATTCGTCGCCTTGCTCGCCAGCAGCAGCGTCCACAGCAGCAGCAGCAGCAGCGTCCACAGCAGCAGCAGCAGCAGCAGCGTCCACAGCAGCAACAACATTCAACAGCCGCTTGGGGCCTGGACGGCAGTTTGGAGCAGGGCCGCGAAGGAACGGCGGCTGCCCAATGCGCCGATCGTGCTGCAGGACCCGTTGGACTTCCCTCTCCCTCAAAACATCCACCTGCCATTCCTATCATCATTCCCCATGTCATGTGAGTCGTCTTCGTTTGTTCTGTCCTGGGTATTAATTAAGTCTGTTTAGATAAGCTAGCGATTTTCACTGTGTCTCTAAAAAGCTTCTGTATATTATTTTATTATCTTTCCTCCTCCTTGGTTTCTTTGAGCCTGTACATCTATCTATAATTCCAGTAATCTCTGTACGTCTGTACGTTTGTTTGTTTGTCTGTGACCGCTGTTTCTCGACAACTACCGGTCCGATATACTTGAAACTTGCCAGGTATATTGCTGGGGACCCGAGGATGTGCCTTTTCAAGGTTTCATATTAATCGGACAATTACTTACCGAGCTATGTCCAAAAAACGATTCAACCAATCAGAGAGCAGCGAACGATCGCGTGTGCCGAACGTGGAGGACACACTCTGCCTCGGATGGCACATTTGAGAGCGTATTCATTTATTTCACGTTTGCAAACTATGTTGGCGTTAAACTATGTTTTAAAACTAATAAAACCGAATTTGCGATTCATTCGCTTTCCTGCGCGTTTGTGCACACGATGGCGATTTCTTTACCAAACTCCGGAAGCCGTTCGCTTTGGACCAAACCATTGCATGTAAATAGAGGGGGGGGATTGTCACCGTACTCGCAAGCCGTTCGCTTTGGACCAAACCATTTCATGTAAATAGAGGGGGGGGATATAATTTTAGATATAGATATAGTACGGGCAATGCCCTAGTCTATCTATAATTCCACTAATCTCTGTGTGTGTGTGTGTGTGTATGTGTGTATGTCTGTGTGTGTGTTTGTTTGTCTGTGACCGCTGTTTCTCGACAACCACGGGTCCGATATACTTGCAACTTGCCAGGTATATTGCTGGGGACCCGAGGATGTGCCTTTTCAAGGTTTGAAATTAATCGGACAAGTAGTTACCGAGCTATGTCCAAAAAACGATTCAACCAATCAGAGAGCAGCGAGCTATCACGTGTGCCGAACGTGGCGAACAGACTCTGCCTCGGACGGCACATTTGAGAGCGTATTCATTTATTTCACGTTGGCAAACTATGTTGGCGTTAAACTATGTTTTAAAACTAATTAAAACTAATTTGCAATTCATCGTAACTGCGATTTGCGACCTTCCGGACAGTGAAGACTTCACTTCCGGCAGCCAATCACAGAACGCGTTGTTGCGAGCCGAGCCGAGCGCGTGCGCCATTACGGTTCGTAATTCGATTTCTTCCGGAGAAAATAATAATTTCTCGATTTCTTATGCGCATTATTTCTCCCAGAGCGAAGGGCGGAAGCGAAGAGCGTTGTTTTTTTTGTTTACGGGCGTACGGGCGTACGGGCGGGGTAGAGCGTACGGGTAGCGGTTTTTTTTTTTTTTGGCAAGGAACGGGCACCCACGTACGGGCATGCCCTAGTCTATCTATAATTCCAGTAATCTCTGTGTGTGTGTATGTGTGTGTGTCTGTGACCGCTGTTTCTCGACAACCACGGGTCCGATATACTTGAAACTTGCCAGATATATTGCTGGGGACCCGAGGATGTGCCTTTTCAAGGTTTGATATTAATCGGAGAAGTAGTTACCGAGCTATGTCCAAAAAACGATTCAACCAATCAGAGAGCAGCGAGCTATCACGTGTGCCGAACGTGGCGAACAGACTCTGCCTCGGACGGCACATTTGAGAGCGTATTCATTTATTTCACGTTGGCAAACTATGTTGGCGTTAAACTATGTTTTAAAACTAATTAAAACTAATTTGCGATTCATCGTAACTGCGATATGCGACCTTCCGGACAGTCAAATGACTCATGTCAGCCATGGACGTCACTTCCGGACTTACGGATAGTCATAGTGACGACGTACTGATGCTGAACGTGGCGAGCAGACGCTGCCTCGGACGCCACATTTGAGAGCGTATTCATTTATTTGACGTTGCAATCTGTGTTGATTGTTGTAAGGTACGATCGATTGTAGTACACGTTTATAATAACTCTGCCGATACAGGCCCGATTAACTGCAGCGCCATCCGAGCTGCGGCGTCGGGACGATACATTCATTGTACGGTCACATCACGCACTTACGGGCACGCCCATGCATGCATGGGCGAAGACATTATTTTTTTTTTTTTTGGCAAGGAACGGGCACCCACGTACGGGCACGTCCTAGTCTATCTATAATTCCAGTAATCTCTGTGTGTGTGTATGTGTGTGTGTCTGTGACCGCTGTTTCTCGACAACCACGGGTCCGATCTAATTGAAACTTGCCAGATATATTGCTGGGGACCCGAGGATGTGCCTTTTCAAGGTTTCATATTAATCGGAGAAGTAGTTACCGAGCTATGTCCAAAAAACGATTCAACCAATCAGAGAGCAGCGAGCTATCACGTGTGCCGAACGTGGCGAACAGACTCTGCCTCGGACGGCACATTTGAGAGCGTATTCATTTATTTCACGTTGGCAAACTATGTTGGCGTTAAACTATGTTTTAAAACTAATTAAAACTAATTTGCGATTCATCGTAACTGCGATATGCGACCTTCCGGACAGTCAAATGAGGACGTCACTTCCGGACTTACGGATAGTCATAGTGACGACGTACTGATGCTGAACGTGGCGAGCAGACGCTGTAAGGTACGATCGATTGTAGTACACGTTTATAATAACTCTGCCGATACAGGCCCGATTAACTGCAGCGCCATCCGAGCTGCGGCGTCGGGACGATACATTCATTGTACGGTCACATCACGCACTTACGGGCACGCCCATGGGCCCATGGGCACGCCCATGCATGCATGGGCGAAGACATTTTTTTTTTTTTTTTTGGCAAGGAACGGGCACCCACGTATGGGCACGTCCTATTCACAAACAGCCTATCTATCTATAATTCCAGTAATCTCTGTCTGTACGTTTGTACGTTTGTCTGTCTGTGACCGCTGTTTCTCGACAACCACGGGTCCGATATACTTTTAACTTGCCAGGTATATTGCTGGGGACCCGAGGATGTGCCTTTTCAAGGTTTCATATTAATCGGACAATTACTTACCGAGATATGTCCAAAAAACGATTCAACCAATCAGAGAGCAGCGAACGATCGCGTGTGCCGAACGTGGCGGACACACTCTGCCTCGGATGGCACATTTGAGAGCGTATTCATTTATTTCACGTTTGCAAACTATGTTGGCGTTAAACTATGTTTTACAACTAATAAAAACGAATTTGCGATTCATTCGCTTTCCTGCGCGTTTGTGCACGCGATGGCGATTTCTTTACCAAACTCCGGAAGCCGTTCGCTTTGGACCAAACCATTGCATGTAAATAGAGGGGGGGGATTGTCACCACTCGCAAGCCGTTCGCTTTGGACCAAACCATTTCATGTAAATAGAGGGGGGGGATATAATTTTAGATATAGATATAGTACGGGCATGCCCTAGTCTATCTATAATTCCAGTAATCTCTGTGTGTGTGTATGTGTGTGTGTCTGTGACCGCTGTTTCTCAACAACCACGGGTCCAATATACTTGAAACTTGCCAGATATATTGCTGGGGACCTGAGGATGTGCCTTTTCAAGGTTTCATATTAATCGGAGAAGTAGTTACCGAGCTATGTCCAAAAAACGATTCAACCAATCAGAGAGCAGCGAGCTATCACGTGTGCCGAACGTGGCGAACAGACTCTGCCTCGGACGGCACATTTGAGAGCGTATTCATTTATTTCACGTTGGCAAACTATGTTGGCGTTAAACTATGTTTTAAAACTAATTAAAACTAATTTGCGATTCATCGTAACTGCGATATGCGACCTTCCGGACAGTCAAATGAGGACGTCACTTCCGGACTTACGGATAGTCATACTGTCATAGTGACGACGTACTGATGCTGAATGTGGCGAGCAGACGCTGTAAGGTACGATCGATTGTAGTACACGTTTATAATAACTCTGCCGATACAGGCCCGATTAACTGCAGCGCCATCCGAGCTGCGGCGTCGGGACGATACATTCATTGTACGGTCACATCACGCACTTACGGGCACGGCATGCATGGGCGAAGACATTTTTTTTTTTTTTTTTGGCAAGGAACGGGCACCCACGTACGGGCACGTCCTACACACTTGCATTCCTCTGCAGCAACATCATGACTGTGTATGGACAAGAGCTTATAACAACAAAGGGCAGCAGGTTATTCTGAAGGGGTCAAGGGAAGACGACAGAAGGAGGAATACCCCAAAAATGAGTGGATGTGGGAGAGAGTGCATCGGTGAGCGCATGAAGTGGTGGCAGGAGCAGATTTGGAAGACTGAAGTGAGAAAGATGATACAACAGACACAGGGAGGTGATTCCACAATCAGGAGTACAAGGGGATGCATGAATGCAGGGGGGCAACCTATCTGAATTTTAGGAGTGTGAGTAGATGAGGGTTTCTAGAGGAACGCATGGGACTTGTGGAGCGCAGATGTTGGAGAGGGATGGAGAAGCAAGGCCAGTCAGATGCAAGCTTGTGTAATATCGAGATCCCACCAACTTGTTGCTCATGTGAGAGTGCCAGATACCAATCTGCCTCCTGCCTTGAGATACTCGTAGTGTGGAAGACCTTGTTTTTGACCAGCTCAAGGATGAGCAAGGTGGGAAGCAGGAGCACCAGCCAAGACTGGGGAGCCATACTTCATGGAATACTATTTGAAAGCCTTGTACACAGTGACGGGTTCGGTGCCACTTAGGAATAAAATAAACTGCGGAGAATGCCCAGATGGCGAGCGACTGCCCTTTGATGCAAGCTTGGTGATACGATACTCCCATGAAAATCCTTATTATGTCATCTGACAACACAGTGCTCATCAGAGGAACCAATGGAAGCATACTGGTGTGGTCCTTCAGGAGACGGACACCAGATTACCGATGCACCTGCTTGGTATGCACCGTGAATACTGATGTCCTTGTGATCCTCCTTGACAAGTTCTACAACCTACTCACTTTGTATCCAGCTGTGGACATTTTAGTAGGGGAACAAGGGTCTCAAAGTATTGATTTACCTCCACATCAGAGTACACCAATTTTCAAACCTAGAAAGATTAAGGTGAGAACATGCTCTATCATAATCTGCGAGCAACTTATTGATTGGAGTTGCCATTCTAGAGTTACAGGGGCGGATACAGCAGTGGGTCAGTGTTTCCCAGCACCGTAAGCCAACTTCAAAAGCAGATTACAAGCCAATAAATCATTCCAGTGTTGAAACATTTATGGTATGTGCAAAACAATGCACTCTAACACGTAAACCGAAAAAAAAAATGATGCCAGTCATGCATTTGGACCGATATGGGGTCAAAGGTCAATCACGTAGGGTTCTTTAGAGGTAACTGAGCAATGTTCTTCCTACAGGGTGTGATTGATGGGAATTCGTCGAGTTATCTTGTTTCTCACATATCAACTTTGATGCCCTGAATGTCTCATCAAGACCGGTGAAGGTGATCCTTTTTTTTTTTTGGCAAGGAACGGGCACCCACGTACGGGCACGTCCTACACACTAGCATTCCTCTGCAGCAACATCATGACTGTGTATGGACAAGAGCTTATAACAACAAAGGGCAGCAGGTTATTCTGAAGGGGTCAAGGGAAGACGACAGAAGGAGGAATACCCCAAAAATGAGTGGATGTGGGAGAGAGTGCATCGGTGAGCGCATGAAGTGGTGGCAGGAGCAGATTTGGAAGACTGAAGTGAGAAAGATGATACAACAGACACAGGGAGGTGATTCCACAATCAGGAGTACAAGGGGATGCATGAATGCAGGGGGGCAACCTATCTGAATTTTAGGAGTGTGAGTAGATGAGGGTTTCTAGAGGAACGCATGGGACTTGTGGAGCGCACATGTTGGAGAGGGATGGAGAAGCAAGGCCAGTCAGATGCAAGCTTGTGTAATATCGAGATCCCACCAACTTGTTGCTCATGTGAGAGTGCCAGATACCAATCTGCCTCCTGCCTTGAGATACTCGTAGTGTGGAAGACCTTGTTTTTGACCAGCTCAAGGATGAGCAAGGTGGGAAGCAGGAGCACCAGCCAAGACTGGGGAGCCATACTTCATGGAATACTATTTGAAAGCCTTGTACACAGTGACGGGTTTGGTGCCACTTAGGAATAAAATAAACTGCGGAGAATGCCCAGATGGCGAGCGACTGCCCTTTGATGCAAGCTTGGTGATACGATACTCCCATGAAAATCCTTATTATGTCATCTGACAACACAGTGCTCATCAGAGGAACCAATGGAAGCATACTGGTGTGGTCCTTCAGGAGACGGACACCAGATTACCGATGCACCTGCTTGGTATGCACCGTGAATACTGATGTCCTTGTGATCCTCCTTGACAAGTTCTACAACCTACTCACTTTGTATCCAGCTGTGGACATTTTAGTAGGGGAACAAGGGTCTCAAAGTATTGATTTACCTCCACATCAGAGTACACCAATTTTCAAACCTAGAAAGATTAAGGTGAGAACATGCTCTATCATAATCTGCGAGCAACTTATTGATTGGAGTTGCCATTCTAGAGTTACAGGGGCGGATACAGCAGTGGGTCAGTGTTTCCCAGCACCGTAAGCCAACTTCAAAAGCAGATTACAAGCCAATAAATCATTCCAGTGTTGAAACATTTATGGTATGTGCAAAACAATGCACTCTAACACGTAAACCGAAAAAAAAAATGATGCCAGTCATGCATTTGGACCGATATGGGGTCAAAGGTCAATCACGTAGGGTTCTTTAGAGGTAACTGAGCAATGTTCTTCCTACAGGGTGTGATTGATGGGAATTCGTCGAGTTATCTTGTTTCTCACATATCAACTTTGATGCCCTGAATGTCTCATCAAGACCGGTGAAGGTGATCCTTTTTTTTTTTTGGCAAGGAACGGGCACCCACGTACGGGCACGTCCTACACACTAGCATTCCTCTGCAGCAACATCATGACTGTGTATGGACAAGAGCTTATAACAACAAAGGGCAGCAGGTTATTCTGAAGGGGTCAAGGGAAGACGACAGAAGGAGGAATACCCCAAAAATGAGTGGATGTGGGAGAGAGTGCATCGGTGAGCGCATGAAGTGGTGGCAGGAGCAGATTTGGAAGACTGAAGTGAGAAAGATGATACAACAGACACAGGGAGGTGATTCCACAATCAGGAGTACAAGGGGATGCATGAATGCAGGGGGGCAACCTATCTGAATTTTAGGAGTGTGAGTAGATGAGGGTTTCTAGAGGAACGCATGGGACTTGTGGAGCGCACATGTTGGAGAGGGATGGAGAAGCAAGGCCAGTCAGATGCAAGCTTGTGTAATATCGAGATCCCACCAACTTGTTGCTCATGTGAGAGTGCCAGATACCAATCTGCCTCCTGCCTTGAGATACTCGTAGTGTGGAAGACCTTGTTTTTGACCAGCTCAAGGATGAGCAAGGTGGGAAGCAGGAGCACCAGCCAAGCCTGGGGAGCCATACTTCATGGAATACTATTTGAAAGCCTTGTACACAGTGACGGGTTTGGTGCCACTTAGGAATAAAATAAACTGCGGAGAATGCCCAGATGGCGAGCGACTGCCCTTTGATGCAAGCTTGGTGATACGATACTCCCATGAAAATCCTTATTATGTCATCTGACAACACAGTGCTCATCAGAGGAACCAATGGAAGCATACTGGTGTGGTCCTTCAGGAGACGGACACCAGATTACCGATGCACCTGCTTGGTATGCACCGTGAATACTGATGTCCTTGTGATCCTCCTTGACAAGTTCTACAACCTACTCACTTTGTATCCAGCTGTGGACATTTTAGTAGGGGAACAAGGGTCTCAAAGTATTGATTTACCTCCACATCAGAGTACACCAATTTTCAAACCTAGAAAGATTAAGGTGAGAACATGCTCTATCATAATCTGCGAGCAACTTATTGATTGGAGTTGCCATTCTAGAGTTACAGGGGCGGATACAGCAGTGGGTCAGTGTTTCCCAGCACCGTAAGCCAACTTCAAAAGCAGATTACAAGCCAATAAATCATTCCAGTGTTGAAACATTTATGGTATGTGCAAAACAATGCACTCTAACACGTAAACCGGAAAAAAAAATGATGCCAGTCATGCATTTGGACCGATATGGGGTCAAAGGTCAATCACGTAGGGTTCTTTAGAGGTAACTGAGCAATGTTCTTCCTACAGGGTGTGATTGATGGGAATTCGTCGAGTTATCTTGTTTCTCACATATCAACTTTGATGCCCTGAATGTCTCATCAAGACCGGTGAAGGTGATCCTCGTCAATGCTCCATTCCTTCATACCAATGCATCCTGCTGATGATGTGTTGTCACCCCGGAGTTCCAACAAGTCTGAAAGGACAGACAGAATGCCATTAGGTATCAACTTTGGCAATGAATAAGGTGAGTGCACAATCTCAAGCACAGGAGCTGGAAACCCAAAATATTACACCACTCAAAATCATCAAAAATTATTGATGCCACATTGGGATGATTTACATGCAAAAGTAACTTGCAGAGAGGTATTGGTAGCACTCCAATCACCCAACTTTGGTTTGCATTCCCCGTCTTACAAAACGATGCCATGTTCAGCCGGTGATGGAATGCTCGTCTGAGATTGGAGGGCATTTTTTTCCTTTGGCACTTGGAATGCTGCTCACTTGATGTGATACTGAAGAGCATTCTTGCTGGGTGGCAGTTGCGCATTGGATGCATTCTTCACTGCCAAGAAAAGATATCGACCTGAGGTCACATCTTGGAAGTCACCGTAAAGACCAGCAAAGCTCAGGTGACCATCCCGTCAGTGCGTGCATTGGCAGGATATTCGATCTTGATCTCCCTCTACAATATCACGAACATGATAAGCAGCAATCACCAATACATCTGGGTCATCCCATCCCAATGGATCTGATGATGTCGAGTTTTTTGTGCTGTTTGAAGCAATGGTGAGCATAGAGGACCAACTTGGTCGCTGCCTCATCATTATTGGAATGGAGCTTCTCCACATCGTTGATGGATGGCATGGGTCAGTCAGGATTTGCATATAATATCACTGAATTCAACCACCAATTATTTTTGAGGCCAAAAGGTCAACATAGGCCAAAGGTCAACAACTTATTTTAGGGATTTCGCAAGTATCGTGCTTTGCTCGCCATATTTTTTATTTTTTTGTATTTGCAAGGAACCATCTTGTAATCACATATGAGAGTCACCTTCCCTCAGCTCACTTGCTTACATGACTTGATGGACGTTGCATCCAGCATCATGGCCTTGGAGCTGTTTGGAACTGATACAGAGTTGAGCGGGATATCTCCACGGTATTTCTCCAATTGGCAACATCAGAAGATGGACTCGATTCGGTGGTGATGTTGATCAGGTCTGTTTGTGAAGCGTCAAAAGGTTTTATACGGAATCTTTCAAGCAGATGCATCAAACTCATTTTGGGTGTTTTAAACACACAATCTTCAACATGGAATTGATCTCCTTCAGCATGATTGCCACTGCTACCACACGTCATGGAGGCAGGACAACATGTGGGCTCAAACGTAGCTCATAAGGTACATTATTATATGCAATAAGGTACATAAGGCTCGTAAGGTATGTAAGGTACATAACATAGTACATAATGAATGGATGTATTCACATTCAAAGAGTACATATTTAATATACTACTCACATTTCTATAGTACGTAATTAATAGACTACTCACATTTCAAATATTACGTAATTAATGGACGTACTCATTTCAATAGTACATAATTAATATACTCACATTTCAATAGTACATAATTAATAGACTATTCACATTTGAATAGTACATAATAAATAGACGACTCACATGTCAATAGTACGTAATTAATAGACTACTCACGTTTCAATCGTACGTAATTAATAGACATACTCACATTTCAATAGTACGTAATTAATAGACAACTCACATTTCAATAGTATGTAATTAATAGACTACTCACATTTCTATGGTACGTAAATAATCGACTACTCACATTTCTATAGTACGTAATTAATAGACATACTCACATTTCAATAGTATGTAATTAATAGACTACTCACATTTCAATAGTACGTAATTAATAGACTACTCACATTTCTATAGTACGTAATTAATAGACATACTCACATTTAAATAGTACGTAATTAGTAGACATACTCATAGATCAATAGTACATGATTATTAGACGTACTCACATTTAAATAGTACATAATTAATAGACATACTCTCATTTTAAAAGTACATAATTAATAGACATACTCTCATTTAAATAGTACGTAATTAATAGACATACTCACATTTAAATAGTACGTAATTAATGGACATAGTACGTAATTAATCACATTTAACTAGTCCGTAATTAATAGACGTACGCACATTTAAATAGTACGTAATTAATAGACATACTCATAGATCAATAGTACATGATTAATAGACGTACTCACATTTAAATAGTACATAATTAATAGACATACTCACATTTAAAAAGTACATAATTAATAGACATACTCACATTTAAATAGTACATAATTAATAGACGTACTCACATTTAAACAGTCCGTAATTAATAGACGTACTCACATTTAAATAGTACGTAATGAATGGACATAGTACGTAATTAATCACATTTAACTAGTCCGTAATTAATAGACGTACGCACATTTAAATTGTACATAATTAATAGACATACTCATAGATGAATAGAACGTAATTAATAGACATACTCATAGATGAATAGAACGTAATTAATAGACATACTCACATTTAAATAGTACGTAATTAATAGACGTACTCACATTTAAATAGTACGTAATTAATAGACATACTCACATTGAAATAGTACCTAATTAATAGATGTACTCACATTTAAATAGTACCTAATTAATAGACATACTTGAAGGAGCCGCTACATACTCACATTTAAATAGTACGTAATTAATAGACGTACTCACATTTAAATAGTACTTAATTAATAGACGTAATCATATTAAAATGGTACGTAATTAATAGATGTACTCACATTTAAATAGTACATAATTAATAGACATACTAATATATCAATAGTACATGATTAATATACATACTCATTGCATTAGTATGTAATTAAGAGATGTACTTACCATTATTATCATTATCATCATTATTATTATCATCGTTATCAGTGTTCACTGCCCATTGAGGAGAGATATCAATAAGGTGGGGGTGGGGGTGGTTGGAGAGTGGAGAGAGTTGTCGGAGGGCAGAGGCAATAGGAGTATCGTGGTGAAGGCAGGGCAGAGGCATGGTACCATTGGACCTCACCCCTTATTAAGCAAACAGAAGAAGAAGAATCATTGTTATTAATCATTTTCAATATTGTCATTATTAGTATCATTAGGGACCATTATCATTATCATCATTAATTCTTATTATCATTTCAAATATTACTGTTATTATTGTTGTTACGTTTATAGGGGGTAGGCAATGATTACCTTAGTCCATGTAGAATTGCATAGGCAGCTTTTGCTTTGTGCTCCGACTGTCATGAAGAAGAAGAAATCTGTAACCTAAGTCAGCTCCGTGTGTTCGGATTAAGTGTGACGTGTGGCCATACGGAGGGTGGCTCTTGTGCTATGTAGCTTAGGGAACGAAAATATATCCCCCTGTCCGTCCTACCTCTTGTAATCTGACCTTTGTGGTTATAATAAATCGGCCTGCGATAAGACGAGGGCTGTCATACAACACCGACAAGCCCGACAGATACCCAGCACATTTGCCTATCGGCAAAAGGAGGTTCAGCCCTGAAGGGAATGATTGGTCATGGTCTGGACTGAAGTGGTGGGGTGCGGGAATTTGGTTCGAGTGTGACGTCAGCGGAAAGAGGGGAGGGTGCGTTCCCCTCCCTCTCTTTTTTCTCTCTCCCTTGGTCCTGATTTTGGTCGTGGGCGGTTGTGAGGAGAACTTGTGGAGCTCGGGGAAGCTTTGCAACATCGAAGGAGGGGGTGTTGGTTGACGGTGGTGCTCTTCAGAGATGGAGGAGATAGTGAGAAAACCAAAGGAGGCTATCCTGTCTGCTTTCCTCATGCCAGCGGCTGGCTATGGGCGCGAATCCACGCCATCTTGTGTGATTCCCGCGCGGGGTGGTTATACCGCGGATATGACCATCAAACTCCTAAAAGCCTCGTAGACCAGATCTGAGTGCCGGCCGATACAAATACAAAGAACATTATTTTATTTCTTTATCATTCCCTTGTGTTGTATACGAGTCTGTATGGGGGCGCTCCATTTAGGATAATAGTTTTATCGTGCATTTTATTGTTTGCTGGCATTTATTTTTTATTAAACTTGTTTATTTGTTGCAATTTAAATTCCGTGTCGGTTGAATTGATTATCGCGTCTGGTGGAAGCCGTCCAGGTAAGTTCGTCATTCTCCTTTCCCTCGCGTGTAAAGAACACCTCATTTTTGAATGAACGCCTCGGAGTGTTAAGCTCGTTCTGCTATCTGTTTCCTTGGAGCATTTTAAACCCTAGGAACACGACATTATCATCATTATGTGCTATTATTATTATTTACCATTATCATTATTATTATCATCATTATGTACGATTATCATTATCATTACAGACAATTATCATTATCATCATTATGTGCTATTATCATTATGTACCATTATCATCACTATCATTAATGTTATGTATCATTATCGTTATGGACAATTGTCATTTTCATAATTATGTGCTGTAATCATTATAATTATTGACAATTATCATTATCATTAACGCTGTGAACCATTATCCTCATTATTATCGTTATGTATCATTATCATTTCAATAGTATGTACTGTAGTTAATACAGATACAGTTCTCACATTCAGTATGGACAAGCAGACAAACAAACAAGAAGACGTCATTCAGAGCACGATACTTGCAAAATCCACACCCCCAACCCCCCCCCCCCCCCGAAAAAAAGATTGCAATTGATCCAGCAAATTGTGCATTTCATCAAGATCAAAATTGACGATCTTGGTCAATGCTCGGGTCAATAGGTGATGATTTTCCAAGGTGATGATATTTAGATGAAAATTGATGATTTTAGAAGTTTGACCTAGAGTTGACCTTTGACCTTTTGACCTCAAAAATAGTTGGTTTCCCAATTTAGTGACAATATACAAATTCTGTTCAAAATTGTTAAGTCAATCGGATTAAAAATGGCGTTTTTAGACATTTGACCTCCAGATGACCTTTGACCTTTGACCTCAAAATAAATAGGCTACTCAATTGTGACGACCTCTACAACGTGATGACGTTTCGTGAAGATCGGTTGAAAATTGTGACCTGTAAGCGACTGACATACAGACAAACAAACAGACAGACAGACAGAATAATGTCCAAGACCAACCATGTTGGCGCTATGTTTTTTTTTTTTTTTTTTTTTTTTTTTTTTTTTTTTTGTATACAATATCGAGGCTCGTGAAAGAGCGAACATTAATCACACAGAAAGACAAACCGACACATAAAACATATAACATAGGGAGCGGTAGACAAGATGGGGAGAGAGGGGGAAGGACACAAACACAACATTTGAGAGCAGGGACCGAGAGACATGGAGACATCGAGAGATCTGAGAGAGGGCGAGGGCTTTGGGGGGGGGGGGGGCGTGGGAAGGGGGCAGTGGGAGAGGTATAAAACATATGGACACTGCCAGGACTTCCAGGAAAGAAGTTGGAATTTCAAACAAGGTGGATCTGGGGTGAATTAGCGGGGGTAGAAAAGATCAAGGTTTTGGATGGGGGAAGATAAGAGATGGTGGTGAACAGCTGTTTTAAAGACCTGGAGGGAGGAGTGGGATTGAAGGGAGTGAGGGAGTTTGTTCCAGAGGCGGGAGAAAAGAGGAATGAAAGAGTGAAGGTGAGCGGAGAGCCGAGATTTCGGCAGTTTAACCATCAGAGGGTTGCTGGCAGATCTTGTGCGACCTGTAGGAATATTTGGGGGACAGAGCACAGAGAGAGCTGGGGGTGCAAGGCCGGAGAGGAGTCGGTAGAAGACAGAAAGACCACCTACCTGCCTGCGGTGAGTGAGTGAAAGGCCCTCAGAGATAGCTTCATCGCGGGAGATTCCAATAATTCTGAAAGCTTTGGTTTCAACAGCGTGAAGCCGAGCTAGGTGTGAGGCAGGAGCACCGGCCCATAGGGGAGAACAGTATTCCATTGAGCTGCGGATGAAAGCCTTGTATGTGGTGAGGAGCTCAGGTGTGCCGAGGAAGGACTTCGCACGACGGAGGATGCCCAGTCGGCGACTGGCTTTGGAGGCCAGCTTGGAAATGTGGTTTTCCCAAGAAAGATCATGGCAGATAGTGAGACCCAAAATCTTGAGCGACAGAACTTCTTGGAGAGGATTGTTGAGAAAGTAGATGGGAGGGTTGTCCAGTCGATCTTTTCGGAGAGACATAGTAAGAGTGTGAGATTTGTCAGGATTGAAAGACATGTTCCACTTGTTTGACCAGTCTGTGATTTTGTCCAGGTCTTCAGAGAGTGAGGAGGCAGCAGACTGCCGATCTGAGGGAAGAGGAATGGAGCGGCAGAGAGTGGAGTCATCAGCAAAGAGATAGAGAGGATTTTCGAGAGAGTCAGAGAGATCATTGATGAAGACCAGAAAAAGCACGGGGCCCAGAACACTGCCTTGGGGAACTCCAGCCTGAACAGGAAGAGGAGATGAGAGAAACCCATTCAGGGCCACACGTTGACGACGACTAGAGAGGAAGTCCGCCAGCCATGCGTGGAGATTTCCATGGATACCAAAGGAGGAGAGTTTGGTGAGCAGAGCGGGGTGCCAGACCGTGTCGAAGGCACGTGATATGTCGAGGGAGACAGCTCTAATTTCCTGTTTGGCATTGAGGACCTCCATCCATTGTTGAGACAGCAGAAGCAGCATGTCCAGAGTAGAGTGACCTGGTCTGAAACCAAATTGATGATCAGAGATCAAGCCATTGGAGAAGAGGAAAGATTTCATATCAGAAGCAATGATGGATTCCATGACTTTGCTGATAATTGGGAGAAGGCTGATTGGTCTGTAGTTGCTAGGATCTGTTTTTGCACCTTTTTTGTGCAAAGCGGTGATGTTGGCTGATTTCCAAGCAGATGGCAGTTGACCTTGAGCAAAAGAGAGGGTGAAGAGAACAGAGAGAGGGTGAGATAGAGCAGCAGAGCAGGATTTTAGGACCCGTGGGCTGATGCCGTCGGGTCCAGTTGCAGAATCAGAGTCGAGGGTTGACAGAAACTTTTCCACCTTGTCAGGAGGAAAGGACACGGAGTCCAGGAGCAGCAGGGTACGACTGGGTATGGTGGGTACAGAGAGGGATGGGTTTGGGACACAAGATTTAGAGGCAAACACAGAGTTGAGGCATTCAGCCTTTTCACGTGCGGAGTCAGCTGTGTAGCCGTTTGAGGTAAGGGAGGGGATGGAGGGGGAACAAACACCAGAAACGGATTTGACCAGACGCCACCAGGATTTGGAAGAGGGAGACAGATAAGAGAGTTCGGTCTTGAGAACGGAGAGATATTGTTTCCTGGCTCTCCTGAGGGTGGACACACACTTGTTTCGGGCTTTGTGAAAGGAAAAGAGATTTCCTTCCGTTGGATTTGCTTTCCAGGAGACGAAGGCAAGTTGTTTCTGGGCAACAGCCTCAACACAAGATTCCGTGTACCATGGACGGGAGGAAGGGTATGACAACTGAAGACGAGATGGGATAAATCTGTGCATGAGAGAGAGCAATTTACTTTGGAAGAATTCCCAGGATGAGTTGATGTCAGAGGTGGTAGAGATGGGAGACCAGTCCAGATGATTGATGGCAGTAGGGTAATAATGTTGCTTCTGGGACAGCCCGTTTAACATGGGAAATCCCTATCTAATGTCGTTTACCCCTATTTGGGAAAACACCCCTATTAATCCAAAAGACTCTATGGGCCTTTTGACCTTATGAATCATGAGTCAATTAATCTACTTGGGCTAATACATAATGAATATATTTTAATTAAGCTAGGGATGGGATTGGGTTGGGGGTTGTATATTATTATGACTCACACATACACAAAAGTTTAACCCCAACTTTAGTTGGGGTTTAACTTATGTGTATGTGTGAGGGATAGGGGTTCACAGATCTCTAGTGTGAACCTGTGATCCTTTTGGACCATGAGTCAATTAATCTACTTGGGCTAATACATAATGAATATATTTTAATTGAGCTAGGGATGGGATTCACACATACACACAAGTCCCAACTGGAAAGTTGTGGGATCCTTCTGACCTTATGAACCTTTTACTCTGGTGAATATAACCCACTCAAACATCGACCCGACAAATATTTGTTTATGCGTGGGAAATAATTTAATTCTCCTACAACTCTCCTCACCGTCTAATACATTAACAAAAAATATGTTTGAGTTTGGTTCTTTATTAAGATATTTTAACTGAGCTAAGATAAAATGGTAAACCTCCCTCAATGTTCTTGTTTGAGCGCCTCCAGTGCCACATACCATTTTTAAATTAAAGTATATATTTTCCTGACAACCATCAAAGTTTTCCGTCCACTCAAAAATATTTCCATCTTTTTTACCCAATTCACCGGTATTTAAATTAATTCTCTTATTTGTTTTGTGAACTTTTTTACCAGTTGCCTTTTCAATTATACCTATTTGATATTTTTCACATTCATTATGTTTTCCATTTATATACCAAGGTTGATTACACCTCCACTCTTTAGTCTGGTTGGTACTTGGTTCTATCATTTATATAATAGTAAAAAAGGAGGCGGTAGCCCTTAAAATCCCTAACCCCATTAACTTATCACTTATGTATATCTTATCACTTATATACTTATATATCCATAAGGGAGACTATCAATTCCATTTTCTAAAATAAACCTCTTATCATCAAAAGCCCCCAATGCTTTCTTATTCATCTCTTCTGAATATAATTGATGTTTATAACTTCTTATTCCATTAATCTTTCTAAACTCTTCTTTCTTTGTTGTTAAACAGTTATAATAATCCTTAAAGTTTATTGTTTCTTTTATGACATTTTTCTTTATGCCTTTTAACTTCTTATCAGTTTTTTCAACGTTATTCACAATATATTTATAAGCATAAGCCTTAGACCTCAATCCCACAAATTCACTCATGACATTTCCTCCTAATTCATCCTTAAACTTTCCAATCACCTTTTTATTTTTGGAGGAGAACAACTCACTCTCTGGGCTGTAATTACTAGTGTCATAGATATTAATGTCCTTTTTCATGTCTGAATAAACATCATCAGTATTAATTTGCAAAATAAAACTATCTGTATCCATATAAAGTAGATTAACATCATTTTGATATTTCTTCCTCAAGTTATTATAAAAGTAATCATACATTAATGACTTTGATAAATCAAGAATTGTTGTTCCAATATAAATAGGTTTGTTCATTTCAATACTCTCTTTAACCAAATGGATCGCACAAAAGTTCTCAGTAAAGACCTCAGCTCTAGTAAAACTCGGCCTATTAATTAATTTTGATGCTTGTTCCCAAGATGTTGATAGTCTGATATTTTGTCTTTTCCTCACATTCTCCATGGTCTTACCAAAGACCGCATTATTCATCAATTTATAAAAGTCTTTCTCAAAATCGGTTTTTGACTCTGTTCTTCTTTGTGTATTGAAATCAATGTACCCCCTTAACCAATGACTTTGATTGAACTTTAGAACCCTATGGATCTTCTCTACTCTTAGACCTTTTGATAAATATTGTCGCAAATTTCTTTGGTGTAGAACATAATTTTTCTTGTTATATAATGTAGTAAGTAATTTTTCTGTTGATTCACCTATATCAAACGATCGTTGATAAATCACTTAACCACTCCTTCTTTGGACTTTCTTTCTCACAAGCAAATGGGAGATCTTTGTGTAGGTTATGGAGTTCCTCTGGATATTTTAAATCAATTTCAAAATAATAACCAACCTTTGAATCATCCAATTCTTTTTGTGTTGAGATACATACATCTTGTAAAACGTTTTTGTAGTCTTTTTCCTTTACCCATCTAAGTTTTCCATAAGGAAGAGCCTGAGACATTGCCCAGCCATACAGGTTGTTTGCGTCATAGTACATCAAGTAAGAACTCTCTTTCGTTGATTCATAATTTGGAAGATATTTGTTATTTGCTTTTGCGTATCTCTTTGAACAGACTTGTGAAATTCCTCCTCTCTTTGCCTTTTCAATCATCAAAAGCATATCAACATCGGTTATCAAATCCAAATCTTGTTTTGTCATTTTCAACATCGCACTCCAGGCCAATCCAGGTGCTGTGTAGTAGTGAGCAGGATCCAATCCATATCCAGTGCGACAAACAGATCTAAAGGCTTCAAATACATCGGCCAATAAAAGCACATCAGTTTTGAGATACAAATCGTGATACTCGCCAAGATTCTTGATGTTATATTTTTCCCAAACATTTTGTGCGTGTACATAATCTTTATCAGATATATTACTGTTGTTTAATTTGTTATAGAAATTTTCTTTTGAAGGAAGTTGTGTTTCATTGAATCTCTCAAATGAGTCCATATAGTCATAGGGGTAAATTCCCTTTTGTGTTAGAAAATCTTTATCTAAAAAATACTCTGAAAGACATGGAAACTCTTTTAGATTTTGAACCAAGTTAACCAATGGACTTGCCATGAATTTAAATGTATCAAGAAATCTGATATGAGTAATAGGAGATGTGTGAATTGTTTTTGTGAATGAAATGTATTTCTGATCCGTGTTTGGAATTGCTGAGATACTTCCAGAAGTCTTTGAGAGTTCCTTGATAAATAGATGTGTATCATAATGGGCGTTGTTATGAAGAAAGACAGGAATGAAAGAGGGGAGTTGATAATTAATATTACAACTTTGATGAGCCGGACCTCTATATTTACCAGTGAGATGACAATGATCTCTAACCTTTAGACCTTCACCAATTTTTTCCTCACAAATATGACAGGCAGCCTTTGGTTGTCTAAATTCTCTTTTTTCTTTACTCGTCAAGGACATTGGTTTATTGGTTTCTCTCATTATCTTGGTTAATCGAACACAGTCTTTTTCTAGTCGTTTCACAAACTCCTCTGGGGTATTTGAGCCTCTATACATCTCTAACTTGTTATATTTATCACCAACGGATGATTTGATATAATAACAAAAACCGCAAGGAGTATGTTTTTGATATTTATTTGTGTATGATTCTTTTGGATCTGGAGAAGCAGTATCAATTTTTTCTAAAATACTTTCAAAATCAGCATATATAACAAATGGATGTTTAATCTTTTTCTTTTCATCTTTGAATGTGATCTTTGAGCCTTCTTTAGGCATGTTGATTACCGTTGATTTATGTTCGCCACAATAATTTGAATGTTTATCTAATCTTTCTTGTGAATTGAAGAAGTTAAGACAACGCAAACAAATATATATTTTATTTGTTCTCTTACAGACTTGTGGTTTTATTAATTTAGCAATATTTTTAATGTATGTATAATGTGAATTTTCGTCTGAATTAAAATATAGAAGATTAATATGAGTTTGTTTACAATTGCCAGAAAGCTTTAAAACCTGAATGTTGTTTGTTTCTGTTAGACCATAAACATTAACTGATAAATTATTCATCTTTTCAAGGAATATATTTTTAAAGTCATTGGAAACTTTAGATCTTTCATATTTAATGTATTCTCATATTTTTTATAATGAGATACTCTTTCATCATGAAAATGTGGAGGATGTAAGTGTGCTAAAATAGACCAGAGAAAACATTTATTGTCTTTATTTTTGATATTGATAACTGCTTTTCTATTTTTGATAACACTGGGTAAATCAATGTAAGAAGAAGCTTTTAGAGGATCTGATTTAAGAATATGAATGTCTATGTAAATAATTTCTCCTATAGTGAATCCACTTCCTACGAGTGAATTACCCACACTTTCCTCTTGTTTAATAAGTTCACCATAGACTCCTGATGTTTTAAAATCTTGATATGAAGAAATAAAGTGTGGCTCTGTTCTCATGTATGGTTTAAATATTTCTCCTGTATCCCTTGTCATTTCAAATTTTATTCCCATATAAAATTTAAGTGGTTTCATTTCTTTTAGTGTTTTTTCAATCAACGTTTGAACAGCAGGTTTAACTATTTCTACAGCTTCAACTATAGACTCTGGTGTAGGAGATTTGAATTTAAAGATTCGAATCCTGATATGTCCTTTGAATGCTCCATCAGTATTTTTAATAGTGATTAAATTTGACAAGTGTTTGTTTGTTTTAAGATGGGCTTTGAACCCCTTCTTTAGGATATCTCTATTACAGTGAATACAATTTTTTTTGTTCTTAGGAAATGGTGATAATTGATTTAGAATGTTGTATGTATGTTTTGCGGTGAGAATATGTTGTTTATAATATTTTACTTCCTTCTCGCAAGTATCACAATAAACCATATTTATAGGTGAACAATCTTGTGAGATTTTAACACTCATTTAACTATGAATCTTTCCTTAAAGCCACGCACATTTGGCACCAAGCCAACTTTTAATCTGACTCAGAACTTTGAGATTCAAGGAAGCTTGAGAAATCACTCGTTGTGTCATCATCAATAAAGCTTGACTCATATTCATCATTTGAGTATAAGCTATCAGAATCATACTCAGAGTCATCAATAAAGCTACTCTCATAACTATCATTTGAGCACAAACTATTAGTATCATAACTATCATCTGTGTTCAATGAAATACTATCATCACCATCATCCAAGTTCAATGAAATAGTAAAATCTTCACTGCTGTATTGACTCATATTTATAGGGCAACAAAGAGTTTATTGTATCCAAAATTAGTTTATTTATTTTTTCATTAAGAACTGTTAATTGATCTGGATTTAATATTTCCATTGTTAATTTAAAAAGATCATTATCAAGCTTAGTATATCTTGGTGGCATTCCATCTTGATTATGATCAGAATCTTCAGAGTCATCCGAATCTTCAGAGTCATCCGAATCTTCAGAGTTAGATGAATCCTCTGAGTCAGATGAATCTTCAATTATTGATGGGCATTCTTCTTCAGAGTCATATTTTTTAAAAACACTTAATAATTTAAACCCAAAGATAACTCTTCTTCCATTATGTCTTTTGCAAAGATAATCTATTTTCATTTCACCCTCAAAATCACAACAAATTTTCATAGTATTCAAGTTAACATATGGGAGTATTTTTTCAAAATCAACAGCATTCTCAATATCTCCTCTATAAAACTCGGGAGCAAATTTTTTATAGAATGTTGTTTCACTATATTCTTTTTCTTCATCTTCAAGCAAATCATAAACCTTTTTAAGCTGATCAATAATTAATTATTGAATCAACACTGATTAATTTATTATTCCTCATCCTAAATTTAATTCTACCATTATTCCAACTAAACGAATCTATTGATTCATCTTCAATGCGGTAATCAAGTAGGGAGTCAGTTTTTCCATGATTACAAAGAACTCCGCTAAGAGATTCAATTGTGTCTTGGATTGTTCGCACCATTTATATATGAAAACTTTACTTAAACTAAATTACATTTCCATCGAGCCCAATAATTTTTCTTTCAATATCCTTTTGGATAATAATATTTTTTACATTAAAAGTTATCTTCAAATAATCTTTAATTATAATTGACCTAAATGTCATCTCCCCGGTTATGATTTTATTATTAACATCAATATCTGTTTTATTAAAAAATATACATACATCTCCTTTACTTGAGTTGATGGTCTTATCATTAAGTTCCAAAGAAGTGGTGTCCAATTTTTCACCAATCTTTTCATAAATAGCCATTAGAAGGGGGGAGACATGATCCAAATGGACTTTTATCGATTTTTTAGCTGGAATAGAAAATCCGCGGCCTTTAAACATAATTGATGGACTAATATTATCATTTAATTCGGGATAAACCCAAAAATTACCATATTTATCTTTGTTCAACTTTACATCTTTGACACAATCAATAGAACCTTCGGTAATAGATTGAAATTGGTCTTTTGTGTTGTGAAACATTGTATTTATTAATGAATAAACTTGCGTTTAGTTTAAGTAAAAATTTACTATATAAATATGATAAGTTCTGAAGGATATTTAGAATTTCCAGACTCTCCATATGATAAATTAGAGAATTGTCCGGCTTGTGATAGAATAGGGCTTAATGATGAGGATTCATATAAACAATGTTTATTCTGTGATTATATTCTAATTAATGATAATAAGAAATATAAAAAAACATATAACTCTTTTAAATTAGAACCAAAAATGAATTACTTTACAAGATTAATAAGAGAGATGAATGTTAAGCATTATGGTGATAATACACCATTTCTTACAAGGAAAGAGACTCTTTGTATTGAGGAAATGTATAAGGGTTTAATGATATTTATTATTCAAAATAATTTTAATGGAAATGTTAATACAAGATACTACATAAATAAAATAATGAATTATTTTGAAATTAAACCAGAACTCAGGATAAAATATAGAGTTTCTAAAATAGCTCAAAAAAAGTTGGATGACTTGTTTTCCAAATATATAAATGAATGATTTTTTACCCGTTTGGGAAAATAAGATAAAATTTAATAACCATAAAAACATTCCAAATTCATTGAGATGTCTAATAGTTGGTTCAAGCGGATGTGGGAAAACCTGTTTACTTTTAAAGATGCTCCTTGGTCCTAATTTTTTAGATTATGATAATTTAATAATTTTTACAAAGTCAAGTTTTCAACCCGAGTATCAACTACTCTCACAGGGTTTTAATGCAGGTCTTAAAAAGGAAGACATTATCGGTTTATTTAAACTTCAAAACAAACTGAATGATTATAATATTGAAGATATAATACAATTATTTTGTGATACACAGAAATCAAAATCGAAACCCATAACTTGTATTCTCAGTGATAATACGGATGATATACCTTCACCTCAAGATTTAGATAAATCAAAAAAGAACCTCGTCATCTTTGATGATTGTGTTAATGAGAGAAACCAAACAGTAATGGATAGCTACTATACAAGAGGGAGACATTCTTCTTGTAATTGTATATATCTTAGTCAATCATATTTTCAACTCCCTCGACGCTCAATAAGAAACAATGCCAATACTTTTATTTTATTTAAGTTAAATTCAATAGATGTAAATAATTTTTGGAGAGATATAATTGCTCTACGTTATGTAGTAAAAAAGAATTTGAAAATTATATGAAACACACGATTGGAAAATATAAATATATTGTTGTGAAACAAGATGAGATACTAAATGATATTTTTCAATAAATAAATACAGAAAATGAATACTGAAGAAAGAGAAAGAAAGTTTAAGGAACATCAACAATTAGTTTCAAAAGTTGTTAAACAACAGGAAGAGATAAAGAAGAAACGGAGACAGAAACTAACTGGTGAAGAAGCCTTTGAAAGAAAACAAGAGAAATTCTTTAAACCACTTTTGAAAACTCAACACTCACCTACAGTTCCCACAGTAGAATTTACTCCGAAAAAACTTCAAATGCTCAAAGATTTTAGTCAGATAACAAAACAAGAACTTGGTGAATTAGAATATGATGACGAGGGATTATTTCGGAAACTTGAGGAGGTAAATCAACCCCCTAATTATGTTGTGGAAGCTCTTCAAAACAATGAATATTCGGCGGGTTCAAAAACCAGAGCAGGTCTCATTCCAACAGAAGAACCAGCAGTGTTTCATCTTGTGGAAGAAAAGGTATTGATATTTAATGATGAATTGATGTTCTTGAGTTCTACTCAACCAAATGTTAAATTAACTCCAAGATTAATGTTTCTTCTAACAAACCCCGGATTCAGCGGTTCAAAATATTTTGAGGAACCACTTGATATGGAAAGAGAGGAAGATAGGGTATATATTGAGTTGTTAAATGCACTTGATTATGGAGTTTCTGTTGCTGGTAAAAGTAAGAAGAATGAGAAGGAGAAACATATTATTGATGCTTTAAGTAAGCTTGGTTCGGGTGTTAGTTTTCTTCCAAATGACCCATCACAATTAGTTAATAGGCTATTATTGTTGTTAGGTAGTAAGAAGGCTGGAAACAACAATTGTTTTAATGAATCCTCAGCCATTTTAGATCAGTTGATGAATATGAAAATAATTAATAAATGTCAATACAAAGATATTTTATTAGATATTAAATAAGATGAGAAGCACAATTCTTAGTTTTAATTTCACAACGAGCGATTACACAGCTTCATTCCCTTACCCACTACAACTTGACCCCCTTACCTCATATGAGGCATCTTTATTGTCGATGGAAACTTATAATACCTTGTTTAATATCACAGAGAAAAACAACAAGTTTAGTTATAATCCAGGAAGTGGATATAAAACTATAACCGTTTCACCTGGAGCTTACGAGATTTCTCAAATATCTTCAGAAGTCTCTCGCCTTATGAAAGAAAAAGGTGATGAACCAAAAAATATTGTAATAGATATTCAAAAACACACTTCAAAATCAACTATTAAACTTAAAAATAATTATAAAGTTGATTTCACGATTGAAAATTCGTTTAGAGAGCTATTGGGTTTCTCTTCAAAAAAGATTGAAAATAACGGGACGTTTTACAGTGATAATGTTATCCAAATATCCTCCGGTATAAATTCAGTATTAATTCATTGTGATTTGATTGATGGTGCTTATAACGATGGAATAAGAACAAATACAATATTTTCATTCAGTGCATACTCAACCCCGATTGGTTATAAATTTAATATGGAACCAAAAAATCTTGTCTATTTACCTGTGTCAGGAAAAACCATATACAGAGTAAATTTTAGGATAACCGACCAAGATAATCGTATGATATCCTTTAATGATGAAATTATATCCATCAGAATTCACCTACGTGAAGTTTTTCAATAAATAAATAATGGTTATTGTGAGAAAACACGAGTTGGGAAAATATAAAATAATTACAGGGGAGGGCATGTTCCTTTCACCAGACTATACAAGGTATGTGGGTAGAGGATACTATAAACCTAAGAGACAACGAGGTGTAGGTCATCAATTTCGAAATAAAGGAGATGGGATAATTGATACTCTAATGGGTATTGGTTCAACCATCCTTAAACATAAAGACCTAATTGGTTCAACTGCTTCTGCCGTGGGCTCCGTTGCGGGTGCTATAAAGAGTATAAAAGATGCTCAAAAGGAGTCTCATAAATTACAAGCAATCAAAGAAATAAAAAAAGGTAAAACTCAACTATCTTCACAAGAACGACAAAAAATCATTAAAATACTTGGGTCAGGGTTTCAACAATTTTAATGCTATATAAATACAAGTATGGAAGCGATTGATAGTATCTATGATTTGGATGATACGATTATCATTTCAAACTCCACTAAAAAGGAAGACTATTTTAAGGTAAATGCTATAACAGGAACAGACTGGAATTCAAACGGAACAAAAAGTTTTGAAATAAATAATCAACAAACTTACTTGAATATAGCTGATAGTTTCTTGCTGTGTAAATTTAAATTCACTAAGGCTGCGAATAATACTAATGCTACACTCGTAAATGATTTCTTCTGGAAAATGTTTGACAGTGTCCGCCTGTATATTGGAACACAAGAGGTTGAAGCGGTTGATTATGTCTCTGCTACATCTGAAATGATGAAATTTACACTATATTCGTTTAGTGATAGAATGGGTAAGGGAGCTGTTGAAGGTTTTATTCCTGATATGTCAACGGGTACAAACGCAGACCCTGGTTATAGTCAAAGGAAGTCAATGTATAATGATGACGCAAAAGCTGAGAATAGTTTTACCGTAGCAGTACCTCTGAAAGGTATATTTGGATTTTGTGATTATGATAAAGTTTTGTATGGGCTTAAAATTAGATTTCAACTACAAAGGAATGATAATGTAAATAGATTGCTTTTTGGGGATGAAAATGCTTTTGGAGAAAATAATAAATTTGTTATTAATGATTTGTGTTGGTATATCAGTGAATATACTCCTAATCTTAAAACGGAAGAGATGTTAAATAGAAGACTTAACTCAAAGAAACCGCTAAATGTATCATACCTTAAAAGAAGATGTCAACACGTTAAACTGGAACACACTACCTACACTTGGAATTTGGGTGTTCTTCAAGGAAAGCCACGATACCTCTGGCTCATTTTTAAAAAACCAGATGGAGAGGACGGTACTAATAAGAATAATGCCCTGAGTGATAATGCTAAGGTGAAACAACTTCGGGTTTCTCTTGATGGCACATTTTATCCGCGAGATAGATTGGAAATTGATTGGGAAAAAAATGATTATGCGGAAGCCTACAAGTCCTACCAAAAGGTGTGTGAAAGTAATGGTAATAATGATCCTATTTTGGATATGGTTGCGTTTCAAAAACTTTATACAATCTACGCAATTGACCTGAGTTCTCAAAAGGAAACTATAAAGTCTAATCGAGTGGATACTTCTCTATACATTGAAAGAGGGGAGAGTGAAGAGGTTAATGCATATTGTTTGCTTTTGGAGGAAACAGAATTACAGATTAATACAGATAATGGTGTTATGATTAATATCACATAGGTTTTTTCTCATAAATAAATGGTTGGGGTATATGTTAATCAAATCAATCTTAATAAATTAACATCTTGTATTCAAAATCAAAAGCCTTGTATTATTAATGTTAATACAATTCAAAGAAAAGGAGCTGTAAGAATTGATGTTTTACTCACACACACACAAGTAAAAACACTAAATGATGTTGGATCACTTAAAATTAAAATGACGAAACCTATGTTAAAGAAATATTCAATAGACGAGTCAAGAGGAGGATTTCTCCCGTTTCTAATTCCTTTAATTGCTGGTTTAAGTGCGGCGGGAGCATTGACTGGTGGTATTTCAGCAGCGGTAAAAACTGCTAACGAAAGGAAGGCACAACTAAAAGCTCAAAAAGAATTGGAAAGACATAACAAGGAGTTGGAGAAACAAATTAGTGGAAGTGGTGTAATTGTAGATTTTGCTCAAAAACTTGAAAGTCTACCTGATAAAGCTAGATTGTTGGTTGGAGATATGCTTTCCTCTATCGCTCAAGCGGGTGTTAAACTAACTAAACGGGGTAATGGATTGTATCTTTCTCATAAATAAATGGATAAATGGTTTAAACAATTTGGAAAGAATACAACGTCAAATATAGAACTAGCTAAGTATTGTAAAACACTAAAAATTGATAATGTGGTTATTTGTATGAGAGATGAATTAATACATATAAATAAGAATACAAAGAATATTATTATGAATTTAGACACACAGAATGGTTCTCATTGGGTTTGTATTCATAATAGTCAGGATAAATATTATTTTGATAGTTATGGTATGCCACCACCTGTTGAAGTAATACAATTCTTACAGAATGGTGTTTATCAAACATTTCAAGTTCAAGAAATTAATTCTAAATGTTGTGGTCAATTATGTTTATATGTATTATTTCAACTCAACAATAATGAAAATTTTTATGATATCATTTTAAATCTAATATAAATGACCTATGTTGGAAAAGATGGTTCTATCTTTGGAAAATCCTCTCAGGATATTGATTTATCAAATTATTATACAAAGGCACAGGCTGAACGACAAAAATATAGTGTAAGTAAAAATATTAATATGAAGAATACTTATAAATTAATCAATTATCCAAACCCTACAGATGCGAATGACTTGATTAGATTCAGTGATTTATCACAATATATATCTTTAAAGAAAACAGCACGTTTTGTGAAACAAGTAAAATTTACAACCACAACACCTGGTTATACTGACCATACACCTTTCCTCATTGAATTTAACTACCTGCTTACAATTAAATTTTATAAAGAAGGACATTTAGTTAATATGCGAATTAATAAATGGGGGTATGATATGCCTGATTTAGGGTATAATTGGTCTTTTTCAATAAACATAGAAGACCTACATGATTTAAATCAGTCTCGTAAAGAAGAATATTATCCACTTGGTGAAGATAAGGATTTATGTGGAAGTACAATTAGTAAACAACAAATACGTGATTTTAAGAAAATAAAAATATATGATAGTATAGCGATGGTTCGCATGACAAAGAAGGAAGGTAATGAGATAAGGATAGAAAGCCGAGGAATACAAACCGATTTGGTAGTGGGAAGATGGGGTGGTATTACCTGTCATAATATTAATCTCACATATATTTCTGATACATAAATGGCAGGAAGAAGACTACAAGAGAATTATAATTTTTGTATTCAAGGATACCTACAAGAAAAGGGTGCTCGGTATTACATACCTTATGATTTGGAGCATATACATGGGAATTTTGTCATTAAAAACTGGCCTTATACTGATATTGTTAAACCCACAAATAGAGACTTGTTTAAAATATTAAATAAAAATGAACTTCTCAAAGTTATGAAATATAAAACTCTTTTAGAAATCGTCAACAAATCTTATTGGTATCCTATTATGAGAAAAATAATTATAGATACAAGAATATCTCAAAATCCAGATGAGTATATGTATAATATTCTTTGGGGTTTAAACTCAAGGGTAGCAAGGGATGAGGAAGGAGTTGAAGAAGAGAAGGAGAAAAGAGAGAAAAGAGAGAAGGAGGAGAGGGAACAAAGAGAGAGGGGGGAGAGGGAGGAGAAGGAGGAGAGGGAGAAAAAGGAGAAGGAGGAAAGGGAGAAAAGGGAGAAGGAGGAAAGGGAGAAAAGGGAGAAAAAGGAGAAGGAGGAGAGGGAGAAAATGGAGGAGGAGGAAAAATATAAAAAGATGGAAATCAGTGAGATTCATAAAAGATTGAGTGTATTAAAGCAAATAAATCAATCTCAACGCACCGAAGAGGAAATTAAAGAATTAACAACTCTTATGAAGATAATTGTTTCAAAAATAAGAACGTCAATGTCTTCAATTTCAGGGAGGAGATTTAAACGAGAAAGTGGTGAAGAAGAAGAAGAAGAAGGAAAAGATTATGTGATTGATGATGTTGGTGTCATTGACTTTAGTTAGTTTTTATTTGTAAATAAATGGAGGAGAGAGTGAAGGCATTCCTTAGGATTCTTTATGTTTTAAAAATAAAGATTGAAATGTATATGATGAAAACCAAAAAGGTTTTGATACTCTGTCGGAATTTTTCTGATAAATAAATATGAGTTATTGTCTCAAATGTAAAAAGAAAACTAAATCTAAAAATATCTCTTATGTTAAAGCTAAAAATAATAGAGTTTGTCAAAAAGGAATATGTCAAGTGTGTGGCTCTAAAAAGTGCCAATTCATCTCTCCTAAAAGAGGAGGAGACATACAAAAGTTTCTGTCAGGAAGTAAATTTACAACAACTGGAATTCCAGGGGAATTACACCTTCCAGGGTATTCTTTCTGTGGTCCAGGAACAAACTTGGATAAAAGATTAGATGAGGCTAACAATCCTAAACCTTGGTCTAAACCTACAAATAGGGTTGATGAAGTGTGTATGAAGCATGATATTGCTTATGGGGATACCACTACGTTGACTGAAAAACATAAAGCCGACAGCGAAATGTTGTATAATTTGTCTTTGATACAAAATCCAACGTTGAGAGAGAAAGTTGATAGGTTTATTGTGAGAAATTTGATAAATGCTAAATTGAAACTTGGTCTTGGTTATTCCTCAAAAAACTATTAGGCTCTAATGATGTCATCAAGACTGAGGAGCTTTTGGCTGAAGAATTACACAAACCTATAATCACAAAGTTTAAAAGAAGGAAGGTTTATTCTAAATACACCGACCACATATGGTCCGCTGATTTAATTGAATTGAATAATGACAGGGGATACAGGTATGCTTTAACCGTTATTGATTTGAGGAGTAGATTTGCCTGGGTTGTCCCTTTAAAAAAAAAAAGGGGTGATACTTTAATGTTAGCCTTTAAGCGAATATTTGATCGGGATAAAAGGAAACCAAAGAAGTTATGGACTGATGAGGGAACAGAGTTCTATAACAAAATATTCATGAAATTTCTTAAGGGGAAGGGTATTAAATTATACAGCACCTTTAATGAAGGAAAGGCAGTTGTTATTGAGCGTTTTAATCGTACTTTAAAAGAGAAATTATATAAAAAATTCACACAACTCAGTTCTCAAAAATGGGTGTATTTAATTCAGGATATTGTAGATAATTACAATAATACAGTTCATTCATCAACAAAATCAAAACCATCAGAAACATTTACAAAATTAGAATATGAAAAGGAGATAAATTTGAGAAAGCCCAAGTTCAAAGTTGGTGATATTGTAAGGATATACAAATGGAAAAGCCATTTTGAGAAAGGTTATACACAAAAATGGACTAATGAATTATTTATAATTGTTGATGTAATGGCTACAAACCCTTGGACTTACAAATTAAATGATATAAATCGAGAAGAAATCTTGGGTTCATTTTACTCGCAAGAATTACAAAAAACAAAGCTAATAATTCATTAAACAACATTTCTATTCACCCCACCCAGATTAGCTAATTTAATTAGTGGTAATAAAAAAATAAATTAAATAAATAAAAATCATAAGCCACACCCACACAGACCACGCCCACACAGACCCCGCCCACACAGACCCCGCCCACACAGACCACACCCATCATCCCCCCACCCTCCGTGCACCCCCACCCTTGACCCTTCACCCCCCTCATCCCACCCCACCTTCCCCACACACACAAGGGGAGGGGAGGGGTGGGATGAGGGGGGTGAAGGGTCTTTGGCAGGGGTGCACCTCCCCGTTCCCTCCTTTATTCTCTTTTTGTAATTAATAATTAAATAATTGTAAACAAAACAAATATATATAAATAATAGTGAAAACATTAAAAGCTTCATATTACTAAAACATTTTCCTTGAGGTATTATACATTCAACTTCTTCCCAGCACAAGTCATCAATTTGTTCCCAGCACAAGTCAAAGACAGCAGATGTGTTGAGTTTTTGAATCTCTTCCTGAAGACAAGAGGACAAGAGGGGAGAGAAAATATTACACACACACACATACACACACACACACACACACATACACACATACACACACACACACACACACATACACACATACACATACACATACACACACACACACACACAAGGATATGAGGATATTGGGATACATACTTCTAAAAAATCGAGCTTTGTGTTCAAGTGGTCGAGTTGAAAATTTAGGGTACCACATGTTGACGGGAAATAACCACTCTTTGGAAAATCAAAAGCATCCCACTCAAAGCCGTGGTTGTGGTTGTGGTCATCTGTTGATGGTGTTATATTCTTTCAAAAAAGAAAGAAAAAACGTTAATAATTTCTCCTAAAAGATACATTGTATTGACAATGAATAAATAAATGACAGCTCGCGTTTAATGGTACCAATCAGAGAAATGAATAATTAATTACCTGAGACAAACTCCGATGGTGATCATCTTCTAAGAACGGTGAAACATCGAATTCATTCAATCTGTGAGGCAGGTCGCTCCAACCAGTGTTCAATTCGTTGTAAACCTCTTGTGGAACAACTTGAAACTCTGCCAAGACCAGGTCATTTTGAAAACCTGAATTGCTGTAATAAAAAAATATATCATGAGTCATATAAATTTAAATTAATCACATACAAAGCTCACATCACCAGTTTAATTCTGAATGAAACTTACCAAAGTCCTGGTGAGTATTCTTCATCAGAGTAGAGAGTGAAATAAGACATGTTGATGCTCATGTTCTTCGGTTCGTAATGATAAAAACAGCACGGCAACACGACCTTTATAATGACCAAAATGTATTTTCGGGAACAGAACTCAGCTTTAACATTTCGAGGAAACAGGAAATAAGACAATGAAAACTTTCTGGGAAGTTATCCAAGTCAGTGAAACAACGTCATTTCTCAAAAGCGAATAATTAATTTTAAAAGGGTTTGAGTATGGTGATGGAAGTTGGAGGAGAATTAAATTATTTCCCACGCATAAACAAATATTTGTAGGGTCGATGTTTGAGTGGGTTATATTCACCAGATGATATTAAGAGTAAAAGGTTAAAAGGTCCATAAGGTCAGAAGGATCCCACAACTTTCCAGTTGGGACTTGTGTGTATGTGTGAATC
Organism: Myxine glutinosa; assembly: GCF_964187855.1. Classification (NCBI taxonomy): domain Eukaryota; kingdom Metazoa; phylum Chordata; class Myxini; order Myxiniformes; family Myxinidae; genus Myxine; species Myxine glutinosa. The sequence goes on along the minus strand of NC_136261.1, from coordinate 101,807,191 downwards.
CCATCCCTAGCTCAATTAAAATATATTCATTATGTATTAGCCCAAGTAGATTAATTGACTCATGGTCCAAAAGGATCACAGGTTCACACTAGAGATCTGTGAACCCCTATCCCTCACACATACACATAAGTTAAACCCCAACTAAAGTTGGGGTTAAACTTATGTGTATGTGTGAGTCATAATAATATACAACCCCCAACCCAATCCCATCCCTAGCTTAATTAAAATATATTCATTATGTATTAGCCCAAGTAGATTAATTGACTCATGATTCATAAGGTCAAAAGGCCCATAGAGTCTTTTGGATTAATAGGGGTGTTTTCCCAAATAGGGGTAAACGACATTAGATAGGGATTTCCCATGTTAAACGGGCTGTCCCAGAAGCAACATTATTACCCTACTGATGGCTGCTTGAAGACCGTGCCAGTTGGCCTGAGTGAAATGCCAGACTCGTCGACGCTGAGCAGGCTCCCTGAGGATGGTCAGAGAGATGTCCACTTTAACAAGGACATGATCAGATGATCCGATCGGAGCAGAAGAAGAGCAGCAGACATTTTCAGGGAAGTTAGTCATAACCAAGTCCAGAAGAGAAGATGTTCCGTTGACTGAGATCCGGGTCGGGAAATTGACAGATTGTGTCAGTCCCAGTGAGTCGCAGAAGTCCTTTGCTGAGGAGCCATGGCTGGTGAGAGAGGTACCCACACCCAGCCAACTGGCATGATGACAGTTGAAATCACCACATATGAGGAAGAGAGAGTTGGGATGAGTAGATAGAAGTTGGTCCATATCATCAGACAGCGAGATGTAGATGGAGTCATCACTGTTTGGTGGACGGTACAGCACACATATGAACAAGAGGTGGGAGCGAAGGGGAAGCCGTAGCCAGAGGTATTCCTGGGGGTGAGGTGGAGAGAGTGCAGTGCAGGGCGAGTGAGGAAGAGAGTTTTTGATAAAGATAGCAACCCCGCCTCCAGGACGAGGCTCAGGTCTATCATACCGGAGGAGGGAGTAGCCCGGGAGAGATACTATGGAATCAGAGACATCATAAAGGAGGAAAGTTTCTGTTAAGCAGATCACGTCTGGTTTGACAGAAGCAACCTGTATGGAGAGATCAGTTAAGTTTGAACGAAGGCCCCGGATGTTTGAGGTCCATACCGTTAATGAAGAGGAAGGGGGAGCATCAGATACAGAACAGGGGGGAGGAGGGGTAGGGTAAGATGTGGAAGAGGTGGAAGAGGTAGGGAGAGCTGTTGAAGGTGTGTCAGAGATTTCAGAATAGCTCGGAGAAAGGGAAGGATGGGGCGGACAAAAGGTTTGATGGTGATTGGGTGAGCCACAATGAGGTGTTATTTGAGGAGGGGGAAGAGCGAGACAGAAGGTTGGGGGAGATGGAGGTGAGAGTTTGAAGGGGGAAGAAGCGGGGAGGACGCTTTGAGGAGGGGGAGTGAGCGGGGGGAAATTGAGAAGCAATGAGGGTGGGGAGATTTGAAGGGGAGGGGTGAGGGGGGAGTTTGGGAGGGAAGGGACAAGGGGAGGGATTTGAAAGGGATGGGATATGGGGGAGATTTGGAGGGGAGGGGTGAGGCAGGAGTCTAGGAGGGGAGGGGCGAGGGGGCGTCTTGGCGGGGAGGGGTGAGGGGGTAGTTTAGGAGGGAGGGGGCAAGGGGGGAGATTTGAAAGGGATGGGTGATGGGGAAGATTTGGAGGGGAGGGGTGATGGGGAAGATTTGGAGGGGAGGGGTTATGGGGAAGATTTGGAGGGGAGGGGTGAGATTGGATTTTTGAAAGTGTACGATTTATGGGAAACGAACATTTATTGCAAAATGAGTTTCTTGTGACCTTCGAGTTAAAAATACGTTTAAGGACGCTGGATGGAGGATGGAGTGCAGGAGAGTTTAGGGAATGTAGAACAAAGGCACTATAGGAGATGGATATTTTTTTTGGGATGAATTGATTTGGTGAGCAAGTCGAAAGCAGCCTTTTAAAGAAGAAGAAGAAAAAGGTGTTATAAAATATGACGGAATACATAACTTGAGGGGAAAGTGTAAACATTGAAGGTTAATGAGTGAAAACTATCTGGGGAAATGGGGGAGAAACACGTGGTCGAAGAACGAACGAACGAATAAGAATGAATAAACGAATGAGAACAGAGAAGGAAATGTTTTTTTTTTTGTTTGTTTTTTTTTTGAGTTGAGATTTACACAAGGAAGTAGGCTATGGGTGAAAAGACTGGGAATACAGAGAACGAAAGTTATTGGATCACAAACGACGGACCACTGAGAGAAAAACAAAGCCTCAAGGTTGTACAGTGCACACTGTACAAGGCCTTGCTCGCGACACGGCAAACAGACGATCAATTTATGAAAGATAAACACCGAGAAACAACCAAAGTTGCACACAATAACTTCACACACCGAAAGATAAATACAGTTTCGACAAAATACAATTGTGAACAGACTTAACTTCGAAAAACGTGGAGACCGTGTGGAGCTTCGAAAATCCCTGCCGCCGTCTCCAAGATCTCGCGAGATCTCGCGATGTTGGCGTTAAACTATGTTTTAAAACTAATTAAAACTAATTTGCGATTCATCGTAACTGCGATATGCGACCTTCCGGACAGTCAAATGAGGACGTCACTTCCGGACTTACGGATAGTCATAGTGACGACGTACTGATGCTGAACGTGGCGAGCAGACGCTGTAAGGTACGATCGATTGTAGTACACGTTTATAATAACTCTGCCGATACAGGCCCGATTAACTGCAGCGCCATCCGAGCTGCGGCGTCGGGACGATACATTCATTGTATGGTCACATCACGCACTTACGGGCACGCCCATGGGCCCATGGGCACGCCCATGCATGCATGGGCGAAGACATTTTTATTTTTATTTTGGCAAGGAACGGGCACCCACGTACGGGCACGTCCTAGTACTTGAAAAATCTTCGATTTTGCAATTAACTAGACGAGCAACGGTACCCGCCCTACGGGCGGGGCTTCAATTGGGCGGTCCAAATGAAAAGGCAAAATATTAGAAATTGAAGGCTTTTTTTATTTTAAACGATTCATATAAACATCCGTTAAATCATATCACACGCAAATCATCAAAATCTAAACAGTACATGACGCCCATTTTGAAAAAAGATTGAATTCTGCAAAACGGAAGCGGCCGCTACACGTCTTTCTCAGTCGCACGTTTATGTGTGAAGAGTGCGCACCGAATCTGTAACACGGAAGCGGCCGCTACACCTGTTTCTCAGTCGCTTTGCACACGCTGCCGTGTTCCTTCAGAGCCGCACGTTTATATAGGAAGAGTTCGTCAGGAGTCGATCTACTCTCTCCTGGTTCGTAGAATTTCAACAAAAGCCACATCACTGTTCATATCGGTAAATATTATTCCATCGTGTTTGGAAAAACTGGAGAATTGGAAGAATTGGAAAATTGTAAAAACAACATAGCCTATTTTACTCCAGGAGGTCCCAGGATTACCCACCCAAAATATCGTTGTGATCAGTTGAGCCGTTTTTGCGGTACCTTTGAACGGACGGACGGACATTTGGTGAATTATAGTAAGATGATATTCATAGAATACTTACCCCATGCAGTCAACTTGGTGCCAGCCAACTCTTCTGTTTTTGGAGGGTTTTTTAATTGATCCAATATGCCTGCCAGACCACGTGAGCGATCTTGTGTAGCTCACACTCAATAAATTTCAAACTGATCAGACTAAGCGTTGTCCCTATCGAATTATGATGTAATAATTACGGCACGATTGATGTCATCATTAACCACACTTATTCCCCATGTGGAGTTCTTTACAATGAGCCATGTTTCAATGTTTTTTCCATAGAGTGGTTTCGGAGATATAGAGGTGCAACGTTTTTCGGTTTTTCCAAGTTGGCGCCTGTACCACGTGATCTATGACGTCATAATCATCATTAACATATTCTACAGGAGGCCGTGCTCCTATGGTGAAAGAAAGGTTCGTGTCCATCGGACTAACAGTTGCAGAGAAATTTTTTTTCAGACTGATCGGATAAAGCGTTATACTTGTCAAATCATGACGTCATAACGAAGGCACCAAATTACATCATCATTAACATATCTTATTCCTCGTGGGGAGTACTTGACAATGAGCCATGTTTTCAATTTTTTCCATTGATTTGTTTCAGAGATATAGAGGTGTAACGTTTTTCCAAGATGGCGTCTGCACCACGTGATCTCTGACGTCATAATTATGAATAAAAAAATTCTACAGGCTCCTATGGCAATAAATTCGTGTTTGAGTTGGTTCGATCACGTTCGATCACGTGCACCCTACAGAAGAAAAAAAAAGGATTTTAAAACTGCAGACACGCACGCACGTACGCATTCGATTGTCTTTTCGCTTCGCGAGCGCAGGGTAATGAACCCAAATGCAATTCCCTCTCCTCTGGCGAGGGTAGCTCGGACCTGTTTGAGACCTTTGTTCCCTTCCTATTTGTGTGGCCTTTGGTACAGGAAAGAACTTTACATATTTTACATCAATGCCATCTGCCATGCCCTAGGGTCTCGTCAAAGATAAATCCCTGACCCTGCCTCGCTTCTGCAGTTTAACAGGCTGTGATACTAGATCATCTTTTTGGTGGAAGGGAAAGAGGTTGGCATGGAAGGCATGAAAATTATACTCCGAGGGGTCCTTGGCCTTCTCATACTTGGAACTGAATCTAATTAACTAACCGACTTGGATATGGATTCTTAACACTTCCAACATTTTGAGAATGTTTCTCAGTTGTCCTCTTTGATGAGACCGGCAACCTGGAATCTCAACCATCATCAAATTAACCCTGTAGCATAGGCCCACTCCATAAGACTATAGGTTTGCGTTTGGGATGAACATGCAAATCTGGACCCCTCCGCCCTGCATGGTCTCCAAAGTCTGAAGCAAACTGTTAAAGTATGGATGTAAAAACATGAATAACTGCAGTGTCCTAGGTGTGCCTGCAAAGAGACTATTTTGAAATCTAGTGAATTTTGCAGCTGTAACTCTCAACATTAAAGCATCAGAAGGGGAATAGTTTCACAAAGGAAATTATTCAGACCAACATACAAGTTGAACCTTTGTATAGACAGTGAATCGAATTTTTTTTTTTTTTGTCTTTCACCACATACATGTACAGTCACGTGAAAAAGTAAGTACACCCCATGTAAAGTTTTGACTTTTTCAACATATTTCAACATACAGCTATTTGATCTTAATTTCAACAATATTGACAGACAAAGGTGATATAATATAACAAATATCATGAAACATTTACATTTTGTAGTCCATTGTATAATTTAAATAAACATAAATGCAAATTTCGCATGTGGAAAAAGTAAGTACACCCCTACATTTATCACCACTTCAAATACCTAAAATTAGAATCAGGTTCACCAGCTCAGGTGCAAATGATTAGAACATCGTTAGAGAGGATCTTGGAGGAACCTGTCTTATTTAAACCTCAGACATTTAGTTTGGTTTGCTCTTTGTTGTTGAAGTGTGCGGCGTCACCATGCCTAGATCAAAAGAGCTCTCTGAGGCCTTCAGAAAGAAGGTTGTAGATGCCTACGAGTCTGGGAAGGGATTTAAAAAGATCTCCAAACAATTTTAAATCAATCATTCGACTGTCCGGAAGATAATCTACAAGTGGAGAAGATTCCAAACAACTGCCAACTTGTTCAGGCCAGGCCGCCCCAGCATGTTCAGCCCGAGAGCAGACCGCAAGATGCTGAAAGAAGCCTCTAAGAACCCCAGAATGGCATCACGGGACCTACAGGTAGCTCTTGCCACTGTTGATGTCAAAGTGCACGAGTCTACCATTACAAAGAGGCTGCACAAATTTTATCTACATGGGAGGTGTGCCAGGAGGAAACCTTTGCTGTCCAGAAAGAACATCAGAGCAAGACTCAAGTTTTCCAATGAACACCTAGGCAAAGACCAGCACTTCTGGAACAACGTGCTCTCGACAGATGAGTCAAAGGTAGAGCTATTTGGCCACAGTACCAGAAGACATGTTTGGCGAAAACCAAAGACAGCATTTGACCACAAGACCCTGATACCAACTGTAAAGCATGGTGGTGGAAATATTATGGTTTGGGGCAGCTTTGCTGCATCAAGGCCTGGACAGCTCACAATCATAGAATCCACTATGAATTCTTCATTGTACCAGAGGGTGCTTGAGGATAATGTGAGGCCCTCTGTCGGAAAGTTGAAGCTCAACCGAAGGTGGACCTTGCAACATGACAACGACCCTAAACATACCAGTAAATCCACCAAGGAATGGCTGAAAAGAAAGAAATGGAGGGTTCTGGAATGGCCAAGTCAAAGCCCGGATCTAATCCCATCGAGATGTTGTGGGGGGATTTGAAACGAGCTGTGCATGCAAGAAACCCCTCAAACATCGCACAGCCGAAAGAATTCTGCATGGAGGAGTGGGCAAAAATTTCTCCCAGTCGATGTTAGAGACTGGTAGACAGTTATAAGAAACGCCTACTTGAGGTTGTTTCTGCCAAAGGGGGCAATACCACCTATTCGAGCCAAGGGTGTACTTACTTTTTCCACATGCAAAATTTGCATTTATGTTTATTTAAATTATACAATGGACTACAAAATGTAAATGTTTCATGATATTTGTTATATTATATCACCTTTATCTATCAATATTGTTGAAATGAAGATCAAATAGCTGTATGTTGAAATATGTTGAAAAAGTCAAAACTTTACATGGGGTGTACTTACTTTTTCACGTGACTGTATATAGTAGAAATGCTGTGAAGTGCATTGTCAAGAGAATTGCTGAAGACACAGAGGTGTCTTTATACCAAATTAAAGATTTTGCAAGCTCTTCAAAAAAAGATTACTCTTTGTATGATCCGCTGTTTTTATATTGTAAATAAACTGACAAAAACAGACAAAACAAAAAACAAACAAAAACAGACAAAAACTGTCCATGCGTCTTTATGAATGAAAATATGCTAAATTGATGGTGTTCATAGAATACTTACCCCACACAGTCTTGAGAAGGACTTGGTGCGAGCCAACTCAACTCTTCTGGTTTTCTTTTTGGTTTTTTTAAATCTCTGTGTTTGTTTAATGAGTGTTTGTTTAATTCACCATGTAAGTTCTGAGGGCGCGGGCATCATCCAAGTAATATACACTGTATGAAATGGTCATGCAGCATGTGGTAAAGTCTTTCAATTTCCTCCGTTGAACGGTTTTCGATGTACGCTCAATATGCAATATATCAAATGGTCATGTAACATGTGGTGAAGTATTTAAATTTCCTCCGTTGAACGGTTTTTGATGTACGTTGAATATGTGCTATGTCAAATTGTCATGCAACATGTGGTAATGTTTAACTTTCCTCCGTTTAACGTTTTTCGACGCTCTTAACAAAATGCAGACATGTATGTGCATACGCGCCGGATTGCTTAACCCCACTTTTTCCTTCATGTGCGCCTGTGCGGGGTAAAAATCACTCATAGAGGACACCCGAATAAACAGAATAAAGTAGAACAGCACTTGGTAGAGCACATACCTCCACCCGGCTGAACAATTTGTGTTTTGTATTCCACTGATGGGTTGGATCTGAACCAAAATAGAATCGGCTTGTTCTTCTCACCTAATCAAATCAAATCCACTTAGTTTTGGAATAACTCATCCACAACTTTTTGAGATATCATGATTGATATATATATATATATATATATATATATATATATATATATATATATATATATATATATATATATTGTATATATATATATATATATATATATATATATATATATATATATATATAAAAATATATATATATATATATATATATATTGTTACAGACGTGGCTTGGATGTTATTTACCGAGCGGTTTTATGGTATGACCACGTCTGCACAAGTTACCCGATTGTGCCCGAACGTTGACTAGTCGCGCGATGCTGGCTCAATAAGAAAAAGAAGACACCCGGCTGGATTACAATAACACAATACGACACCAATGTTTCGATTCTCAAGACCTCCGGAGGAGATTATATTCGTACGGAAAGGTCAGATTACAGGGGCTAGAGTTCTAATCACAGAAAGACAGGCACTTAGACACACTCTTATATTAACCCCGGACAGACGACAGACAAACGGGACAACGGCTGACTCACACGGGGGTTGATGACAGGAAAGCGGGTATCGATGGCTCCAGGTCCTCCTGGGCTCGGGGCAGGGTACAGTACGGTCCGGTCCGGTCCAAAGATGCGGGGAGGTATCGTCGCGCTGGGGGTGGCGGTGGCTTCTCTCTCCAAGCTGAGGCGCATCTGACGTCACATCCGGCGCGGGGCCGCGTATATCCGGCGGGGAGTGACACGCCCTCGGCTCGTTAGCTCCGCCCCAGATGGAATCGGCACGTTGCTTCTCATTGGGTGCGTGGGGGGGGTTACTGGCTCCGCCCCTGACGAGGAGCTGACAGCCAGCCCCTTCGGGGTAACGCCGTGGAGCGCATGGTCATGGCGGGTAACCGAGCCGGTGTGAGGACGCACACTCCCCGCCCCTCTGTTGTTGTAGTCGTAGTTGTAGTTGTAATTGTTGTTGTAGTTGTTGTTATTGTTGTTGTTTGGGGAAGAAGATGGGAGGAGGTATGGGAAAGGTCCTAAACTCACTACTGATGCCATATTATCACATTCTGGTGCAACGAAGAGTCATAATTAATGGAAACGAGGCCTTAACTGACATAGATTAAGAATAACTAGGAAGATGTCCGAAAGTTGTCTACGTGTGGTGCGGTGGACCTGGGCACGACATTTAATGGGGGAATAAGGGGAAGGTCGGCTCTACTGATTGTTGTTTACATGCAATGGGACTAGGGAATGGGGGATTGGGGAAAGTTGGGGAGTATTGGAGAAAATAGGGGAATATTTACAAGCGGATATGGAGGCCAAATTCCATATTCGCAACATTGCACCCTTCTCTACCCTCGGGGCGTCCCGACCCGATAAATTTTTACCTACTTTAGTGTGGCACGCAATGTAGTTCCCTCTACTATTAACTCTACCCTGAGTGCGACAGTTTTACAGATATTCACAAATGAGTAAATATGTCCCCCTGCGACGTTGCACCCTTCTCCTCACAGAAACACACCCACAGGATAACCGAATCCGGAAAGAATTCGCAAACTACACATACAGCCGGTAGGGAGCATTATTTACAAGATTACGCTGATATCTACACTACGATCCAGGACCTGTCTTTGGAGGAACACATGCAGATGTTATGCATAGAGAGACCGCGCTTGCCAACATCGATACACCAACCCACGAGTGCTCTGTGGCCGACGGCCTTTAATAACGTGCAGAGCACCCTTCCCGAGCATCAAAAGCACCACCCCACCACCAATCGGTGCAGTCACCATTGTTCATTGGAATAAAAATAAATTCGACAACCCCTAACCCTGCAGGTGTCTCTTGTTCTTCTTGTGGTGCACTTGGTGGTGTTAACTATTAGTGGTTCACCTGTATGGCATAGGTGCCACGTTGATCCATAGGTCCATCCCCGGGTGGTGCTTGGCCGCAAACGAACTGCGGTCCATTGTGGGTGGCCACAAACATTGCGGTCCATATGGTGTATCGATCCCGGCAGCAAACAGCGAAAGTGCAGGCCCACAACTGCGCAGCCAGCACCTCTCTCTCCTCTCTCTCTACCCCAAAGCCAGATCCTCGGAGGTGGGAGACAAAAGAAGCAGACAAGTGAGTAAGGTGGTAAGGGCGCAAAAGTGCACGCAATGTAAGGTGATGCACACTGGGGGCACATGGGAACCAGGTGAGACAGGTACGTTCCTATCGTACGCCCCCCCCCCCCACCAGGTAACCTACATGGCCCCTCCCTTACCCCTTACTGTATCCACAAAACACAACACTACCCATAAACATCTACTTTACAAATCAACAAACATCCCTACTGTCTTCCCCGTTCCTCCCATAAACCAAATTCGTCTTCTCTCCCTCCTAACCAATCAAATTTGCCATTTTCAACTCTCATCAAAATTTGCCATTTTCAACTCAACATCAAAATTTGCCATTACCAATTCATCATCAGTCCCTCCTAGGGAGGGAGAGATGGAATCACCCCAATGTCTCATCCACGTCGTGATGCGTCTCACAAATCCACAGCAATTTCATTTCCTGCAACAAAACAAAGAAAACACAGGTGTGGAGTCATCATCATCACCACAGGTAAGTGGCTGCGTATGGTGCGACAGGTTCTTCAATCCTAACTATTTCCTAAATGACTTTAACAACTTTACACTACCCGGGGTCTTTCTCCGGCCAAACCATTGGCCCTCTTACACTATGGGTTCTAAAAACCAATTCCCATTGGCCAAACTGTGGTGCTTTTCAATTTGGGGTCTCACTCCCCCGATTCATCTCCCGGTGCCCTCGTACAATTTCTGGGCTGCGACGTGTACCTCTCCCAGTGGGTCTACCCACCTGCACACCTCCACCACTGCAGTTGCCTCCGAGCTTACCTGCTCCTCACCCTAACCTAACTACCTGGGGAAGGCCCTCTGGCTCTCTCCCCACTCCGTGCCCTCTCTGGCACTGGGCTGCCCGATCCACACCCGGGATCCTCAGGCACCCACTCACAACTACCGGCTCCCAGAGCCCACCTGCGGCCTCACCTGGCCGACATCCTCACAGTGGTGGAGTGCCCAACCAACTACACACACTAACAGGCTACACGCCCAGCCATTTCCACAACACTAATGCACCCATTCACAACACCATTCTGCAACCGCACCACAAATGCCAATATCCAACCACAATTTACCTATGCCCTCTACCTAACACTTACACTACCCGCCCCGGGTATCCGTGATGGGGGTCCACTCTTCCCCCATTCACACCTTCACACCATGCACACCACTCCGTACCACTTACTCCAACTCTCTCCACACACCTGTATTTGCACACCTGTGCTCTCACACCTGGTGCCACCTGCACCCTTCTCTCCCCAAGCGCATTCGCGCTGATCCACACACTCACTACTCATACACTGCTCCACACACCTGTCCAGTTGCACACCTGTGCAATCACACCTGTTCAATTCTCACACACACACGGCATCATCTCAGCTAACTACTCCCTTCTGAAACTTGCGCTTCCCAGTCGTCCCTTTAAACTATTGCGCTCCCTCGTCATTATCATCCATACTAATCTACCTGCGTCCCCACTACAGGTATCAGTCACTAACTAAACTTAACGTCACCTAATGTCATCTTCTCTAGATCCCTACACACAATATCCTAACCCACCCGGGCTAGTTTTCACTGCCATACACCCCATAATCTATTGCTCCTTTGCCCCACCTGTGAGGGATGGTGGATTTGCCATCCCACCACATCGGGGGTCTCTCACTATCAATTTTGTTCGTCCAGATTCCACAAGTCAAAAATTTTCTATTTACTGCCAATTCTATTCACTTTTCTAAATTTTGTATCAAATCACTACTATCACTATCACCATCACCCGTCTACTTATTAGGTCCTCTCGGTGCGCCAATTCACATCTACAGCCCGGCTTCGTACAGCCGAGCAATGAACGCGGGTTCTTTTGTGCCAGCGGCTGGATACGTCCGGCATTCGGGGCAGGGACGGGGGCTTACCCGGGCCGAGATCCCACGCACCACCTCGGCGTGGAGCCATCCAATGTCCCGATCTCGACCTGCCGGCACGTCTCAACAAAACGTGGTCGCCATGACGACCCTTCCTATCGGGCTGCCAGCTCCGCCTAGTGGAGCACGGACGCGGCCGTTCAAAGCGAGGCCCGGCACGCACCGAGGGCCCGATTCGGCTATAAGTCGTTCTAAACTCTACCCGGTTATCGTCGACGCCTCACCTGCAGGCTTACATGCATACGCTACCCCTTTCTTGCTCATACATGCAGCTGTTCCCATTCTCCTTGTACCGTTCCTTACACACCCAGGCACACCCATTCCACTCACAGCCTTGGTCACACACCTGACCACCGAACACTGTGGCACACATTCGTTGCTCGCACACCTCACCAATACACCGCTTCGCACCCCCTCCTCGGTCACCTCCTCTGTGACAATCACAGGTGTGCCCTCATTCGCACACCCAACCATGTGCCTCACCACTAATTCCAGCGTGCATTCCCACTCACGCTCTACCATTCCAGGTGTGCATCCTTCCATCCCAGGTGTACATCCTCGCTCACCTGTCACAACTAACTCACGCTCCATGTCACTCTCACTACTTTCACCTCCATTCCTGACAGCGCACTCACCCTTACTCTTGACAGCGCACTCTTTCCTCGTGCACCTGTCCGTCACACACCTTTCTCGCGCACACTCTCCCGTTACACCCTCTGTAACACTCACCACAGGTGGACACTCTTCCTTACTTCTGACAGCGCACTCTTTCCTCATGCACCTGTCCGTCACACACCTTTCTCGCGCACACTCCTGCGCACACTCTCCCGTCACACCCTCTGTAACACTTACCACACCGCGCTTCCATGTGCTCCCTCGCACACACGCTACGACCGACTCACTCTCGCCAGCACACTCACTCCTTGGCACGCACTTTTTCCTCACACACCCCAGAGTCGGACTTTCTCGCACACCTCCTCTTTCGCACACCAGACCTGTCGCACACTTCACCAACGGCCTCTCACGGACACCCGGGTCTATCTCGACCCCCAAGCTTCTTAAATCCCCTGGCGCATCATACGCACGACCATATTGGTCACCACTTACACCGGGTCCTCTTCCTCTTCGCTTCTCCTCCATCACCTGCGAATCCCTCATCCGGTTAATGAGCACATCATCACGATCCGAACACAGACTTTGGACCAATTCTTTTACTTCCTCCTTTATCTCTTTGTTATCCTCTCTCCGTCGCTTCTTAATTTCGCTCACCCCTTCTTCCACTTCTTCTAATTTCTGCTTCACCTCTTTTATTCCCCGGTACGTCTCCTCAAGCTCGTCCTCCAAGGCTACCTTGACCGTTTCCATGTGCGTCCTCACCTGCCGGTCCTTCGTCTCCATTACCTCTACCACCTCGTCCAACCTCGTTGTCAGTCCCTCACGTACCATCTGACATTCCCTCTTCGTCGCTATCAAGTCGTCTTTTAGTTCTTTCTGTGTCACTTTTAACCCTCCTAATACCGCAGTGTTCCTTTGAACCTGCTCCGTTAGTTCTTTTTGTCCCTCCGTCAGCTGTTCCACCTCCTGCGTCAGGACCTCTATACCCCCTTGCAATTTTACAGTCCCCTTTCTCACCTCCTTCTCCATGTGCTCCTCACAGTGCCTCACCTCCTCGCGCACTCCTCCGACCTCCTCACTCACTCCTCTTCTGATCTCCTCTCCCATCACTTGCATCTCCTGCCCAGATGCCACCCTCATCTGCTCCATTTCCTCCCTGTGAGCATCCAGTTTGGTTTCTACCCCCATTCTGACCCCCTCTATCTGCTGCCCCATTTGGTTAACTTCCCTTTCCGCTTGGTCCCTCATGTCCCTCAATTTGCCTTCCATGGTGTTTTCTAACCCCTCTAACCCTTTTTGCATCCCTTCCATTTGATTCTCTTGAGCGGCCATTCTGTTTTCTACCCCCGTTAACCCATGTTTCACTCCCTCTATCTGATTCTCTTGAGCGGCCATTCTGTTTTCTACCCCCATTAACCCATTTCTCACCTCTTTTATCCCGTTGTCTAACCCCTCAAAATTATTGTCTAACCTCCCAAATTTCTTGTCTAACTCCTCAAAATTATTGTCTAACCCCTCACTGGTACCCCTCGCTTCGTCCCTCATTACCCCCATTTGGTTTCCCATCCCTTTGAAATTATCGTCTGTTTTTACCATAAAGGCCATCATCTGTTTCATAAACAGGTTCCAATTCATTGGCATCTCGGGTTCGGCTACCGCGACCACGGCCGCGGCTAAATTTGGTGCCGCTACACCCACGTGCGCGACCACGCTATTTTGCGACCCTGCCGCCCTCACTGCTTCGCTCTCCTCGCGTCCCTCAATTTGGTCCTGGACCGACCCTGCTTCACTCTCCCCTACCGGACCCCAGCCGTCTTGATCCGCCATAGCGCGACTTGCAAAATTCGAGTTTCGTAAAACAAATCCAAATTTTTTTTTTTTTTTTCGTTATAATTTCGTCGAGCGCAGTACGCGCTCCGAATCGATTTTCCCTCCCAAAATTTGGGCCTAACTAATTTAGTCCCGGGTCCGAATCCAACTCCTCGACACCAATTGTTACAGACGTGGCTTGGATGTTATTTACCGAGCGGTTTTATGGTATGACCACGTCTGCACAAGTTACCCGATTGTGCCCGAACGTTGACTAGTCGCGCGATGCTGGCTCAATAAGAAAAAGAAGACACCCGGCTGGATTACAATAACACAATACGACACCAATGTTTCGATTCTCAAGACCTCCGGAGGAGATTATATTCGTACGGAAAGGTCAGATTACAGGGGCTAGAGTTCTAATCACAGAAAGACAGGCACTTAGACACACTCTTATATTAACCCCGGACAGACGACAGACAAACGGGACAACGGCTGACTCACACGGGGGTTGATGACAGGAAAGCGGGTATCGATGGCTCCAGGTCCTCCTGGGCTCGGGGCAGGGTACAGTACGGTCCGGTCCGGTCCAAAGATGCGGGGAGGTATCGTCGCGCTGGGGGTGGCGGTGGCTTCTCTCTCCAAGCTGAGGCGCATCTGACGTCACATCCGGCGCGGGGCCGCGTATATCCGGCGGGGAGTGACACGCCCTCGGCTCGTTAGCTCCGCCCCAGATGGAATCGGCACGTTGCTTCTCATTGGGTGCGTGGGGGGGGTTACTGGCTCCGCCCCTGACGAGGAGCTGACAGCCAGCCCCTTCGGGGTAACGCCGTGGAGCGCATGGTCATGGCGGGTAACCGAGCCGGTGTGAGGACGCACACTCCCCGCCCCTCTGTTGTTGTAGTCGTAGTTGTAGTTGTAATTGTTGTTGTAGTTGTTGTTATTGTTGTTGTTTGGGGAAGAAGATGGGAGGAGGTATGGGAAAGGTCCTAAACTCACTACTGATGCCATATTATCACATTCTGGTGCAACGAAGAGTCATAATTAATGGAAACGAGGCCTTAACTGACATAGATTAAGAATAACTAGGAAGATGTCCGAAAGTTGTCTACGTGTGGTGCGGTGGACCTGGGCACGACATTTAATGGGGAATAAGGGAAGGTCGGCTCTACTGATTGTTGTTTACATGCAATGGGACTAGGGAATGGGGGATTGGGGAAAGTTGGGGAGTATTGGAGAAAATAGGGGAATATTTACAAGCGGATATGGAGGCCAAATTCCATATTCGCAACAATATATAGTATATATATATACAGTATATATATATATATACACACATATATATATATACATATATATATATATATACTGTATATATATATATATATATATATATATATATATATATATATATATATATATATATATATATATATAATATATACTAGCAGAAGTACCCAGCATTGCCGGGCGGGGGAGGGGAGGGGAGAGGAACGGGGGGGGGGGGGGGAGGGGAGAAGAGGGGGGGAGGGGAGAAGAGGGGGAGGCGGAGAGGGGGGGAGGGGAGAAGAGGGGGAGGGGGAGAGGGGAGAAGAGGGGGGAGGGGGAGAGGGGAAAAGAGGGGTGATGGGGAGGGGGAGGGGGAGAGGAGAGAAGAGGAGGGGAGGGGGAGGGATGGAAGGGGTGGGAGGGAGGGGGTGGGAGGGGGAGGAGGGTGGGAGGGGGGAGGGGAGCAGAGGGGAACGGGGGGGAGGGGAGGAGAGGGGGGAGGGGGAGGGGAGGAGGGAGGAGAGGGGGGAGGGGAGGAGAGGGGGGAGGGGGAGGGGAGGAGGGAGGAGAGGAGGGAGGGGGAGGGGAAGGGGGGGAGGGGGAGAGGGGAAAAGAGGGGGGATGGGGCGGGAAGGGGAGAAGAGGGGGAGGGGGAGGGATGGGAGGGGGAGGAGGGGGGGAGGGGGAGGGTGGTGGGAGGGGGAGGAGGGTGGGAGGAGGGAGGGGAGCGGAGGGGAACGGGGGGGAGGGGAGGAGAGGGGGGAGGGGAGAAGAGGGGGAGGGGGGAGGGAGGGGTAGGGGGAGGTGGAGGGGGGAGGTGGAGGGATGGGAGGGGGAGAAGAGTGGGGGGGGGAGGGGGAGAAGAGTGGGGGGGAGGAGGGGGAGGGGGAGAAGAGTGGGGGGGAGGAGGGGGAGGGGGAGGGGAGAGGATTGGGGGGGAGGAAGGAGGGGGAGGAGGAGGGGGGAGGGGAGGGGGCGGGGTGGGGGAGGGGTAGGGGGTAGGGAAGGGGGAGGGCAGAAAGGAATGGGTAGGGGGAAAGGGAGGAGCATGGGGGAAAGGGAGGGGGAGGGGAGGGGGGAGGGGATGGGGAAGGGGTGGGGTGGAAAGGAAGGGGTAGGGGGGAAAGGGAGGGGCATGGGGGAAAG
The DNA here is from genome assembly GCF_964187855.1 of Myxine glutinosa. Lineage (NCBI taxonomy): Eukaryota > Metazoa > Chordata > Myxini > Myxiniformes > Myxinidae > Myxine > Myxine glutinosa. Next base: position 101,790,678 of record NC_136261.1, on the reverse strand, counting down.
GGATGGGGGAGGGGGATGGGTGGTGTAGGGGGAGGGGGGAGGGGTGGGGGGGTGGGGGAGGGGGTGGGGAAGGGGTAGGGCAGAAAGGAAGGGGTAGGGGGAAAGGGAGGAGCATGGGGGAAAGGGAGGGGGAGGGGGAGGGGAGGGGAGGGGGGAGGGGGATGGGGAAGGGGTAGGGTGGAAAGGAAGGGGTAGGGGGGGAAAGGGAGGGGGGAGGGGGAGGGGAGGGGGAGGGGAAGGGAGGGGGGGAGGGGAAAGGGGAGGGGGGAAAGGGAGAGGGTAGGGTGGAGGGGGAAGGGAGGGGGAAGGGTAGGGGGAGGGGAGGGGGGAAAGGGAGGGGGAGCGGGAGGGAGGGGGAGGAGGGAAGGGGAGGGGAGGGATATAGATGGTTACTGGCAATTGATCACATCCACAAATGATGTAATCCACACAATTTATGTACTTTATATAACGTTAATAGGAATACATGGCTGTGTAGATGGGAAATACAGTTTGTTTGAAATAAATCACAAATATCAGATGAAAGTGAAAAAAACCTATGTGGTGTGAATGGCAATGTTCCTCGCTGAAATGTGAAAAAACTGAATTACGTGCGAATGCATAACTGTGAGATTATGGCGGCAAAGTTGGAACATCACGTGATCGCTCTGAGCGAATCAGCGCGCTGCTCTGCGACCAGCTGAGATTCCGTGTATAATGTTCCTCGCTGAAATGCGCTGAGGTAAATATGAAGAAAAAAATCGATATATTTTCACTTTTACGTTTTGGCTAACTCGCTCGCGAACCTGACGTAGATCCCCTGAGCAAGGATCGCTACGTTACGCTACGTTCGCTACATTATGGCTAAAAATATGGATCTAAAGATGAAAGAAAAAAAAACCTATGTGGTGTGAATGGCAATGTTCCTTGCTGAAATGTGAAAAAACTGAATTACGTGCGAACGCATAACTGTAAGATTATGGCGGCAAAGTTGGAACATCACGTGATCGCTCTGAGCGAATCAGCGCGCTGCTCTGCCATTCCGGTCATAATATTCCTCGCTGAAATGCGCTGAGGTAAAAATATGGTTTAAAAATATTATGAAATAAATTTTTAGGTCGACCATGTTCGTCCTAGAGTCCCTGTATACAGGGACTCTAGTTCGTCCCAGGCTCATTGGCCATGTTTGTGCCAAATATCAAGTTCGTGAGCCTCTCCGTTTAGGAGTCTATCGGTAACATTACACACACACACACACACACACACACACACACAGACAGACAGACAGACAGACAGACAGACAGACAGACACACACACACACACACACACAAACTGTGTTTTATATATATAGATATACTGTATATATAAATATATATGTATATATATACTGAAACGCAAAAGAAACTTACCACCTTTGAAACCTTTAAATATCAACAATAACACTGCGTGTAGTAAATGTGTGAACTTATTTGTGGACAATAGTGTCCTCACTGTCAGAACAAAACGGTCACGGATGGTCACTTGAACCTTCAATGGTCACTTCATAGCACAGCTGTTGAACAGCCTTTTTGACTGTCAGTGATTAGCCAAGGGGTACGGGATGATTTTAATGAGCTGCACGTGATGTCTTGATATTGGCTTTAAAAAGGCCAGTGCAAAATGGGCATTTCAATCAACATGCCACGATTGTCAAGGGATCAACGGCAGCGTGCCATGGGCATGCTGCAAGGCGGACTGAGCTACCGTGAGGTGGCACGTCGCCTTGGCTGTTCACACCAGATGATATCCGCCCTGGTGGACAGAGACACCCTCCACAACTCTGCAGATGACAGACATCGATCAGGGAGGCCAAGAGTCACCACTGCAAGGCAGGAAAGGCAGATGGTCCGAAGTCACCTGCGGGATCGATTCCGTCCAGCATCCCGCACTGCGGCAGAAACTCCGGGGCGTGCAAACCCACGGATCTCCAATGATACTGCACGAAGACGACTGCATGACTATGGTCTGACTGCCAGAAGACCATACAGAGGCCCCGTGATGACGGCTGCCCATCGCCGCAACCGACAGAGATGGTGCCAGCAACATCAGCGGTGGACCTTGGCGCAGTGGAACGAGGTCGCTTTCAGCGATGAGTCAAGGTTCTGTGTGGACAGTCCTGATGGGCGTGAGCGTGTCTGGAGAAGAACTGGCGAGCGATATGCCGATTGTTGCGTGCGTCAAGCCAACAGGTGGGGTGGCCCAAGTGTGATGGTGTGGGCCGCCACATCAGGCCGGTACAGGACGCCACTGGTGGTTGTGGATGGGAATCTTAATGCCCAGCGGTATGTGGATAACATCCTGCGACCTCATCTGCTGCCATTCCTGCTAGACCACCCAGAACTGAGAACCTTTCAGCATGACAACGCTCGTCCCCATGCTGCTCGCTTTACCACTGCATTTCTCCAAGGCGAGAACATCAACACCATGCAGTGGCCTGCGCTCTCCCCTGACCTGAATTCCATAGAGCACCTGTGGGATGAGCTTGGGAGACGCGTAGTTGGCAGGGCCAGGACACGGGCAGAGCTGCTTCAGACAATGAGGACTGAGTGGGACAGAATCCAGCAGCAATCCATCCAAAGACTGGTAGGCAGTATACGCCGACGATGCACTGCCTGTATCCAAAACAATGGTGGCCACACACGCTATTGAAAGGGGACTGACATTGCACCCTGTGCTGTTCTGTACTGTAGAACAAACTGATGAGATGGTGTATCTTGGTCAAAAACTTGACATGTCATCAATAAAATGCCAATGTTTCAATTAGCAATTGTTGGTTTGTTTTATTTTGAACTGTTACAATTTTATTACATTTCAAACAAGTGGTAAGTTTCTTGCATGACTGCAATAGCCATGCAGACGTCTTCGTGCAGTATCATTGGAGATCCGTGGGTTTGCACGCCCCGGAGTTTCTGCCGCAGTGCGGGATGCTGGACGGAATCGATCCCGCAGGTGACTTCGGACCATCTGCCTGTCCTGCCTTGCAGTGGTGACTCTTGGCCTGCCTGATCGAGGTCTGTCATCTGCAGAGTTGTGGTGGGTGTCTCTGTCCACCAGGGCCGATATCGTCTGGTGTGAACAGCCAAGGCGACGTGCCACCTCACGGTAGCTCAGTCCGCCTTGCAGCATGCCCAGGGCACACTGCCGTTGATCCCTTGACAATCGTGGCATGTTGATTGAAATGCCCATTTTGCACTGGCCTTTTTAAAGCCAATATCAAGACATCACGTGCAGCTC
>NC_136261.1:101785281-101787225 GCF_964187855.1 Myxine glutinosa | reverse complement strand
GTGCTTGAGGATAATGTGAGGCCCTCTGTCGGAAAGTTGAAGCTCAACCGAAGGTGGACCTTGCAACATGACAACGACCCTAAACATACCAGTAAATCCACCAAGGAATGGCTGAAAAGAAAGAAATGGAGGGTTCTGGAATGGCCAAGTCAAAGCCCGGATCTAATCCCATCGAGATGTTGTGGGGGGATTTTAAACGAGCTGTGCATGCAAGAAACCCCTCAAACATCGCACAGCCGAAAGAATTCTGCATGGAGGAGTGGGCAAAAATTTCTCCCAGTCGATGTCAGAGACTGGTAGGCAGTTATAAGAAACGCCTACTTGAGGTTGTTTCTGCCAAAGGGGGCAATACCACCTATTCGAGCCAAGGGTGTACTTACTTTTTCCACATGCAAAATTTGCATTTATGTTTATTTAAATTATACAATGGACTACAAAATGTAAATGTTTCATGATATTTGTTATATTATATCTCCTTTATCTATCAATATTGTTGAAATGAAGATCAAATAGCTGTATGTTGAAATATGTTGAAAAAGTCAAAACTTTACATGGGGTGTACTTACTTTTTCACGTGACTGTATATAGTAGAAATGCTGTGAAGTGCATTGTCAAGAGAATTGCTGAAGACACAGAGGTGTCTTTATACCAAATTAAAGATTTTGCAAGCTCTTCAAAAAAAGATTACTCTTTGTATGATCCGCTGTTTTTATATTGTAAATAAACTGACAAAAACAGACAAAACAAAAAACAAACAAAAACAGACAAAAACTGTCCATGCGTCTTTATGAATGAAAATATGCTAAATTGATGGTGTTCATAGAATACTTACCCCACACAGTCTTGAGAAGGACTTGGTGCGAGCCAACTCAACTCTTCTGGTTTTTTTTTTGTTTTTTTTTAATCTCTGTGTTTGTTTAATGAGTGTTTGTTTAATTCACCATGTAAGTTCTGAGGGCGCGGGCATCATCCAAGTAATATACACTGTATGAAATGGTCATGCAGCATGTGGTAAAGTCTTTCAATTTCCTCCGTTGAACGGTTTTCGATGTACGCTCAATATGCAATATATCAAATGGTCATGTAACATGTGGTGACGTGTTTAAATTTCCTCCGTTGAACGGTTTTTGATGTACGTTGAATATGTGCTATGTCAAATTGTCATGCAACATGTGGTAATGTTTAACTTTCCTCCGTTTAACGTTTTTCGACGCTCTTAACAAAATGCAGACATGTATGTGCATACGCGCCGGATTGCTTAACCCCACTTTTTCCTTCATGTGCGCCTGTGCGGGGTAAAAATCACTCATAGAGGACACCCGAATAAACAGAATAAAGTAGAACAGCACTTGGTAGAGCACATACCTCCACCGGCTGAACAATTTGTGTTTTGTATTCCACTGATGGGTTGGATCTGAACCAAAATAGAATCGGCTTGTTCTTCTCACCTAATCAAATCAAATCCACTTAGTTTTGGAATAACTCATCCACAACTTTTTGAGATATCATGATTGATATATATATATATATATATATATATATATATATATATATATATATATATATATATATATATATATATATATATATAAAAAATATATATATATATATATATATATATATATATATATATATATATATATATATATATATATACACACATATATATATACATATATATATATATATACTGTGTATATATATATATATATATATATATATATATATATATATATATATATATATATATAATATATACTAGCAGAAGTACCCAGCATTGCCGGGCGGGGGAGGGGAGGGGAGAAGAGGGGGAGGCGGAGAGGGGGGGAGGGGAGAAGAGGGGGAGGGGGAGAGGGGAGAAGAGGGGGGAGGGGGAGAGGGGAAAAGAGGGGTGATGGGGAGGGGGAGGGGGAGAGGAGAGAAGAGGAGGGGAGGGGGAGGGGG
>NC_136261.1:101697781-101782781 GCF_964187855.1 Myxine glutinosa | reverse complement strand
CCAGGATTTCCAGGAAATAAGTTGGAATTTCAAACAAGGTGGATCTGGGGTGAATTAGTGGGGGTAGAAAAGATCAAGGTTATGGATGGGGGAAGATAAGAGATGGTGGTGAACAGCTGTTTTAAAGACCTGGAGGGAGGAGAGGGATTGAAGGGAGTGTGGGAGTTTGTTCACAGGCGGGAGAAAAGAGGAATGAAAGAGTGAAGGTGAGTAGAGAGCCGAGATTTCGGCAGTTTAACCATCAGAGGGTTGCTGGCAGATCTTGTGCGACCTGTAGGAATATTTGGGGGACAGAGCACAGAGAGAGCTGGGGGAGCAAGGCCGGAGAGGAGTCGGTAGAAGACAGAAAGACCACCTACCTGCCTGCGGTGAGTGAGTGAAAGGGACATTTGTGGACAATAGTGTCCTCACTGTCAGACAAAACGGTCACGGATGGTCACTTGAACCTTCAATGGTCACTTCATAGCACAGCTGTTGAACAGCCTTTTTGACTGTCAGTGATTAGCCAAGGGGTACGGGATGATTTTAATGAGCTGCACGTGATGTCTTGATATTGGCTTTAAAAAGGCCAGTGCAAAATGGGCATTTCAATCAACATGCCACGATTGTCAAGGGATCAACGGCAGCGTGCCCTGGGCATGCTGCAAGGCGGACTGAGCTACCGTGAGGTGGCACGTCGCCTTGGCTGTTCACACCAGATGATATCCGCCCTGGTGGACAGAGACACCCTCCACAACTCTGCAGATGACAGACATCGATCAGGGAGGCCAAGAGTCACCACTGCAAGGCAGGACAGGCAGATGGTCCGAAGTCACCTGCGGGATCGATTCCGTCCAGCATCCCGCACTGCGGCAGAAACTCCGGGGCGTGCAAACCCACGGATCTCCAATGATACTGCACGAAGACGACTGCATGACTATGGTCTGACTGCCAGAAGACCATACAGAGGCCCCGTGATGACGGCTGCCCATCGCCGCAACCGACAGAGATGGTGCCAGCAACATCAGCGGTGGACCTTGGCGCAGTGGAACGAGGTCGCTTTCAGCGATGAGTCAAGGTTCTGTGTGGACAGTCCTGATGGGCGTGAGCGTGTCTGGAGAAGAACTGGCGAGCGATATGCCGATTGTTGCGTGCGTCAAGCCAACAGATGGGGTGGCCCAAGTGTGATGGTGTGGGCCGCCATATCAGGCCGGTACAGGACGTCACTGGTGGTTGTGGATGGGAATCTTAACGCCCAGCGGTATGTGGATAACATCCTGCGACCTCATCTGCTGCTATTCCTGCTAGACCACCCAGAACTGAGAACCTTTCAGCATGACAACGCTCGTCCCCATGCTGCTCGCTTTACCACTGCATTTCTCCAAGGCGAGAACATCAACACCATGCAGTGGCCTGCGCTCTCCCCTGACCTGAATTCCATAGAGCACCTGTGGGATGAGCTTGGGAGACGCGTAGTTGGCAGGGCCAGGACACGGGCAGAGCTGCTTCAGACATTGAGGACTGAGTGGGACAGAATCCAGCAGCAATCCATCCAAAGACTGGTAGGCAGTATACACCGACGATGCACTGCCTGTATCCAAAACAATGGTGGCCACACACGCTATTGAAAGGGGACTGACATTGCACCCTGTGCTGTTCTGTACTGTAGAACAAACTGATGAGATGGTGTATCTTGGTCAAAAACTTGACATGTCATCAATAAAATGCCAATGTTTCAATTAGCAATTGTTGGTTTGTTTTATTTTGAACTGTTACAATTTTATTACATTTCAAACAAGTGGTAAGTTTCTTGCATGACTGCAATAGCCATGCAGACGTCTTCGTGCAGTATCATTGGAGATCCGTGGGTTTGCACGCCCCGGAGTTTCTGCCGCAGTGCGGGATGCTGGACGGAATCGATCCCGCAGGTGACTTCGGACCATCTGCCTGTCCTGCCTTGCAGTGGTGACTCTTGGCCTGCCTGATTGAGGTCTGTCATCTGCAGAGTTGTGGTGGGTGTCTCTGTCCACCAGGGCCGATATCGTCTGGTGTGAACAGCCAAGGCGACGTGCCACCTCACGGTAGCTCAGTCCGCCTTGCAGCATGCCCAGAGCACACTGCCGTTGATCCCTTGACAATCGTGGCATGTTGATTGAAATGCCCATTTTGCACTGGCCTTTTTAAAGCCAATATCAAGACATCACGTGCAGCTCATTAAAATCATCCCGTACCCCTTGGCTAATCACTGACAGTCAAAACGGCTGTTCAACAGCTGTGCTATGAAGTGACCATTGAAGGTTCAAGTGACCATCCGTGACCGTTTTGTCTGACAGTGAGGACACTATTGTCCACAAATAAGTTCACACATTTACTACACGCAGTGTTATTGTTGATATTTAAAGGTTTCAAAGGTGGTAAGTTTCTTTTGCGTTTCAGTATATATATATCTATTGTTGCGGAAATGAGGATTGTGTTTTTTTATTGTGTGTATTATTATTATTGCTTTATTCTGAGCCCTCCTTGCTCCAGTGTGTATAAAGGTCAAAGGGCGTTCCGGTAGTTAATTCCATAAAGCATACATTGAAGGACACTATAAAACCCTTGTTCAGTAGTTTATTTCCTTATTATGTGTATCAGGGTAAGGCCTTGTCTTCCACTAAAATGACACTCCATTGCATCAAGTGAAAAAGATAGATTCCCTTCATTCTTCATTCCCATTCCCAAAAACCTCCATTTCCCCTTTCGTCATGGCCAAGCCTCAATCTGCCAATTACATCCCCTCCAAGTCTCCATTGCCAACTGCACTGGGCAGTTGGCCAGTTTGTTACAGCTGTGGGTTGTTTTCGCCCCAAAGCCGCCATTGAACATGTGCTCGGGTTGGGGAAGAAAGGCGTGCCAGCCCGTCGTCATCAAGGGCGGAGCCAGAGGGTCGCACGACCAACCAGGGCCGAGGTGAGCACACCGATGGGCGTGTCCTAAAAGCCGGCGGCTTAATCGCCGGAGGCGCTATAAAGGCGCGCGCGCAAGAAGTTGCGTAAGGAGGTCCATGACAAGAGCAGAGCTGAGTCGACAGAGCTGAGTTGTGTGGTTTTGAGAAAGAGCTGGGTTGGTCGTCAGTGGTGGTCAGTGGTTACGTTGAGTGGTCAGTGGTTGCGTTGAGGTGGTGAGGAGTGATTGAACCAAGAGGAAGAGTTGGACCAAGAGAGAGAGAAAGAGTGGTTGGACCAAGAAAGAGAGAGGAGAGAACCCGTCACGCCAGACCCCCCACCAGCGCGTCGGCTCCACCAAGCAGCTCCGACCCATGATCCCGCGCACACGACAGGATCGGTGGCATCAGTGGCCGTCGAGGTCCAGCCCGACGTCCCGTGCGGGATCAAGCTCCAGCCACACACCTCCTTCCAGCCAATCCCGCCTGCAATTTCCCCATTCGTGTACGTGAGTTTGTTCTGTTTGTTTTGTCCCTGGGAATAAATTAAGACTGCATAGGATAAGCTAGTAATTTTCACTGTGTCACCTGCTTTTTCAATGGTCCCTGTACATAACCGTGACTGCTCCTTTTGCTTGTGTGTGTAAATAATAAATCCCGTTACTCTTCTGTACGTCTTCTTCTTCCTCTTTACATTCGGTCACTTTAGAGTTTTCCATATTGAATATCTGTGGCGCGATACGGCCAACGTTCGGGTGAATCGGGTGAATCGGGGAAACTGTTACGTCGCGGTGCCATCCGCTCGGCAAACATAACATCCTTAACCGCGGACCGTAACAATATATATATATATATATATATATATATATATATATATATATATATATATATACATATATATATATATATATATATATATACATACATATATATATATATACATATATATATATATATATATATATATATATACATATATATATATATATATATATATATATATATATATATATATATATATATATATATATATATATATATATATATATATATATATATATATATATATAGATATATTGTCGCGTGCTTCCCCAAGTGAACACCACAGGGATCACGAATAGCCAAAGCAAGCTTTTAACTCCGAGGCGACTAATCAAATGCGGATTTTACTGTAAGTGCCGGAGGAAGAAAGGGGAGGGGAAGATGAAGGGTCTTACCTGTTGTCCACAGGCAGTCCCAAAGCCTGCAAAGAAAATAACTCAATCGAAAAACAGGTTTAAAATATACAAGGAAAATAACAGATTTATTAAAACGGAATGCCGGTAACAAGAAAAACACGACGAAAAATAAAGTTCCTATATGGAGCACTCCCAGAACAGACACCGTACACAGACAGATGGGACTTCAAGAACTGGAAAATAATAGTGTAATTATGGCACTTAGCTCATCTCGATCGGTGTGTCGTCAGCAATCATGAGGCCCTGATCGCGCAGTCCAGACGTGGCTTCTGCCTTGGCGGGAACAAGGCCTTGCGGTCCGTCTCAAATGGCAGGTGCGCAGCCTGCTTTCCAACCGCGTTGGCCAAACACCAGCTCTTCCTCCTCGTCCCGACCACCACTGGCAAGATCTCGGAACATGACCGCCGCAGTGAAGCATAATGAGAGGAATGTCCGCGCACAGCCATCTTCCACCAAAGTCCGGAACCAAGAGGAGAGAGTCGAGGGCAGAGGAAGGCGTGAGGTGCAAGAGGCAAGAGAGAAAATGTTGGTCCGAGTGTTCTTTATTGACCGTCTCGTGACGTCATTTGTGCCTCCCCACCAATGCCCGCAGGCCACCAATGCATGCTCAGCTCTCCACCAATCAGCACGCCGCTTCTTCCTCGGCCTTCTTTCACCAATCAGTGAGTGTCTTCTTATTCCGCCCTGGCCAATCACGGCTCCTCGGTGCGTGTCTTCGGCCTACTCGACCTCGATGTGTGCTGTAGCTGGTTTCTGTGCCATCGGCAGTGCTCAGAACTGGCTTCCGGTTGGTTGTATTATTATTATTATTATTATTTAATGCAGTTAATGGGCATTTCCTCACTGGTGTCTATTGCGGTGCCATAAGGGACAAGGGATGTAATTTACTGAGGTTTGATGAACAAGGTAGTAGTTAACATAATCCCTATAACTAGTTAACATGCCCCATTCCTCATAATGGGGATGAAGATACACCTTCATCTGACATCCGGGCTAAACAAGTACTTATTACATGGTGGTTCCTACACGACATTCAGAGCACATACCTATAGACCGATCCAATAAGGACGATCGTGCCCCCTCCGCCGACAGGCGGCGCTCTTGCGTCCGCCATTACTGGGAGGCGTCCCGATCCAAACTTAACTCCAGCTGGCTGCGCCAGTACAACTATCATCGCGATCGTACATGAAAAGTGTCCGTGATAATCGTTCTCAAGTGTTTCTCCATACGTGTGGAGCGGTCGTGGACACCTGGCACCTGAAGGCACACGATAAAAACCCTGTTTTCGGCGATATCGCTGGGCGCCGAAGGCGCACGGCCATGCCGCCCTAAAGGCACCTGGCACCTGGGGGTACCCGGTTTCCACTTCCTCCTGCACCAAACCTATTTTGTTAGCAACCGCGTACCCTATGCTACACCATGCCGAGCCCCCTTCCGCCTTAGCCCCGAGTTTCTCGAACACTATGATAACGACTCCTCTGACCGACCCGACTAGGTGCCCGTCCCTTCATCAACACCTCCATACGGCCAGGTCTTGGCGGCTGTACCACAGCCGCCCCGCATGGATTCTTCCATCAGAGTCCACATCTGCCCAGGTCGGCCTCCTCTGGCAACTACGGCTAGGCCCGGAGTGGCTGCTGCTGAGCCCCAAGTTCCTTTATCACTAGGGTCGCGACTTGTCTGGCAGACCTGCCTGGGACTCCGTCCGTTCGCGCGGGGCTCCTTATCGCTTCATCGACTCTTCCATACGGCCAGGTCGTGGCGGGTGTATCACTGCCGCCCCGCATGGATTCTTCCCTCAGAGTCCACCTCCACGCGGGCCACCACACCGGCTCCTCACCGGTCGTATAGCTCGGTGGACCGGTCGTATCGTCCACGATTCCATCTTCTCCGATGAATCTAACAAACAAACATATTTTATATCGATATTCTTTCGGCAAAGTGAACTGAGACCGGTAACTGCATGTAATCTGAACGCTGGAGAGCAAGCCAAATGAAGTGGACGCCTCCCAACTATGGCGGCATCTATAGAGGGCGTCCGTCCATTGAACCCTCCGTCGGATCAGTCTATACAAATCTACCTGGTCTAAGGTAATTACTGCCTACCCCCTACAACCGCAACAATATATATATAGGTTTTGGCCCTATCTCTCAATTTTATAAATCAGGCCTATGTTGACCTTTTGAACTCAGAAATAATTTGTGGTTGAATTCAGTGACCTGATATGTAAATCCTCTTCAAATTCCAAGTCATTCGGATGAAAATTGAGGCTTTTAGAAACTTGGCCTATGTTGACCTTTTGGCCCATGTTCACTTCAGAAATAATTGAGGATTGAATTAAAGGAGCTGATACAAAAAATCCTGTTTTTGCAATGTTTGTCTTTGCATCATAATATGTACTTTTACCAAGTTTGATCAAAATCCCATCACTGGTTGACAAGTTATCGCAGTAACTGAATTTTTACCTCATGGGACTTCTGACCTTTGACTTCTTGACCCCATAATCTAATTTGTTTATCTTTACATCTTTATACATAGTAGTACCAAGTTTGACTTGGGTTCCCTCAGCTGTTCTTAAGTTATTGCATTAACGAAAAGCTATTACAGACTCTGACCTTTGACCTCTTGACCCCAAAATCAAACCAGTTCATCGTTGCGTCATAATGCATACTTGTACAAACTTTCGTCAAAATCCCATTGCTGGTTCCCAAGTTATCGCAGTAGCAGGATTTTTTTTACCGAACATGACCCCTGACCTTTGACCTTTTGACCCCAAAATCCAATCAGTGCATCTTTACATCATATGACATACTTGATACAAGTTTGATATAAATGCGTTCAGCCATTCACAATTTATAGCGGTAACAAAAACCAAGGACTGATGGACGGATGGACGGACAACCCTAAAACATAATTCTTCCGGCGAGACTCAAGACAATGCTAGAGTCCCCGCCTTGAGATGACACTGATTTGCTATGCCTGCACCGCATTGGTCTCTGCAGTAGCAATACATGACGTCATGACCACCAGCCAACCAAAAACCATTAAACCTTAAAATGCCATGGTCGCCATGGTCACAAATGCCATTCATTTATACGCAGGACACAAGGTCCCAAGTTGATACCAAATTATTCCAAGGCTAGCAAGACAATCATACTAACCACATTTATAAACACCAACATAGTGCATCTCACACAATTTTCACCATAGACATCCAAACCAATATGTCGAAGACATGGTCTTGGTAAGAAAATATTCAAATTCCCCACTATTGTTTTTCATGTGACCTTTTCTTTTTTGAATTATTTTTCTGGACCATAACTGTCCAGCCTTGTGAATGATCATCCGCCTGATTACGTGACGTCATTTTCCTGGTGAAGATGAAAGCTTTTTCAATTACACACTGCTCTTTTACTTGGTAGTCTAGCTGTAATGTCAATCCGTATAGGGAATTGTCCTCCCTCTCTCGTTCACTCCTTTGAATTGTAATTTGTCCTTTACAGCTGGTGTCACAAATGGGAACCGAGTCCTTCCAGGACCCAAAGTATCCTTTTTATTAAGACCATGGCTTCGAGGACGAAATTGTGATGTGTTGACGTTTTCGCACCGACACGTGTTCTGTGTCTCGTGTCTTTGTTCCAAATGGCTCTTTTAATAACCGTCACGGAACCTTGGACAGCTTCCAATTGTAGTTCGTTTATTGCAATATTTCATAGCTAGTTCCCAAATGTAGCCAAGATAAAAAAAAAAGACTATCCCAAAAGGAATGGCATGGAGTTTTTGTCAAGGATGAAATGACAGATTTGGAGAAGAAGGAAAGAGTAAACAATTGCAACTGCAGTTGTCGAAAGGAACAGAGAATTAGGGGAAATAAGATTTATACATGACAAACTGCCGAGGATGAAAACAAAGAACAGAACAACAAGATCGAAACAGCATAAAAGAGGTAATCACAAAATGTCGTCAGCTCTCGAGGGTCAAGGTTTCACGGGCAATTAGATTTTTTAATGACTATGCAAATGACTGTCCCCAAAAACACGCCTCCCCATCCCCCTCATCGCTGTCTCCCTTTAAGCTTTCTGTTCATTTACTCCATTTAAATTTTTCTCTCCCAATTTCAGTGTCAATTTTTTGGTGTTTAATTTGGTTGGGAGAAATTTATTCAGGTCAGCCATTTTTATTCCAAGGACCTTTTCACATACAATATGGAGGTCCATGAAGTAGCTAGAACACAACGGATCATGACGTAACGAAACGAAAAGAACAGTAGAAAGAGGGGGCGATGACAACGACAACAGCAAGATGGATGGACAATGTAGAGGGAGACTTGGAGGAATAAAGGAGGTGGGGAAGATGAATGAGGCCTTGGGGGGGGGGGGGGGGGCACAGAGGGTGAACAACATTGATTCAACCACAAACACTCAGTCACAGAAATGGAAGGAAAAACTTAAAACTTGGAAAGAATTGGGCTTGGGGAGGGTTAATGAGGGTAGAAAAGATCATGATTGTGGATGAAGGATGACCTGAGATGGTAGTGATTCTGGATTTTGGGAATTTTACCGGAAGGGGGTTGCTGGTGGATCACGTGCACCCTACGGAATTCTGGAGGAGAGGAGAGAGACAACAGTGCACAAAGATAAGAAAGGAAGGTGGTAGAAGGCAAAGAGATCACCAATCTCCCTGTGATGAGAAGTGATAGGCCCATAGACTCAGCTTCATCATTTGGAGATGCCAATGATTTTTAAGGCCTTGGGTTCCACGGCATCAATCCGACCAAGATGTGAGGCAGGGGCGCCAGCCCTGAGTTGGGAGCAACGCTAGCCCAGAGGGTGAAGATTAAGTCCTCGTAGGTGGATAGAAGTTCATGTGTGTCGAAGGAAAGACATTGCATGACGGAGGATGGCCAGTCAACAACTGACTTTGTAGGCCAACTTAGATATGTGGATTGCACAAGAAAATTCATGGCTGGTAGTGATGCCCAAAGTTTTAAGTGACTGATCTTCTTCAAGAAGATTGTTACCCCGCACAACACAAAGCAAAACGTGGGGTTTAAGCAATTGGTTCATGTCCTTCTGTCTGTCTACAAACGTCAGTTTATGAACAAGGAACAACTTATTTTCATTGAATGTTGAATATGAAATTTTCATTCAATGTTTCATATTTTGAACATGGATCAGAAGACAAACCAGCCATTTAACAGTACGTTGTCTCTGAATTTGTCCTGGTTGCACATGCACAGAGAGGAGTGAGGTTTTTTTTTGTTTTTTTTAAACTTTGTCTGCCTACTTGGCAATCATAGAAAATTTGACATCATTTCAAACAGGAAACCTATTGTTTGTAATGATGTCATAAAGGACACAAACAAAGGCACGAAGGATTAATGTAATGTGTTAGATAGGGTGGTGTTGTAGACACTGCAACAACGACAGTAAAACGGCTTAATTTATTTATAAGACTTTTACAATCTTTATACGGTCATCTCATCTTGATTCTTGAAAAGATGAACTTATGATATGGATCGTGATGTCCAGATGTCTGTCAGTCTGTCTGTTAACTTTTTGCTCTTTTCCCTACTCCTCCATTATCACCTGCCTGATTGTTCAGAAACTTGACACTTGAATACAAAGAAGACAGTAGCCCTCACGAGTACCCAGGCTTTGATTTTCCGATTCCGCATCATGGAGGCACCTTATTATCACTCTCTTCCAAGAACCACCAGTCCTGCAGTCTAGTTCTTGGACATGTAAAATAAGGTGGTGAATAAGTCTTCTTCAAAAGTGCAAAACTTTTTGCAAAAGTGCAAGAATTTAAAAATGATCTTTATCATTCTTTCATATAGATTGAATTATAAACTTAAACACTGTGTGGGGTAACGTTTTCTATAAACTCTCCAAATAAGGAAGTAGATGGGAGGGTTGGCCAGATGCTCGTCCCTTGGCTAACCCCGAGCCAGGCCTGTGCTTACTATGCTCTGGGAAAACCGCTCTGATTCTAATCCTAACCAGTCCTCTGTAATGGCGGCGTCCCCATTGGCATTCCTCCTCCCTCCTTCCTTTTTTATGCCCATTCTACTGCACTCGCACATATACACCACGCATACTTCGCTCACACCCTCACAGGTGCACTCGCTTACATGCACGCCCTCTCCAACACCCACATGTATGCACGGGCCATGCAGTTTGGATCTCACAGAGTGGGAGCTTGCCACAAGCTGGCCATTCAACCTTTACTGCACAGACCTGTGCTGGGGTTTTGGATGGGGGTTTCAGTAGCTTGCGTGCGGGACTTGCCCCACACTGCACATGCACACCTCGCCGGGAAAGGTCCCATTCAGGCGTCCGTTATCTGGACCTGCTCCCCTTCACACCATTACCCTGTATGCCCACATACCTGGTCACTGTGGTAATGGCCGGCTCATCCCCATGACCGTGCTTCACCGCCAACTCCTCCTGTACGGATTTCTACACCTGCGGGGGCCATGCACCTTGCATGTCTCTGCCCCAAATATGTCCTTTAACCTTCTCTGCCAAGGCCTGCTCTAACTCCTCTTTCAACCTCCTGGCCATGGCCACCAGATCCATAACTACTGCACTCCCATTCTCTATCTTATTTTCCCACAATCTCCAACTCTGGTGCTATCCCAAATCTCTTTTCTATTTTTGTATCCCATTTAATTATACTTGTGTTCCCACTGGCGCTATTTCTTTTCTCTGTTCCTGCTCTGGTCTATCTGTGTGACTTTTACTTATAATTGCCCCCTCTTTTGTTAATCCTCTCCTCTGAAAGCCATACGTGTGCCCCTTATCCTCTCTACCGCCTGGGTCTGACCAGCCACTATCTCCCGCTGCGTGACCTGCATGTCCGCCGTCAGACTGTAGTCGCTCACCTCCATTTTGGCCATCATCTCTGCCCGGCTAGCCGCGATTTTACCTGCCAGCTCGGCTCCCATTTTGTCTTTCTTAGACTTGGGCCTTTTCACCAGCTCGGCCTGGCCAGTGTCCATATCAGCCCCATTCTGGCCTCCATTCTTACAAACATGGCCATCATGACTGCAAATGCTGGCTCATGCCTGGTTGTGATGGGGGCCCTGGTCTACTGTTTCCTGATGCTTGTTCTTTTTGCTACACTGGGCTCATTGAGGGAGAATATCCTGGACTACTGGGCAGAGGGGTGACTCCAACATGCCCTCTACCGGATCATGTACTTCCATCTCTACTGGGGTCATGGTGGCCTATTTCCAGTATGGTTCCCCCTGGTTCGAGTTTTCCTGATCGCCCATTACAATTTAAAATGTCGGCACCAAATTGATCACTTCCGCAATTTTGCTTTGAGGCACGATTTCTCATACCTCAGGCCAAAATCCCACTCCTGACCCCAATGTTACAGTTGGCAGGTTCATCCGGTTGCCTGGCTTGATTCTTGGTGAACCATGTCAAAGTTGTCGAGGTGGCCGACTGATTCGGTCATCCCAGTTCGGATCACACATCTGTCCACCATGATAACTCACCGAGTGGGCCAACTGAGCCAGCAGATGAGCCATGCTGATTTGGTGCCATATGCCTGATCTCTAATAATGACTGAGTTGTCATGATAGGCATATGGCATGGCTTCATTATAACTGCTAATCACCAATATCCAATTTGTCCTTTAACCAATGTGTACAATTGGAACTGCGAACAGGAAAATTTTTTAGTACCCCACAAATTCAGCCACAAGTACCACACAAATTCAAAAATTTAGTACCCCTCAAATTCAGCCACAAGTACCACACAAATTCAAAAATTAGGACCACACAAATTAAGCCGGACACCAATTGTTTTTGTAATGTAATCAGAGAACACAAGGATGGGAATACAATGAGAAGCAAACAATTCTTAACAATAACACCCGTAATCCTCCACCACATACGCGTCAAACAAATGGGATCCTAAATTATATGTCTTAACGGGCCCACTCACATCTCAGGAGATAAATAATAGATAGACTGACAATACAGGAAATACCCCAGCTGTGCCGACAGGACACAGCTTGATCCCTTGAAATGGCACAAGCTGGCAAACAAACAGCTCCGGGCACAGTTCGATCCTGGGCGTTCGAGGAGGAGAGTGGGCGCAGTTCGAGGAGGAGAATGGGGGTGTCTGGTTGGGTCGGGTGTGGCGGAGAGTGCAGCAATTTACGTTCTGGACTCAGTGAGGTTCCCAGGGCCTGCTCTGATGCACATGGGTTACACCAGATTTTATAATCTTTTGCCCTCAATCATGACACACTTAGCCTCTCCCCTCTCAGTCGCCAATTGGTCCGTACTCCAGTCTGTAGGTGAGGAAATCCCTTCCCCAACCTCACCTAGATGGTTGCTGATCATGGTGTTGTGGCGGTCGCGCATTTTTCCACCTATACTTGTGCTGACAACCTGTCAGCACACTTAAAAGAACAAAAAAGACAGATTACCAAGGGAAGAACATTAAAAAGGGATTTGTTTCAGAGTTTCAGATGAAAATATTGGGGTTGGGAAGATGGAATCTTTATAAATATACAACTATGCATATCTCATATCACAATTAAATTACCTCACACTTATTCTCGATCTAGTATATTCAATATGGGAGACAACTACCCTATTCTATGCGAAATTAGCACCTAGTAGGTTCACAAATGGATAACCAGGGTAACTAGTGGAAGTAGATCCAGCTTAACACACTTTGTGATGCAATGCTCTCCCTGTGAAGCACCATTTCAACAGTTTATAGTCGAGTTGGTACTGTAATCGAACCCAGACCAGGCTGCTATAAGAACAGTCGACTACCTTTGCACCATCTTGTCGGACTAACCTGTAACCAACAAACATCAATTAAACAATCAACCACCACAACAAATGCACAGTCTGGAAACCACCCTCGAAGTCCAACATATCCCAACCGCTCGGCTTTTTATTCTGGAAAATGAGTTTGAAATTTTCACAGATTAGTGTCAGTCCAGTATTTCTTTCATGCCAATCATGAAAATGCACATGCTGCCATAATATGATGAATTTTACATGAAAATTGGACGTTGATAAGTTGTCTCACAAAACAATTGCAAAAATATTATCAAGTTAGGCATTAAATTATGGATATAATTTGTTTATCAGTTTGAAGAAATTGAAATGACAAGAAGGATAGGGTGGGTGGTCGAGTGAGAACAAAATGGATGGATAACAGCAGTAGGCCATACAAGTAAATGGTTTAGCTCACCAAGGCAGACTTTCCTGCAATAACACGAGACGTCTTGTCTATTTCTGGCTGAGAAAATGTGCACTGACATCCCCACGCCATTATTTCAACACTGTTCTGAAATCAATAAATTGTTTTCCATATAGTGACAAGTACTGTACATTGCAATTGATGTATCCCATTATATATTGTATAAACAAATTATGTTTGGAATAATATGTTTTGCAGAAAATGCATTTTTTTTCTTTTTTTTTTTTTCTGTTTAACATCCAAAACACAACATGCTGGTTAGACATGTGCTTCAGATTTGCATTTCAAAAATGAACAGATATTGAAGCTATTGGTCCAATTTTTCAAAGGCAGCTGCACAATTAAGGGCGGTGCAGTGGTTAGGGCGTTCGCTTTGAGTCTGGGAGGTCTGTGATTCAAACCCTGGCTGAGTCATACCAAATATTTAAATTAAATGATTGTGCTGCTTCCCTGCTTGATACTCAGCATTTAAATTTAAAGGAAAGAGCACAGACAAACAACACTGGGAAGGCAATGCTGGGAAGGCAATGGCAAATCATCCAGTATATCCCTCGCCAAGAAACTGCTTCGGCACATCAACAACGCTCTGTAAATAGAGTATGGTACAGGTTGTTTTTGTCTTCTTCCTGAAGTGTTGAGGAAGATGCAGTCTGAAGTGTTCTCGTGATGTGGCCGGATTGTCAATTTTACTTCCAACAAACAGCCATTTATATAGGGCTTTCAGCATGGAATCATAACACTGGCAGCAAGCGATGCAGATTGTCCGCACCATTGGCAGCCAAAAATCAATCTCGTTCTTCCCTTCGGGTCTTTTGTTCACCACCATCTCATATCTTCCCCCATCCAAAACCAGGATCTTTTCTACACCCGTTTAACCACTAACCACCTCTCCCAAAACTTTGCTTATGTATCCATCTTGTTCATCGCTTGAGTTCTCCCTTACCACTCTTCCTTACCTGCAACCTGCCTGGTTGTCCGTCTCCACGTCGACTTTCACCCTCCACCCTGATGTTGGCGTTTCCCCTTTCTCCTACTGTTCCTTTTGTTATGTTATGTCCTGATGGGTACGGTGACCTACCTAGCTCTTCCATGAGCCGAGACCTTGTATATTAAAAACAAGACCGACTGTCTAACAATGGCGTAGCCGGGCTTGTTTGATACTTTAGTTGAAGAGGATAGTATGACCTGGGTCAGTGGGTGGGTATACCAGTTACCAGTTAGCAAATAATGTAAGTATTACATTTTTTCCAAAACATTCCACATTCCTGTGCCACCTTCAGTCGAACGTCAGGCACTAGCAGCAGGTTCGTGAACGACTTGCACAAAAATGTACCCAGTCTGAATGTTTCTATATCTATTCAATGGCGAAACTGCAAATGGGAAATCTGCCAAAGTCACGGATGGAAACCCTTAGGTCATTTCTTCATTCTGCTATAAACCCAACATCTCTATATTTTCATTCCAAACAGCATCATTCATCATTCCAATCACAAATTAATACTATGGTATTAATATATAAAAATACAATGTTAAATCACGATTGTATTGAGATATTTATCAAACTGTGGCGGGCACAAGGGGCAATAATTCCGCGCACCAGTGGGTGGCGCGAGCGCCCAGGCGGGGACCGATGGCACATGCCCCGCCCTTCGACCGATCGGCCACGCCCGGGGACTAGGCGTGGCCTCGGCACATATATGCGGGCTCCAAGCTCGAGCCCGCTCAGTGCTGCAGTTCGAGCTTTCGAAATAAAGACTCTTTTGTTTTAACAAACGCGTTGTGGCCTACCTCTTTGGCAAGCAAGTTGTGTGTGCGCAGCACCACACTTCACTGGTGACCCCGATTGGTTCAGCCGTCGCTGACCACCGAACGCGCCATGGCCACGAACGCCGTCGCAGTAAAACTCCCAGAGTTTTGGGAAGCACAGGCCGACGTGTGGTTCGTGCAGGCCGAAGCTCAATTTCAGCTTCGAGGCATAACGGCGGACGAGACCCGTTACTACCACGTGGTCGCCGCCCTCGGGCCCGGCACTGCCGCCCGAGTCGTGTCCATCCTGCGGCACCCGCCGGTCGACCACAAGTACGAGGCGCTCAAACGTCTCCTCATCGCCACGTTCGGTCTCACGGAGATCGAACGGGCCGACCGCCTCCTGGACCTTCCCGAACTCGGCGACACACGACCATCCGTGCGGATGGATTTTATGCTGTCGCTGCTGGGTGACCAAGCCCCGGATTTCTTATTCCGGGCGCTTTTCCTACGCCAGCTACCTCTACAGGTATGCCTCGCCCTGGCCGGTTCCGAAATAAAGGAACCCCGCGCCCTGGCCGTAGAGGCCGACTTTTTCGCGGCTTGTGACACGCGGTCGAGTTACGGTGCTGCCGTCGTGGATCCCGGGGCAGAGGCTACAGCGTCCCTCGTGGCTGCTGCCGCACCCCGCCCACCACCACCGCCGCCGAGAACACCGCGGCCGCCGCCGCCCCCACCGCCGCAAGCCTGGTGCTCTTACCACGCCAGGTTCGGCCACAAGGCTAGGACGTGTCGCCCGCCATGCTCTTTTGACAAGTCGGGAAACGACCGGGCCGGCGCTCATTAGCGGCCCTGAGCGTCGGCCATTCCGGCAGCCTCCTGTTCATTATGGACACCTTGCCCGGGCACCGTTTCCTCTGCGATACAGGAGCGCAGGTAAGCGTCATCCCCGCCTCCACTTCCGACAAGCGAACCGCAGGTCGGGGCCCCGCGTTGCTTGCCGCCAATGGTACGCCCATCCGCACATTCGGGAAGCGCTGCCTCTCCCTGCGGTTCGGAGGGCAGCGCTTTCAATGGTCGTTCGTGACCGCCAGCGTGCCAATGGCATTGCTTGGTGCGGACTTCCTATGTGCGAATGGGTTGTTGGTCGATGTGAAGCGCAGACGGCTCGTCCAGGCCGAAACCTTTAGCTCGCTCGTTTGTTCGCTGAGCGGCTCGTTGAGCGGCTCACCGAGCGGCTTGCCAAGCGGCTTGCTGGAAGGTTCCGTCCCGGCGAGTTTAGTTTGCACGCTTCCGGCAGCGGACGATTTTACCCGCCTCCTCGCCAGTTTCCCGGCCCTCACGTGGCCCACCTTCTTAGCAGTGGCCGTTAAACACGGGGTGGAGCACCACATCCCCATGGTCGGGCTGCCGGTCTGTGCCCGGGCACGCCGACTCAAGCCCACGAAGCTCGCCGTGGCGAAAGCCGAGTTCACCACGCTGGAGCGGCTGGGGATCGTACGGCGCTCCAACAGCGCTTGGGCTTCACCGCTGCACATTGTGCCGAAGCCCGGCGGGGGATGGCGGCCGTGCGGGGACTACCGGCGGCTCAACGATGCCACCACCCCCGACCGCTACCCGGTCCCACACATTCAGGACTTTTCCGCCCGGTTGGCCAACACGACCATGTTTTCTACGATGGACCTCTTCCGGGGCTACCATCAGATCCCCGTCCAACCGGACGACGTCCTGAAAATGGCCGTCATCACCCCTTTCGGCCTCTTCGAATTCCTAAGGATGCCCTTCGGGTTGAAGAATGCGGCTCAGGCGTTCCAGCAGCTTATGGATAGCGTCTTGCACGACTTACCTTTCCTGTTTGTCTACCTGGACGACATCCTAGTCGCGAGCGTGTCCTGGGAGGAGCACCTGCTCCACCTCTGCACGCTTTTCGAACGCCTGGGCCAGCATGGCCTAATCATCAACCCCGCCAAGTGCCGTTTCGGCGTCGCCACCATCGACTTCTTGGGGCACCGCATCACCGAGCACGGGGCCGTCCCTTTACCGGCCAAGGTGGAGGCAGTCAGGGATTTCCCGCGGCCCCGCATGATCAAGGGGCCCCAGGAGTTCCTGGGCATGGTAAACCTTTACCACCGCTTCGTGCCCCACGTCGCCCGGCTCCTCCGCCCCTTGCACGAGGCCCTTCGGGACAAGCCGGGCAAAGGTGACATCGCATGGTCAGAGGCGATGGCCGCGGCGTTCGTGGGCGCAAAGCTGTCTCTGGCCGACGCCACCATGCTGGCGCACCCGGCGCCCGATGCACCGATCGCCCTCACCACCGACGCGTCGGACTACGCGGTGGGCGCGGTGCACGAGCAATGGGTGCGTGGTGCTTGGCAACCGCTGGCGTTTTTTAGCCAGCAGCTTCGCCTGCACGAACACCGCTATAGCACCTTCGACCGTGAGTTGCTCGGGCTCCACCTGGCGGTCCGACACTTCCGCCATCTGCTGGAGGGCCGCCCGTTCACGGCCTTCGTTGACCACAAGCCCCTTGTGTTCGCGATGGCCAATGTCGCCGAGCCATGGTCGGCACGGCAGCAGCGCCACCTCTCTGCCGTGTCCGAGTACACGACGGACATCCGTCCCGTGGCGGGTAAGGACAACCCGGTGGCGGATTGCCTTTCCCGGTCCGTCGTGCACGCAGTCCACCTCGGGGTCGACTATGCCCGGATGGCGGAGGCCCAGACCGCCGGCCCCGGCATCCAGGCCTTGCGGACCGCCGTCACGGGCCTCCGCATCACCGAAGTGCCGTTCGACGCCGCGGGCACGGCCCTCCTATGTGACGTCTCCCTTGGCCGGCCTCGCCCCATCGTGCCCGCTGGCTGGCAGCACCCAGTGTTCGACGCCATCCATGGCCTGTCCCACCCTGGCGCGAGGGCATCCCAGAAATTCGTCGGGGCGAAGTTCGTCTGGCATGGCCTCAGGAAGGACGTCTGCGACTGGGCCAGGACATGCCTCGCGTGCCAGCGCGCAAAGGACCACCGCCACACCCAGGCACCATTGGCCCCATTTACGGTGCCCGAGCGGCGGTTCGACCATGTGCACGTCGACTTGGTGGGACCTCTGCCCCCCTCGCGAGGGTTCACCCACCTCCTCACCATGGTCGACCGCACCACACGGTGGCTGGAGGCCGTCCCATTGGCGGCGACGTCTGCGGCTGAGGTGGCGCAAGCCTTTATCGCCACTTGGGTTGCCCGGTTCGGTGCCCCCTCGGACATCTCGTCTGACCGCGGCCCCCAGTTCACCTCGGAGCTCTGGGCCACGGTGGCGCAAGGGCTCGGGGTGAAACTACACCGCACCACGGCCTACCACCCCCAGGCCAATGGCCTGTGCAAGCGCTTTCATCGCTACATGAAGGCCGCGCTCCGGGCCAGCCTCTGCAACGGCGGCTGGGTCGACAGACTCCCCTGGGTCCTGCTGGGCCTCAGGGCGGCGCCCAAGGACGACCTGCGCGCGTCCTCAGTGGAGCTGATCTTCGGGCAACCACTGCGGGTACCGGGTGAATTTATCCCCGACTCCACGGCTCCTTGGTCCGCGGCGCAACAGCGCTCCGCCCTTCAGGAGACCGCCCGGAGGTTCGCCCCGGTGCCAACGGCACACCACGGTTGCCCTCCTTCCCAAGTCGCCCCGGAGCTTCGCACGGCAAAGTACGTGTTCATCCGGCACGACGCCCACCGGGCACCGCTACGGCCCCCGTACGACAGGCCCTTCCGCGTGCTGGAGACCGGGGACAAATTTTTCACGGTCGACATCGGCGGTGCCCCAGATCGCATTTCTGTGGACCGCCTCAAGCCGGCCCACCTCGATCCGGACCACCCCCCGCCAGCAACTCTGCCTCCGTGTAGAGGCCGCCCCCCGGCGGTCGGACCCGGCACCACCGCCAGCAGCTCTGCCTCTGCGTCGAGGCCGCCCCCCGGCGGTCGGACCCCCGGCACCCCCCAGCCCCGCCGGCCCGCTACCCCCCAGCCCTGCACCCATCGCCATGGGGCATTTCGGCCGGGTCATCTGGCTTCCCCGCAAACTCACCCTTCAGGTGCGTGGGAATTCTGGGGGGGGGGGGGGGGGGCGCGTGTGGCAGGCACAAGGGGCAATAATTCCGCGCACCAGTGGGTGGCGCGAGCGCCCAGGCGGGGACCGATGGCACATGCCCCCCCCCCTTTGACCGATCGGCCACGCCTGGGGACTAGGCGTGGCCTCGGCACATATATGCGGGCTCTAAGCTCGAGCCTGCTCAGTGCTGCAGTTCGAGCTTTCAAAATAACGACTTTTGTTTTAACAAACGCGTTGTGGCCTACCTCTTTGGCAAGCAAGTTGTGTGTGCGCAGCACCACACTTCAAAACAAGTGAATCGTCATCATCTGTTCACTTCCGGATTCAGGAGCAAGGTCCGTGTCGATCACATTTCAAAATCATAATTATATTGAGGAATTTCTGAAACCTACTACCGACCTTACGTCACACACTGGCACTGCGACCCCAAAACCTTCCACAGAAGGTTATTGTCCCCCGCCGCACCGCGGAGCGAAAGGGGGACTATGGTTTTCCCCTCCGTCCATGTGTGCGTGCGTCCGTGCGTGCGTGCGTGCGAACGTGCGTGCGTGCGTCCGTGCGTGCGTGTGTAAGCGAAGGACCGAATTCTAATTTGGTGTGTGGGTGCAACCCACGTCAAAATCCAAGATGGCCACCACCATATATATGTCTGAACGTTGTGAGCGAAATATCTTGAAAAATAAACGAACTACTAACTTCTAATCTGGTGTGTGGGTGTATCTACGCATAAGGAAGAACGCTATTGAAAATTGGGTCGCCACGTCAAAATCCAAGATGGCCGCCTTGTGACTTCCACTTGGTCAACTCACATCACTTCACCGACGGGGGACCGAGGCGTAACGCTTGCTATATTTCCTTTTAGTAAAATATGCAACTGTAATGGTTACTAAACTTGTTCCCCTGTCATGTGACCAGATCCTCAGCTCTGATTGGTGGACGTTTGTGAGGGACATACGGACAGACCAAGAGGATTAATGGGGGTTTGGGGGAGAGGTTAATGGGAGGGGAATTATCTCGGTTTTGGATAGGATAGGGGATGATGTTGGTTGGTGGTGAAAGTGTAAGTTGATAATAATAGCACGGCCTTAATGAGTCAGTTTATGGGCCTAATGGCGTCCTCCGGCGTTGAAGTTCCTTACAAGTGCGAACTCATATTTATTTACTTAATGTGGCCATCAATGTGCTGCTGAAACAGTCTTTTGACAAGGGTTACACTGGGTGGTTTGTCGTTGCCTTCCGTGCAGCCAGACAGGGAAGGATTTTGTAATTTGTTTCGGGTGCCGGTGATAACTTGCCTCGCCCTGACACAGTCGGATCTTTAACGTCCACCACGGCCAAGTGCAGGCAGACGGGTCACAGGTCCACCGGCTTGCTGTAATTTTGATGGAGGGTGTACCTGTTGGTTTATCCACCTGTACGTGCAGCACCAGAATGAGACGTTATAGCTGAGTCGAGATTCGAACCCATGCTACACATTTCTAAGGCATGTGCGCAATACCGCTCGGCTATCCTTCACTTATAATACTGCAAATGCAAGAATGGCGAAAATTTTCATTCCCCAATGCCATTTGTGCCCCTTTGGCCTCCATCGGTGCTTTTTTCCTGCCCACCTCCCCTCTTCCATCCTCCTATTTATTTTTCCCAATTTCCTTTTTCTCAAAATATCAATCTCCCATGCATGTGTATACAAGAAATGCTGATGGGTGTGTTTGTGCGTGCCAGTAATTGTGAGAGACCATTTTGCCCTGATATGATGCACTCGTCCATCAAATGGCAAGGAAAAAGTGCACTAACAGCATAATGGGGTTAGTATAAAACCTGAACTTGCACACACCTTACATTTACACTAAGGTTATGCAAGTATATTATGACGTCATTTAATAAGGCTTTTCTGTGTTAAATGAAATGGAATATGAAGTTATAGCAACACCAAGGATGTTGATTGTTGGTGTCCATTGAAAGGAAAAGAAAAGTTGATTTAAAGCTACAGAATTTGTTGAAGAACATATTCACTATTGTTTATCCATGAATATATTTTACATTCAACTGATTGTGAATAACCTGCACAGGTATAATAAATTGGCAGGTTTATGAGAGTGACACCTACACAGGTATTATTACATTATTTACACCAACCAGTCCAACCTAGTTATAACATGGTCACCAACACAATTACTATCATGGTTTTCTACACAACTTCCATGCCTCCATCAAAATGAAATACGGTATCTATATAATAATAGCGTAAGGACTCGACTTTGTTATCCCTTTTACGCCGCACCCAGTGACCCGATGCCCACAGCACAAATGGATTTACGATCTACGAACCGCGCTCTTTGTTTATCATGTACAGCCATACTCGAAAAATCTGAATTAGCCGACGTTGGGGCCCAAAAGCATCCGATTAACTGCCGATACGACGCCATCTTACGACGCCATCGTATTGGCGTCTGCTGGGCGAAGGCGAAGCAAGCCATCCGCTGATTGGACAGTCGAAGGCGACAGCAAGCCGTCCACTGAGTGGACAATCCTGAGCATGCATTTGTGCTGGTGTCATCGATCGCGGTGTACGCTATCCTCATCAGGTGGGTTTACCATAATTTCTAAACATTCCGTAAACTGGGTATCTATTTGCCTGCTCCTGTCTTCTCCCACGGCCAGTTATATGTGGCATGTTCAAGAGCACGGTCGTTCAAAGATGTGTATATCAAGGTTGATAATACGAGTACGCAAGGAGTCGTCAGAGGCTTGACTATTACCCCAAACATTGTTTATCCAGAAGTTTTAAAATTATTTCAACCTCTGATACTGCGTTCATTGGCGTCTGCGTTCATCTATATAATAATACCGTAAGGACTCGACTTTGTTATCCCTTTTACGCCGCACCCAGTGACCCGATGCCCACGGCACTAATGGATTTACGATCTAGGAACCGCGCTCTTTGTTTATCACGTACAGCCATACTCGAAAAATCTGAATTAGCCGACGTTGGGACCCAAAAGCATCCGATTAACTGCCGATACGACGCCATCTTACGACGCCATCGTATTGGCGTCTGCTGGGCAAAGGCGAAGCGAACCGTCCGCTGATTGGACAGTCGAGTGGTGTGATCATGGGTGGTGTGAACCAAATGGTCTTTTTATTCCCTTGAACATTTTAAATTAGGATATATAAGGAAACGTCTTTATCGTCATTTTAATAAAGTTAAATGGAGTGACGTTGCGATACTCGGGGTGCGTTGCATAAATCCTCGTAACTCAGAGAGGTGTAGCAGGTGGCGAGACGTAAGGAAGCTTAAAGATAACGAGCTGAAAACAGACGAACGATATGTCGATCTCTTTCTACACCGAACGGAAATAAAAGTATGAGAGCGGGCAGGCATGGCCTGAGCACTTCGAGCAGGGAGGACTGATTGGACTTAACTTAAAGAGAAAAAATTGGCGCTTAACGGAAGAAGAGGATCCCATGAGCGCTGCCGTCACTTATCGAGGTGTGTTGAGGTCTGAAGAGATGAGGTGGTTTCTCGGAGCGATTTGCACCTTTTTACTGCTTGAGGTGAGGTCGGTTCGTGTTTTGTGACTCGTAGATTTATTAATCAAAACACGGTCACAGTGGCGTCAGGCACTGTGACCGTGTATGTGACTCATATTCGCGATTACCACAGAAGCACATCGACGGGGAGTATCTATATAATAATACCGTCTATATAATAATAGCGTAAGGACTCGACTTTGTTATCCCTTTTACGCCGCACCCAGTGACCCGATGCCCACGGCACTAATGGATTTACCATCTATCCCCTATGCCATCCATAATGGTACACTCTATCCATACGCCACATCCTCCCTTCCGTGGATGTTCCACGGGTTTCGGCTAGTTGTATTATATTCCTACTGCTCTGCCTTGACATTGACGCTTACCAATGCGCCAGTATGGGCTAATTCCAGTCGATTTACTAATCCGTTCATTTTTTAAAAGTCTATGGTTCTACTGCTGTTACTTTCCATTGACACATACCACTGCGCCAGTGTGGCCAGAGTGGTGCTATGCCGATTCCTATTACGAATCCATTCATTTTTCAAAAGTATATCGTAGCGTTGTCATTTAAGTAGATTGCAATAAATACGTTGTTCATATACGCACTCTTCATTCTCATCTTTCTTCCTAACTCTTACTCGGACAAGCAAATCCCCTATGCCATCCATTATGGTACACTCTATCCATACACCACATCCTCCCTTCCGTGGATGTTCCACGGGTTTCGGCTAGTATATAAAGAATTGTTTTGTGTGACGTGTGACCGGTGTTGTTATTTGATATGTCACAATTTGAACAATGTTAGCCATTGCAGGAATGAGCTCAAATGTAACTTCATGGAATCAGTAACAGCTCACTCGGTCATCCTGTGGTGCATCAGAAAAGAGGAGCATTCATTACACCAATCATAGGATCGATGTGTTCTGGTTGTTTATTTTGTTTCATGGGAAAGACAACGGACACACACACACACACACACACACACACACACACACACACACACACACATAAATACACACATAAATACACACATACACACACATACACACACATGAACACACATACACACATATACATGTGGACACATACACACATACACATACACACATACACACACATAAATACACACATACACACATACACACACATACACACATGGACACACATACACACACACATATACATATGGACACAAAAACACACATACACACATAAACACACATAAATACACACATACACACACATAAACACAAACACACGAGTTTCACCACTATTTTATTTTCTTGATCCCGATCATTCAGACATCATAAAAAGTCACATTACGCCATTTTCTGGCTCCATCTATTTTCATCCATCAGGCTACATTTTCCATTACCCAAGGCTCTGTTGGTCCTTTGTGTGCGTCTTCGAGCGCGTGCGCTCCTGTTTCTCAATGCAATGAGTAGAAAACAGATGAAGTCAGATAAATCGAGGAGGACAGTGACAACGTGACTCCATCATGGCAATTGGGAGAGATAATCACAAAAAAACAACAACAACCCACCTATTTTGAAGGAAAGTAATCTTTTGCAATTTGCACGTGCTGATAAAAAAAAACCCGCCTTGCTAATCCCATTTAGATTACGTGACGATGGCTTTGTTTCTCCTATTATCTTTACCAACCCCTTTCCCCAGTCTGTTTCAGCTGCTCCCAATCGTACAAACACTCCATCTCCCTCGAAAGCTAATTAAAATCTCTTCTCCCCTCTATTTCTCTTACCTCTTTGAACATTTACCCCCCTACCTTTTATTGTCCTCCCATTGCCCCATGTTACCTGTGCATTGCCGCTGTGAGATTTCCCCCAAATCACGGGATCATTGCACACTGCCCACTCGCAGATGTGCATCCGAGATGGGTTGCAGGAGCACTGTTCGGAATTCCTCATGGCATTGATAAGAACATGATTTTAAGGATGAAATTGAGCCGCGATGTCAAAAGGCATGGCGACTACCATGTGTGCAATCGGTCTTCGTACAAGATGTATGGTTGGTTGTCAGGAAGCTGATGGGTCAAAATATCAGTCGGTTACAAATGCCAAACGATTCCATCATTTAACACCAACATTTTTGGTGGTCATCCAAGTGATGGGGTTTCCTCCCTATTTTTCGGTGCTCTCAGGCTCATTCCGGACCTTATGCATTCATCATCATCTATGTACCATATTCTTTACAGAGCGTCAATACTGCTGAAGCGGTTCCTGGGCAAGGGCTATATGCTTGGTGGTTTGCCATTATTTTCCCATCATTCAGGCAGGAATTTCAAATTTGGCCAGGGATGGATGTTCTTTGTTCACCAAGCAATAGCGGTGGATGGGAAGCCCAAATTTGTTGTTTTTTTTGGGGTTTTTTTTGTATACAGAATCGAGGCTCGTGTAAGAGCTAACACATTGAACATGAAAACATGCACAGGCACATAAAACATACAATGAAGGGAGCGGGAGACAAGGGGGGGAGGGAGAGGGAAGCACAAAAACAGAAGAGAATAGGGATGTCGGTAGATCTGTGGAAGGGGAAGGGCTGGTATGGGGGAGGAGGAAGGGGTACACGGTATAAAGCAAATGAAGACTTCTAGGAATTTCAGGAAAGAAGTTGGGGATTTTAAGAGGCGGAATTGGGGTGTTTTAGACAGATGATCAATGGGCAGAAAAGATCAAGGTTTTGGATGGGGGCAGATAAGAGATGGTGGTGAACAGTTTTGGTGAAAATAGAATTTTGGTGGTGAAATTTAACTTCCATGCAAAGGACGTCACATCTATTCACCCTACCTGCAAAACTCCTGCGAAACTCCAGTGAAACTCCTGCGAAACTCCAGTGAAACTCATGCGAAACTCCAGTGAAACTCCAGTTTATAGCTTGGTCAATACTCAAAAAACTCAGGCTTGACAGCTCAGAGCCAAGTCCTACTTCAAGCCTGCCCCTGCCAGCCCTTGTACATATTGTTGCATTACGGACCCACCCAGAACCGCAAGCAATTAGATATAGGAATTGTACATGCAGGGAATTCATATCCTCAGATAGCCAGCTTAAAGCTAAATCTGGATGATGCATCATCAGGGCAGTAATGCAACCTTCTAGTCTCGCTGGATCCGTCTAACACGCGCAAATAGCCAAACAAAGTGATTACCCAAATTATTTTCCTCCAGGGTTTCTCAATTAACCAAATCAATTGAAGCAGAAAAGTGGCAGGAACCAGACACGCACGCATGGCTTCGAAAATAATAGGGATCAATTTGACATACGACAAATAAAGTAAACCGTCTATGGACAAACACAACAAACATTCACACAGAACCGGGCGAGTTTGTAGCCGGGTGATGGAAAGACCCAGGTTGAACGACAGGCAGCATCTTGTGAGAGCACAACATCCACAGGAGCAAAGCACTGCCAATGTCTACAATCTTGAGGTGTCAGTGTCCAGGAGCAATGTCAGAGACTGTGAACGGCCTCACAGTTACCACCTTCACAGGCTCGCACCCTACACCTTCCTCGCCCACAAGGCATCGACATCACGGCCCACAGGGTGCTGTGCAATTACATAATGGCAGTGCCGGTCAATTGACGACCACCCTGAGCCTCTGGTGCTGGCCAAATTGTGTGATGCAGTACACGCTGTTTGCGAGCCACTGACGAGCGTGTGCACCCCAACACCAGCTGAGGTGTGCGAGCCAATGCTGGTGAGGGCTGAATCAGGACCCCTGGTGTTTGGATCTGTCCGTTCAGCATTCAGGTGTCCATTCACTACGTGGGGTCTTCAAGTCGGCCCTTGCCTTTGGCGTGTTCATGTCGGCCCTCGCCGCTGACAGAATGTATGTATGGCCCAGTCTGTTGTTTAGTTTAAGCCTGGCTTCCCGGGGAACCGAGTTGCAGTGTTGTGGATCACTACAAGTCCATTGGGGGTAAAACCCAAGTTATGGTCTCGGGCTGACGGGGTTACCGGACCCATTGAGGGGCAAGTCCCCCAGCGTCTAAGATGATTGCTCCCAGGCATCCATGAGAAGTGTACTGAGAGGACCACGAGGTAAAGGTTGCTTGGGCTACTCCTTGATTACAGTACTCTGGATGTCATAAGGGCCTGAGGAGGAAACCGCTTGGATAGGAGTTCCCCCAGCAACCTGTCCATTAGGCCCTGGGATAGCCCAGCATGTGACCACCTGTCTTGTTGGGCTGCATAACCTTCCACAGAAAGTCTGTTGTGATTAATGGGCCCTCAGTTTGTGAAGAAGGGCTTCTTTTTTTTGTAATACAAGGTCGAGGCTCGTGAAAGAGCGAACATTAATCAAACAAAAAGTCAAACCGACACATAAAACATATAAGGGGAGTTGTAGATGGGATGGGGAGAGAGGGGGAAGGACACAAACACATTTGAGAGCAGGGACATCAAGAGAACTGTGGGAGGGAGAGGGCTTGGGGGGAGGTGAAAGAGGTATAAAACACATGTACACTGCAAGGACTTCCAGGAAAGAAGTTGGAATTTCGAAAAAGTGGATCTGGGGTGAATTAGCAGGGGTAGAAAAGATCAAGATTTTGGATGGGGGAAGATAAGAAAGAGATGGTGGTGAACAGCTGTTTTAAAGACCTGGAGGGAGAAGTGGGATTGAAGGGAGTGGGGGAGTTTGTTCGAGAGGTGGGAGAAAAGAGGAATGAAGGAGTGAAGGTGAGCAGAGTCTTGATTTTGGCAGTTTAACCATAAGAGGGTTGCAGGCAGATCTTGTGCGACCTGCAGGAATATTTGGGGGACAGAGCACAGAGAGAGCTGGGGAACAAGGCCGGAGAGGAGTCGGTAGAAGAAAGAAAGACCACTAACCTGCCTGCGGTGAGTGAGTGAAAGGCCCTCTGAGTTGGCTTCATCGCGGGAGATTCCAATGATTCTGAAAGCTTTGGCTTCAACAGCGTGAAGCCAAGCTAGGCATGAGGCAGGAGCACCGGCCCAGAGGGGAGAACAGTATTCCATTGAGCTGCGGATGAAAGCCTTGTATGTGGCGAGGAGCTCAGGTGTGCCAGGGAAGGACTTCGCACGATGGAGGATGCCCCAGTAGGTGACTGGCTTTGAAGGCCAGCTTGAAAATGTGGTTTTCCCAGGAAAGATCATGGCAGATAGTGAGACCCAAAAGCTTGAGCGACAGAACTTCTTGGAGAGGATTGTTTAGAAAGTAGATGGGAGGGTTGTCTAGTTGGTCTTTTCGGAGAGACACAGTAAGAGTGTGAGATTTGTCAGGATTGAAAGACATGTTCCACTTGTTTGACCAGTCTGTGATTTTGTCCAGGTCTGCAGAGAGTGAGGAGGCTGCAGACTGCCGATCTGAGGGATGAGGAATGGACCAGCAGAGAGTGGAGTCATCAGCAAAGAGACAGAGGATTTTCCAGATAGTCGGAGAGATCATTGATGAAGACAAGAAAAAGCACCAGAATCCCAGAATGCTGCCTTGGGTACCTCCAGCCAGAACAGGAAGGGGAGATGAGAGAAATCCATTCAGGGCCACACGTTGAATATGACCAGAGAGGAAGTCCGCAAGCCCTGCGTGGAGATTTCCATGGATACCATAGGAGGAGAGTTTGGTGAGCAGAGCTGGGTGCCAGACCGTATCGAAAGCACATGATATGTCAAGGGAGACAGCTCTGATTTCCTGTTTGGTATTGAGGATCTCCATCCATTGTTGAGATAGCAGAAGCAGCATGTCCAGAGTAGAATGACCTGGTCTGAATCCAAATTGATGATCGGAGATCAAGCCATTGGAGAAGAGGGAGGATTTGATATCTGAAGCAATGATGGATTCCACGACTTTGCTGATAATTGGGAGCAGGCTGATTGGTCTGTAGTTGCAAGGGTCTGTTTTTGCACCTTTTTGTGTAAAGCGGTCATGTTTGCTGATTTCCAAGATGATGGCAGATGACCTTGAGCAAAAGAGAGGGTGAAGAGAACAGAGAGAGGGTGAGATAGAGCGGCAGAGCAGGATTTTAGGACACGTGGGCTGATGCCGTCTGGTCCAGTTGCAGAATCAGAGTCGAGGTTTTACAAAAACCTCTCCACCTTGTCAGGAGAGAAGGACACAGAGTCCAGGAGCAGCTGCGTATGTGTTACGTGGTCCTCCCGGTGACTACCTGGTCTCGGTGACCCCCGGACCGTGAGAGGAACTCCGCCAGAAAGATTTATTATGTATGCGCTTTCGTAACGCAATCAATATGAATTCCAACCAAGAAAAAAAACCCCACACCAAGGATCCGGAATAATCAATGATATATTCCCCGAGCAATCAACAATCAGCAATCAATAGTGCAAAGATGTAAACTCATCTACATTAACTCTAAGATGGCCATCTTATACATTCCTCATGTGAGCTCCACTCCCGACTCCCTCCGTGGTCAATGTCTCTCACAATGTCTCCGTACTCCTGTAGTTCGATCTCCGCACGTGGGCGGTTGAACGGACCCTTCCTGACGTGCTTTCACCGGGCACGTCCCGTACCGGGAACAACGGCTGCAGCGCGCACCTCCTGGCCAAGCAAAGCGGGTAATGTAAAGCAGGCAAAGCAACACGCGGCTTGCCCAGCACGCGCGGCCCCAGGTGCGACCCGTACGCGGCCTTGTAGATGGCGAGGCGAACTGTGCCAGCTGCTTGGTTCCGTGCACGAACCCACAGTGACTTGACGTGTCAAAGGGTAGTTACACGTCCCGGTAACTCCTCTCGCCAGACAGGCTTTGAAACGCCGATTCTCTTACGTTGCTCAATCGATACCGCTCGCGTCCGAGCTTGGCGAGGAGGAAGAAGGAGAATCGTCGCGTCTCCAGGACCTCGTGTCTTTTCTTCTTCCGTTTCCGGTCTCCTTTTTCTCAGAAGGGCTCCTGACCCTTTAATCACAACAACCTTTAATCGACTACACATTGATAAGCAAAGCCCGGAATAGTAATTCACATAAATATGTAACAGTATGACTGGGTAAGGTGGGTACAGAGAGAGATGGGTTTGGGACCCAAGATTTTGAGGCAAACACAGAGTTGAGGCATTCGGCTTTGACACGTGCGGTGTCAACTGTGTAGCCATTTGAAGTAAGGGAGAGGATGGAGGGGGAACAAACACCAGAAACGGATTTGACCAGACGCCACGAGGATTTGGAGGAAGGAGACAGGTTTGAGAGTTCATTCGTGAGTGTGGAGAGATCGTGCTTCCTGGCACTCCTGAGGATAGACACACACTTGTTCCGAGCTTGGTGGAAGGAACTGAGATTGCCTTCAGTTGGATTTGCCTTCCATGAGGCAAAGGCAAGTTGTTTCAGGGCAACTGCCTCACCACAAGACTCAGTGTACCATGGTCGGGAGGAAGGGGAAGACAACTGAAGACGAGATGGGATAAATGTGCATGAGAGAGAGCAGTTTGCTTTGGAAAAATTCCCAGGAAGAATTGATGTCAGAGGCAGTAGAGGTGGGAGACCAGTCCTGATGATTGATGGCTGCTTGCAGACCGAGCCAGTCAGCCTGAGTGAAATGCCAGACTTGTCGACACTGAGGAGGCTCTCTGAGAATGGCCAGAGAGATGTCCACTTTAACAAGCACATGATCAGAAGAACTGATTGGAGCAGAAGAAGAGCAGCAGACATTTGCAGGAAACGTTGTCATAACCAGGTCAAGAAGAGAAGATACTCCATTGATTGAGATCCGGGTCGGGAAATTGACAGATTGTGTCAGTCCCAATGAGTCGCAGAAGTCCTTTGCTGAGGTGCCATGGCTGGTGAGAGAGGAAACTACACCCAGCCAGCTGGCATGATGACAGTTGAGGTCGCCACATATTTGGAAGAGAGAGTTGGGATGAGTGGATAGAAGTTGTTCCATGTTGTCAGACAGTGAAATGTAAATGGAGTCATCACTGTTTAGACGACGGTACAGAACACATTTGAACAAAAGGTAGGAGTGGAGAGGAAGCCGTAGCCAGAGGTACTTCTGGGGGTGGGGTGGAGAGAGGGCAGTGCAAGGAGAGTGAGGAAGAGTTTTTGATAAAGATAGCAACCCCACCACCAGGACGAGGCTCAGGTCTATCATACCGGAGGAGGGAGTAACCAGGAAGAGATATTAAGGAATCAGACACATCTTGAAGGAGGAAAGTTTCTGTTAAGCAGATCAATTCTGGATTGTCAGAAGCAACCTGAATGGAGAGATCAATCAGGTTTGAGCGAAGGCCCCGGATGTTTGAGGTCCATACCGTTAATGAAGAGAGGGGGCAGCATCGGTGCAGGACAGGGGAGGGGATGGGTGAGGGGTAGGGTCAGATGAAGGATGAGAGGGGGAGGTAGCAGTTGATAGTGTGTCAGAGATTACAGAAGAGTTACAAGAAAGGGAAGGATGAGGAGGACAAAAGGTTTGATGGTGATGGGATGAGGCACAGTGTGGGGTTGTTTGAGGGGGAGCAGAGGAAAGTAGAAGGTTTGGGAAGGTGGAGATATGAGATAGAAGGGAGACGAAGTGGGGAGGAGGCAGTTTTGAGGAGGAGGAGGGAGGGGGGAGAATTGGATAGGGATGGTAGGGGGGGAGAATTGGATAGGGATGGTAGGGGGGGAGAATTGGATAGGGATGGTAGGGGGGTAGATTTGAAGGGGAGGGGTTGGGGGTGAGTTTTGAAGGGGAGGGGTGAGGGGGGAGTTTTGAAGGGGAGGGGGGAGGGGGAGTTTAGAAAGTGGATGATTAATGAAAGACGAACATTTGTAACAAATTGGGTTGATCGTGATTTTCAAGTTCGAGATCTGTTTAAGAATGATAGAGGAGGGGTGGAATGAAGGTGAGTTTAGAGCATGTCGTGAGGAAGAATTGTAAGAGATTGAATTTTATTTTGAAGTGGAATGAGTTGAAGAGGAAATTGAAAAAAAACCTTTTAAATAGGAAGAAAAACAGTGTGTTGTAATATACCACTGAATAAAACATTGCGGGGGAAATTTTAAACATATTTCAACAATATTTAAACAAAGCCATGAAAAACAATTTTATACAGTATTCACAAAATACCGATGGGGAGAGGAAGGGACAACCAGGAGTCACGTCAACAGGGCAAAAGGTCAAAGGGCTCTGGGTAAAATTTACTTTGTGGACTAGTGGAAGAATGGGTGAACAGGCGCTGCTGATCATTGAACAACCTCCACAGTGTGGGGTTGGGTGGTGGAGGAAGGCCTTTTTCTCACTGCCACGACTCACAGGGTTTGCTTAGAAAGGTGTATGCTGGGTTTGGAGCTGAAACAAAATCTAATCGGCTTGTTCTTGTCACCTAACCAACTCATCCACCTAATTTTGTCATAATCTGTCCATAACCATTTTAAATATCATGCTATGTATCGTTTTGGCCCTACCACTTGATGGTGAAGAATCATTTAAGAATAAAAAAATTATTTGATCCAGATCTGTATTCGGATCTTCACCAAAATTGAATCACTTTGTACTTGTCACACACACAACCTGTCCACCAAGTTTCGTTTGAATCCATCCACAACTTTTTGAGATATCTTGTTCACAAACAAACAAACAGACAGACAGACAGGCAGGGGTAAAACATAACCTCCATCCACCTTCGGTGGTGGAGGTAATGAATGTTACACTCTGTCACGTATTGGTTCGGATAGATGAAGGTCATGGAGCCCCATAAATGCAATTACTTTGGCTCAATGAAATTGGGTTTTGGGCCCAACCGGCCAGCCATAGCAGGTAACATCCACTGGGGGACATGGTCACTTGGTTTTGGAATGTAAATTTAAAATGTTACATTGTGGATAAGGTAGGCCCATGTGTGTTGGTGCCTTCTCTCCCTACTGCAGGAACAGCAGTGTGGATTTTAAGCAGTGGAAATTTACATTTTTGAAATGTGTGTATATTGTCCTGTCCGTGGCCGATGAAGACCAGCCTCAGACGAATAGCCAAAATGAGCTTTAACTCCGAGGCGTACTTCGAACTTGGCGAGATTATGGTTTCGCGCACGCGGGAAGGTTCGTGGCCTTATCTGATTGGAAACACATGGGGTTATTCCGAAATCACAAAACAAATAAACGAACCAGGACCTTAAGTAAAATTCAACAAATATAAATTTATTTTCAGTAATGTAAAAGACAATGAAAGGTGAGGTAAACTAAAATTCCTAAATGAGGGACCCTTCACCCTGACGCAAAATACAGACAGGGGAAAAGTTAATGAAAATAAAATGGTGTTTATAATGCCGGCACTTAGCGTTGTTGTTCAAGCGAGGGCGTCAAATGAAGACGCCAGCACAAAGTGGCTTGTAGCCGCGAGCTGGGAAATGGCCAGATGGCATGAAGCTCCTCTTCGAGTCACCACGAACATGAGGTGATTTCGTGGGGCCGGTCCCCTTTCACTTTTGTCACCCTCCGACCGACGTGCCAAGAGCTCCGCAAACCGCCGCTGTATTCCTCCTCCTCCTCACAGGCGCACACGTGACCAAAAATACACCAGCCTGACCCACACCTGCCTTCCACCAAGGCAGCGAGACAAAGACATCGATGGGATGGCTTCTTCCTCCATTACTATCCAAGGCTTTACGAAAGGATGCAGCACAACCACAGCCGTTTGCCAGCGCGACCAAGACAAAGCGAGAGGAAGATAGAGAGATGCGGCCGCCCGTCCGAAGTGAAACTTTGTCTGAAGCGGATGGTGAGTCATAACGCCTAAGGCCTGTACGTACCATACCGTATTGTTGGAACAGACATAAAGTTTATGCTTTCGATATTTGATCATTTTAACAATCGGTTTGTTTGTGTTTCAAACTGAATGAAAAACGTAAAGGTAGAGCATGGCGATTGTGATATATGACAGGTTCGACGATATTTTCGGCCTGAACGAAATATAAATAAACATGGCGTTGTGTGGAGAGTAAGCCGCAGCACCGCCGTAATGACATCAGATGTAATCACATCACCCTGTCATGTGACCAGATTCTCAGCTCTGATTGGTAAATGTTTGAGGGGACATACATACAGATGGACAAACACTCTGCCCGATGGGCTGCGCCGCAAAAATTTGGTTCCACATGTAAATAACTTTTTTGTACAGATTGAGTTAGAGAGGAATAAACTGACTCGCATCTGATTGGCCTGTACTTGCGCGTCGACACAGGTGCGCAGTGCGCACGCTGATTGGTTGAAATGAAGCCCGCCCCCTTACTTTTGCTCTGCGACCCTTTCGAGTCCGAGTCTGATCGTCGTTGGTCTCGTCGTCCGACTCTAACGTGTTGTGTTGCACTATAACAGTATTCCGGTGTGATGGTGCAGGATGATGAGGTAGATGGATCAGAGCAGAGTCGCCATTCCAATTCCAAATTCTTTTACTGGAATAACGCGTTACGCCTAGGTCCCCGCTCCATCTGACTAATTGGGCAATGCTGGAGATTGCTGCTAGCATCGGGCCTGATGATTGGTGAGAGGGAGGTGTTTCCATATCAGGAGCACCACTCCTAACATATCCCATAAAATGGCAGGGAGGGATGCTTCTTGGATCTGCCTGTTTTGAAGCTGTGTCTCTTGGAGCTGTCACTCTCTCTTAGGTCTCTTGTCCTTTGCTGTGCCGGCTTCTGCATACCTGGCGGGTCGACCTGCCTTTTTGCTCATATCCGACCGACGTCATGTGGCTTGCTGCCTTGTTTCCGCAATGCTCATTTTCCCCACTTGGCTAGTTACCTTTTGTATGAATGATGCTTTTGCATGCGACACCTTTGGCCGTTTATTGTTGAATCCCGTATTTAATTCTAGCCTGTCTCCATCCACGATTCCATTTAGGTGCTGTCTCATCCTATTCAATTATTTATTTACTAAGGCCTGTGTGCCGATCTGTTGCTGCCATCTTTCCCGTACAAACCACTTTGGTTTTATTGAGAATCCTTGGAGGATTCAATTTGCATTAACATAATTTTGATAAGAAACGTGGTTTACACATTGTTTGGAGTGCAAAACGCATTCTCCACTCAGGTGTGTTTTGCAATTAAATATCCTTAAGCATGGTCATCCGCAGAGTTGATCTCTGTGTTTGGCGGTGATTGGACAGAGTGTTTGGTCTGCATGCCAGCTGCGGTTGCAGCGGAAGCGGTTGATGCGGGGCTGTACACATGACAATAAAGCCTGGTGTTGGCTTAACATTTAGGGTGGCAGGCTTGGGATCCTAGGTTCTTGAGTTCGAATCCCGGTTGGCCGATGAATTAACACCAGGTGGGGTTGACTCAGGCTGTCATCCTTCCGAGGTCGGTAAAATGACAAATGAGTATGGTATGAGGATACATCATTGTATTTCTACATGAATTTCAAGGGCATTAGAAGACAATGGATAAATAATCTAAACCTGAGATTCCAGCATTGTGAGCAACGTGGTCAAATTCGAGTACACAATAAATAAATCCGCCATGAATGAACTATTATACCCTATGAATTGAAAACCATTTTGGCCAGCTTTCATTTTTACTTAGGGTGTATATAAAAATGTAGGTGTAACTGTAATAACGACAGTAATTACATTTCTTTAAGGTTTACTATCTTGAACACACTGAAAGTGCATTACCTCTTACATTGTTTGACTGTGCTATAACATCTTAGATTACATTATTGCTCAGAGATTAAGCCATTTGACTGTCGTCATTAGTGAGTGCATTGGACCAGGATTCAATTACGAATTCAGACTACTGCTTTCATCATTGCTGAAGCGGTACATGAAAGGGACCAGAGTGAATCCCTCTGTATGCATATGCTCTGATAAATTATTTTAACCCTCCTGGCTCACCTAGGGTTGACAACAAAAATAAACGTCTACTGACTATTGTGCTTTCACTCAAAAAATAAAATAAATATATTAATGAAATCAGCAATACTTCAGATATTACTGCATATGGGGGAAGTGAAGCTCATTATTTATCAGCAGAATCAACGACATTGGTTATCACCCAATACAATCTTACGATAGACTTGGCATGTAATATGGAATATTTTTTTTGTGGGGGTGAACTTACTTTTCGAGATGACTTAGAACCAAGAGTTCATTGGAATTATGTTGAAATTATTCTAGATTTTGTTAATGTGACCTTTAAAAGAAACAAAAACCACATTTGACATTTCAAAGCAAATAAATTGATCCTTGAAAGTGATGTAAACTGATATCAAACTCAATTCACGGACAGTACTGTGTTAAACTTTTGTACGTTTTCCAGAAGTATCTCTTTATTTTGCATATTAGCCAAAAAAAATTTCAACAAAACCTAAATTATGACTGGGATTACGGACAGTAAAATTACAGTTCAGTACTTCGTGTAACCCCCACGAGCATTCAGGAGAGAACGTACACGTCGAGGCATGCTGTTCACGAGATTTGCCAAGGTTTGGACAGGAATCGCTTGCCATGCAGTGACAATAGTCTGCTGCAATTCACGAACAGAGGTGGGCTGCTGGTCCAAGTTGTCGATTTGACGTGTTAATTCTGCCCACAAGTTCTCCATCGGATTCATATCCGGGGACATGGCAGGTCACTCAATATGCTCTACACCACGGTCAGCAAGAAAGTGTTGGATCATGCGAGCACGATGAGGCCGTGCATTGTCATCTTGGAAGACAAAGTTTCCTCGAAAGGCTGCACGAGCAAATGGAAGCAATGTTTCTTCCAGAATGACCCTGTACTTGAACTGGTTCAGGTTTACATTCAGAACAACCAGGTCAGTTTTGCCCCCTGCATGAAAAGCAGCCCAAACGGTCACCCCACCACCTCCAGCTTGGGCTCTTGGCACTATACAATCTTTGTTGTGGGCTTCATGCACTTGTCTGTGTACTCGGACGTGGCCATCTTGACGATAGACCAGAAATCTAGACTCGTCACTGAAGGTCACGTGATTCCAGTGTCCTGGCTGCCATTGACGGTGCTCTCTGGCTCACTGCAATCGGCGTTGGATGTGTTGTCTGGTCAGGCGTGGCTTTCTCAGGAGACGCCTGGCATGATAGCCTGCTTGAACCAGTCGTTGGTTGACTAGCCTTCTGGATACAGGCACATTTGTCAGTTGCTGCCACTCAGCCCTAAGCCGATTAGCTGACTTGGTACGGCCATTGCGGACTAACCGGTGCAGCTGGCGATCATCTCTCCTTGTGGTTCTGCGTGGACGTCCTGGCCTCGGTATTGGAGGAGGGACACCCCTCTGAGCATTTCGTTTCAGGACCTTTGACACCTGACCTTGAGTGATGCCATACTGCCGAGCAAAAGCACGCTGTTTCATGCCAGAATTTCGTAAAGCCACCACTCCATGACAAACAGCATTGTCGAGTTGACGGACCATCTCCAGAGGAAGCGGCAATAACTTTTATAGATGTGCAGCAGTTGTTTTCCACTAATACAGAACACAACAACCCTTATATACCCGATTGTGAAGCCAATCGTCAAATGCCCCTGTCCTTACATTTTGTCACGCCACTTGTGATATAATCCTGTTATTGACTTCTTGCTGCGAAAGACAGTGACATGGTTCTTTCAACAAAGACATCACCAAAGGGTAAAAAAAACCTCACCAGATTGATATTCTGAGTTCAGAAAGTAAACCCGTCAAGAAAAAAAAAAAATTCCATATTAAATGCCAAGTCTGTATAATTCACCAAATGTCTGTCCATCTGTCTGTTCGTCCGTTCGAAGGTACCGCAAAAACGGCTAAACTGATCGCAACGATATTTTGGGTGGGTAATCCTGGGATCTCCTGGAGTAAAATAGGCTATATTGTTTTTCCAATTTCAGCTTTGGCCTCCCGCATTTTCTGGTTTGGACTCCCGCATAACGTTATTTTCCCAGGTGCCGCACAAATGGCTGCACCCATCTCTGCACGGCTGCACCGATCGGACTCGATGACCTCGGACAAATACCTTTCATAAAGACATGGGTTGAATCCCTGCTTGAGAGAATGCCAACCCCCTCCCTGCCATCACGGTCGTCTCTCCAACTCACAATCCCACGAGATATGCGGAAAGGACGACCCAAATCCAATTATCTTCTTTTTGATTCGTATATAAACATCATTAAAAGTAAATAATGACGTCGGCCAAAGTTCAAACGACGTTTAATCTCTTCATGAGAGAATTCCACATAGCTATTTGGGCGGTGTAAAAGCTAACACATCGCTGTCTCCATCGATCTTGCCAAGGCCATAACACCTATCGGCTCAAAATCCTTTTAACTGTTGACTTGGTAGTTTTTACAATGAAGGAAACATTAACAATGTTGTTCGTTTATTTTGTGATTAATTTGTGATTGGAGTTATGTTGTTTGGAATGAAAAAAGAGATACCGAGTTTAAGTAAATGACTGCATGCCGTGATGGTGTCTACTTTCTGAACGTGAACTTCGTGGATCGCCATATGCAGATTCGCCACGGACCCATGATCGATGTTTCTATACGTGAGCG
The DNA here is from genome assembly GCF_964187855.1 of Myxine glutinosa. Lineage (NCBI taxonomy): Eukaryota > Metazoa > Chordata > Myxini > Myxiniformes > Myxinidae > Myxine > Myxine glutinosa. The sequence goes on along the minus strand of NC_136261.1, from coordinate 101,744,597 downwards.
TACCCGTTTGTTTGCGAACGGGTACGTTTTTCATGGAAGTCCTTCACGAACTTGCTGTCCATGTCTGACCTGTGACTGAAGGCGCTACAGGAATGTGGAATTTATTTGTTTCCTGGTTTAGCATTCGCCATATCTGCATTGCCTATTTGCTTCTGGCCTCCCACCCGTGTGTAGCACGGGTATCTCACTAGTACCTACAATGCCCTCCATAAGTATTGGAACATTAAAATCAAATTTGTTATTGTTGCTATGCAGTATACAAAAGAAATTTGGATTTGAGATCAAAAGATGAATATGAGGGAAGGGTACAGAAGGTTAGCTTTTGTTTCTTGGTATTCCTATGGACAGATGTTTTACCATTGTAGAACAATAGCACTTTGTATGTTCATTCCCCCCAATTTTAGGTAAGCATAAGTATTGGAAGAAATGACTGACAGGTGTTTCTTGTTGCATTGACTGTTCACACATAAAAGAGCTGTGAATGTCTCATCTTGGTTTTAGCCTTTGCTTTTGCCTTGGGAGTCTGTCGTTGGAGTCAGTTGGCAAAAACCAACATGAAGACCAGAGATGAGAAAGAAAAGCAAGCAATTTGGAAGCTGAAAGAACAGAATAATTTAATTAGAACCATAACACAAACATTGGAAAAGCAAATACAACAATTTGGAATATCTTGAAAAAGAGAGAAACCAATAGTGTACTTGGCAATAGACGACAGCCAGGTCGACCAAGGTCAACAACTGCAGTTGATGACAAAAAAATCATCAAAGCTGTGAAGAAAAAACATAAAACAACTGTCAGGTACATATCACCAACAACTTCTAGAGTGCAGGGGTGAAAGTATCACAATCTACCATTCACAGAAGACTTCGACAGCAGAATTAAAAAGGCTACATCACAAGATACAAACCTCTCATCAGCATCAAAAAAAAGAAAGGTCAGATTAGAATGTGCCCAGAAGTACAGAGGTGAGCCAGTGGAATTCTGGGACAAGGTTTTATGGACAGATGAGACCAAAGTAAACCTTTACCAAAGTGATAGAAATGTGAAAATGTGGAGAAAGGAAGGAAATGCATTTGATCCAAAGCATACTACCTCATCTGTGAAGCATGGTGGAGGTAGTGTCATGGCTTGGGTTTGCATGGCTGCCTCTGGAACTGGATCACTCATCTTTATTGATGATGTAGCTAATGATGGCAGCAGCAGAATGAATTTGGAAGTGCACAGAAACATTCTATCTGCCTATGTGTAAGAAATTGTCTCCAAACTCATTGGGCAGTATTTCACCGTGCAGCAAGACAATGACCCAAAACACACTGCCAATGCAACCAATGGGTGCATCAGTGGGAAAAAGTGGAAGGTTTTAGACTGGCTAAGTCAATCTCCTGATTTAAATGCAATGAAGAATCAATTTAACTTGCTGAATTGGAGACTAAAGTCAGAAACCCCCAAAACAAACAACTGAAAATGGCTGCAGTAAAGGTTTGGCAAAGCATCTCAAAGGAAGATGCCAAGAGTTTGGTGAAGTTAATGGGTCGCAAGACCAAATACTTTTGTCAATTTCAACTTATTTTTAGAGAAAATTGTGAGTTATTTGAAAAAAGTGCAAGGATGCCAATATTTTTGGCCACGACTCTACAAGCCTAAAGGAGGCTGGTGAGTGCTCTAGTATATACTTCCAGTTGTAATGTACGGATGTGAGTCGTAGACAGTGAAAAAGAAAGAAAGGAAGAAGATTGGCAAGTTTGAGATGTGGTGTTGGAGATAAAAAATTTAAATTCCTTGGACCTCAAGAAAAACAAACAAATCAGTTGCTTGGATAAATTATACCATCATGTGTACATTAGACGGGCTGATCCTAAAACAGAAACTGTCATACTTTGGATACATCATGTGTGCAGAAAAGGAAAGTCTGGAGAATTCAACCATTCCAGGTATGGTTGAGGGAAGAAGAGGAAGAGGCAAGCCTTGTATGTGCTGGATAGATGCGGTCTAGGCTGCAACCAAGCAGTCTCTGCCAGAGTTTCCGGAAGCAGTTCAGGATAGGGATGTTTGGAGAGATCTGATCATGAATGTCACCAGAAGTCGGTCACGACTTCACTGAACATGATGAACTAAATGAATGCATACACATGCATGTGCTTTACAATTTATCATCCTAATGTTATTGTGCAATAACTTTGTACAATACTTTGTACAATTTGTACATTATAACTTTGTACATGTATTGTACAATAGAATGTTGTCTGATATAAATTTTTTGTATCTTTAAAAAATATATTACAAAGCTTTAAAATGAAATTCTTAGTCCACCAGCTCTCAGAGATATATTATCCTGTCCGTAGCTATTTAAGACCAGCCTTGGACGAATAGCCTAACAGTTTTTACTCCCGAGGCGGGCAGCCGAATATGGCAGTTATTTTACACACGTGGGATGAAAGGATGCGAGACGTTTAGCTGCACAATAAAACACGGGTTTATTCCCGATACCACGAACAAATAAACGAACACGACAAATAAAAAATGCAACACAATGAATTTAAGGGAAATACACCAAATAATGAAAATGAGTACTGAGGTCAAACTAAAATTCTATTTTGAGGATCCTCACATGCTGACTCAGACGCACACACAGGGGAAAGATAAAATAAAATAAAATGTCCTTTTTAGTGGACTTAGCTCGTCCAACGAGTTATTTTGGTGAGGTCGGCAGTGCAAGGTGACGGCCGACAAAAGGCCCGCGCGTTGAAGCGCCCCAAAATGGCTGCAGCGCCGTGCGTCAAATGCCCATATGCGAAGCAAGCAGCCAAGATGGCCTCCTCTCGATTCCTCAGCCTGGCAATCACAACGCAGCCCCAGCTCCCACCCCGAGCCCAGCAGTCACCAAAACCTCCTCAACTGCACTGCACGAGTTGCACTAGCTCTCCTCAAAAGCGCACCAATACAACCAAAATGGCTAGTGTCTTGTCCGATCCAAGATCCAGAGAGTGATACTTCTTCTTCGTCACTCAGGTGAGCCAATAGGGTCGTTTCCCTCCCAGTTCACCGCGCCCACATCCTCTGGGCCAATAATGTCCTTCGGGGTGTGGGCTGTTTCCTAATAGGTCCTTTAGAGGTGGGGCTAAGTCTTATCGGCTCTTCCTTGGGTTTTGTCGGCGGTATGTGTTCATTGGGCCGGCTTAGCTTGATTTGTAAAATGTTAGGGATTGATCACAGGGAAAACTGTGGGAAAACTGGGGAAAACTGGGGAAAACTAACCGTAATCCCAACCACTAATTAGCACTGCTTCACCCCCCCCCCCCCCACCCCCTGGGAAGAACATTTAAATGACCTTAAGTTACAGTTTTCCTACTTAAGTACATCGAGATTTCTCCTATGCTTCAACGGTCCATGCTACAATTATACAGTGCTACCTTTCCTATGGTATTTTCACCTATGCCCACGAACGTAACAATATGTAATAATTGCATTAGCACACACTATATGTACAGTGCATTCAGAAAGTATTCAGACCCCTTCACTTTTTTAACATTTTGTTATGTTGCAGCCTTATGCTGAAATCGTTTAAATTCATTTTTTTCCCTCATCAATCTACACTCAATACCCCATAATGACAATACAAAGAGAAAACAGGATTTTAGAAAGCTTTGCAAATTTATTAAAAAGAAAAAACTGAAATAGCACATTGACATAAGTCGTACACAATCATGGCAATCTGTGTAACTTGAGTATTTGCTGACTTTGCATGAAGGACAATCTTGTAAGGAAAAGTATCATGATCATTACCATACCACGCTGTTTACAGAGCATTGGTGTACTCCCAAAGTGGTCTTTTGGCAAGGGTTTTGCCTTGTGGTTTTGTTGTTCTCTTCGCAGCAGTCAGTTAGGACAGGCATTTGAAATTTGTTCAGGGTACCAGGGATAATTCGTTTCCTCTTCACAAAAGACATCATGGGATCTTTAACGTCCGCCAACAGCCAGTGTTGGCTGAGGGTCCTCTGGCTTATCGTCCTTTCGATGCATGACAGTGCCGACATTGATTCATCGCCCTGCATTCAAACACCAGGGTGACAGTTTATGGGTGGGCTGAGATTCAAACACCAGGGTGACATTTTATGGCTGGGCTGAGATTCAAACACCAGGGTGACAGTTTATGGCTGGGCTGAGATTCAAACACCAGGGTGACAGTTTATGGCTGGGCTGAGATTCAAACACAGGCTACACAGCTCAAAGGCAAGTGCGCATACATCTCTAGCTATCTTCCCAGCCCTGAAGAAAAGCATAGGCCACATCATATTTTCAATATATAGGTAGAAGCAGGATGCACCGACATCAGCTAGGTTGTCAACTTGCTTTGCTCTTTTTCTTAAGTTCTGTTTCAGTTAAAGATGTATTTCGATTGAGTATAATAAATAATGTGGCATTATGTCGAACTTTTAGAAACACCAATATACAATATATATAAACTGTACATATATAAAAATATATTGTTGCGGATCTCAGCGCCGGCCTTTCCCCTTACCAAGGGGGGGGGGGGGGGGGGAGGGAGGTTAGTCCCCTTGTCTTTTACTAGCCGACGGGACCCCGGACCTATGATGTCCTTCCCCGGGCAGCGTTAAATAGGGTTTTAGGACTATGATTTCGCTATTACCTAAGTACTAACGCTGACCGGAAACGAGGAAATAAGCCCCGCCCGAATCACGGGTGTTAGTGGAAGCGCCGAGCGGTAGCGGCCCGTGACCCGAGCCGTTATCAATGACTAAACCCGATCCGAGTGGTTCTTAATCGTGCCACGCTTACCCAATGGAGGAAATGACAGGAACGGTCGAATTTGGAAGAAAGGAATAACAGAATTTATTTACACTTTGTACAAGAAGAAGAAGAATACACAGTGCAGCCTTAAACAGTCTTAACTTATCCCTGGACAATCGGGCCCATCACACTCAGACACACTCACACAGGGTTGCAGACGAACAGGTCGATGGTCCAGGGATGGCGTCCAGGCAGCTCGCTCTCCGGTCCCCACCTCGCACCGCGAAGCAGATGAACACAGCGGCCAGGAGCTCTCCACGTGTCATTTGGCGCACGGGATTATTACAGAGCGAATCGGTAGGGCTGGCTTTGGCGGTTACACTCGCGGCTCAGCCGCGTACGTAATAAGCGAATAGTTCGTAATAGTTCAATTAGCGTGAACAATGCGCTTCGCAATCGAGGCTCGAAACCGTCGTGTGCACGCCAGTCCTCTTAATGCAGTTCTCACACGAAGGCCCCGGATCAGTTCTCTCAATGACAGTCCTCTTCCAGCCAGTCCTCTCACAAAGCGCAATTCACCCAACGAGTCTTCATGTAGCCCTTCGTAAGCACCTCTCGCTTCTCATCTCAACTACTCAGCTCAACTCAGACCTGCGCATCCCTTCTCATCTCCAAATTCGTAATCCAATCCCTCCTAAGAAGGAAGAGATGGAATAAACACAATGTCAAATCCCGTCGAGATGCGTCTCACCATCCAAATAGTTTACAAAACCCGGTGTGGAGTCCTGTCACCTTGGTGAGTGGATGCCGATGGTGTGAAGAGATTTCTTATCCTAACTGCACTCTAATTGACATTAACTCGTTTAAACTACCCGGGGTCTTGCCCTGCCAATTGGCATCTTTAAACTATGTGGTTCTAAAAACCAACTCCCATTGACCATCCTGTGGTGCCTCCCAAATTTGGGGTCTCACTCCCCCAATTTTTCACTACTGTGCCTTCGCACAATTTCGGGGATGGGTCGTGTGGCTCTACCAGCAGGTCTACCTACCTGCGCACCTCCGCCACTGAAATCACCACCCGAGCTTGCTTAGCTCCTTGCGACTACCCTAACTCGGGGAAGGCCCCTCCTGGCTCTCTCACCCCTCTGATGCTCTCTCTGGCATTGGGCTACCTGGGTCCTCTCCTAGGATCCTTGGGCCCCACTGAACACTACTCTGACTCTAACTGGCTCCCAGAGCCTACCTGCGGCCTCACCTGCCAGTGGCGGAGTGCCCCAATAACTATACTCACCAATTAAGCCCACACGCCCAGCCATTTCCACAGCCTCATGTACCCATCAAAGCACTTCACTGCTACTTCCTGCACAACAGGTGTCAATATCCAATAATTTACCTACTCCCTCTACCTAACTTTAAACTACCCTCCCCGGGTATTCGTGAAGGGGTCCATCTTCCCCCATCCACTCCTTCCCACCATGCACTCCACACCACTCATTCCACACCACTTACTCCCACCAAGCATTCCACACCAAATATTCCCCACTTGCACCCCATGCAAGTCAATCACTCAACACAATGACACTTGTCCTCAATACACCACTCATACATCACCTCTGGTCATCCCCCCGACCAATTCCTCATTTGCTCACGCTCACCACAAAGATTCTCATTCAATTCCTCATTTGCTCAAGCTCATCACAAAGATTCTCAATCTCAAGCTCTTACATACAGCATCATCTAACTAACTACTTCCCTCTAAAACTTGTGCTTTCCCGTCTTCCCTTACACTAAGCACTTCCCTCATCATTAACATCCATCTAATCTGACTACGTCCCCACTACTTGTATCAATGTCTCTACTTAAATCTACTGTCATTTCTAAATCCCTAACAATATCCTAGCCCACCCTCGGCTAGTTTACACTGCCATCCCCTTAATCTAAAGATCATGTGCCCCAAAACGGTGAATGGTAAAGGTACCATTCGCCATCACTACTGCTATTCGTCCACTAACTATGAGCCTCTCCGTGTGGGAATACATTTTCACAGCTCAGCTACGAAAAGCCGAGCAATGCATGCGGGTGGTTGGTCTCCTGTTGGTTGGGTCCGTCCGGCATTTTCGACTCTGGGGAGGAGGCATGCTTGGGCCGAGGTTCCAGGCACCATTTCGGCGCGGAGCCTTTCGGTCTCCGGCACGATGGCCCAACCTCCCCCGGTCAGAGCACCGTGCCCGCCAGGGGGCGAAGGTCCGACCCCTCCTACCTCCCCTCAAACCGTGCCGTTCGCCTTTACGACACGGCACTGACCATACAGGCGGGGCCTGGCACGGCGCTCCTTGCGAGACCGCCGCGGCAACGATCCCCGCCGGCCCCCGCAGCACACAAAGCGCACCATGCCCTGAGAGCTCGCGTCGGCTATATGTCGGCCTAAACGCTGCCCGGTCTGCGTCAATGCTTGAGTCGCATTCTCACACCCACACGCGACCCGCTCGTCACTCGCACACCGAGGCGCTCCAGTGCCTCCCATACACCCCCTGCATTCCATCACCGCACGCTCTCGTGCACACTCTTCTCTCGCACACTCAGGTGCACACCACTCAGGCGCACTCACGCCGCTCGCACACTCCGTTACACCCTCCCGTTATGTACTCCGTAACAACCATGGGTGTGCACTCTTTTGCTGCACACCCAATCACGCGCTCTGGTGTGCACTCCCGCACACTCTGGCCATCGCACACTGTGTCACACTCCATTCCACACTCCGTTTCACACTCTTCTTCAACACACTCTTCCCACATACACTGTGCATTCGCTCTCACTCTCGGTTTCACACTCGCGCTCCGGCGCCGTTCGCACACGCGCGCCATTCACCTTCACACAGCGCACCACGGACCATCCACGAGCGCCCGGGTTGCGTCTCGATCCCAAGCGCGCGAAAAATCTTTTCGCGCCAAACACTTTCGCACCAAACCTTTTCGTGCCATACACGCTCCTACTCACCTTTGGGATTCTCTTCTCCTCCCGCACCTGCAAACTTTCATTGGGGTTAGGCAGCACGACATCACGATGTGAATCCAGACTTTGAGTACATTCCATCTCAATCTTCCATGATACATGTACTAACTCTGCCGTCTCCTCAACCCCAAATTTAATTATAATTTCTTTTTCCTTATTAAGCTCGACGACCGCTGGCACACCTAAAATAAAATTTTCCAATTCGGCGGCCGTCGGCTTTTCCATACCCTGAGTCGCGATTTCTACCCCGGTCATTTTAACTGCGCCTTGCTCAGGCTCGCTCTTCCCGCGTTCCTCAAATCACGTTACCCCGTCGCATACCAATGCGACTTTCCCACTCGACCTGTGCCTTATGTCTTCTCCCATCTTTTTTATTAACTCCCCTCCGGTGTCCATTTTGCTTTCCATTCCGTTTTTTACCTCTTCTACTTGATCCCCCATCTGTTTTATTTCCCGGGCGGATTTGTCCTCCATTTCCCTCAATTGGTCCCCCATTTTATTTTCCAAATTATTTAGCCCGTCTTTCATTTGGCCACCCATTTCCTTCAATTGGCCACCCATTTTGTTTTCCAAATTATTTAACCCATCTTTCATTTCTTTCATTTGGCCACCCATATCATTTTCCAATCCCCCAATTTGATTTCCCAATTTCTCTCCCATTCAGTTAATTTCCCATTTCGACTCTGTCATGCACGCCCTGATTTGTGCCATAAAGACTTGCAGGTCCATAACCCCTACTTGCGCAGTGGGCGTGGCTCTCGTTGCCACGTGCGAAGCGCCGCCATTTTCTTCCCCTGCCACCCCTACTGCTGCAAAAAAAAAAAAAAAAAAAAATTCGACTCCACCTCACCGAGCGACTTCCACACACAGGTTGGGAGTTGGGTGAATGCGAAGTGAGAAGTCCGAGTGCGGACGGATAGAGGGGAAACGCCATCGGAGTATCATCCTCAATCAATATCAATCAAATATCAATATCAATATCAAATATCAATTGAGTATCATCAATATATATATATATATATATACAGACTTGGCATTTAATATGGAATATTTTTTTTGTGGGGGTGAACTTACTTTTCAAGATGTCTTAGAACCAAAAGTTCATTGGAATTATGTTGAAATTATTCTAGATTTTGTTAATGTGACCTTTAAAAGAAACAAAAACCACATTTGACATTTCGAAACAAATAAATTGATCCTTGAAAGTGATGTAAACTGATATCGAACTCAATTCATGGACAGTACTGTGTTAAACTTCTGTACGTTTTTTTTTTTTTTTTTTTTTTTTTTTTTTTTTTTTTGTATACAAGATCGAGGCTCGTGAAAGAGCGAACATTAATCACACAGAAAAGACAAACACACACAAAACAAATAACATCGGGAGCAGTAGACAAGATGGGGAGAGAGGGGGAAGGACACAAACACAACATTTGAGAGCAGGGACCGAGAGACATGGAGACATCGAGAGAACTGTGGGAGGGAGAGGGCTTTGGGGGGAAGGCATGGGAAGGGGGGGGGGGGGTGGGAGAGGTATAAAACATATGGACACTGCCAAGACTTCCAGGAAAGAAGTTGGAATTTCAAACAAGGTGGATCTGGGGTGAATTAGTGGGGGTAGAAAAGATCAAGGTTTTGGATGGGGGAAGATAAGAGATGGTGGTGAACAGCTGTTTTGAAGACCTGGAGGGAGGAGTGTGATTGAAGTGAGTGTGGGAGTTTGTTCCAGAGGCGGGAGAAAAGAGGAATGAAAGAGTGAAGGTGAGCAGAGAGCCGAGATTTCGGCAGTTTAACCATCAGAGGGTGGCTGGCAGATCTTGTGCGACGTGTAGGAATATTTGGGGGACAGAGCACAGAGAGAGCTGGGGGAGCAAGGCCGGAGAGGAGTCGGTAGAAGACAGAAAGACCACCTACCTGCCTGCGGTGAGTGAGTGAAAGGCCCTCAGAGATAGCTTCATCGCGGGAGATTCCAATGATTCTGAAAGCTTTGGATTCAACAGCGTGAAGCCGAGCCAGGTGTGAGGCAGGAGCACCAGCCCATACGGGAGAACAGTATTCCATTGAGCTGCGGATGAAAGCCTTGTATGTGGTGAGGAGCTCAGGTGTGCCTAGGAAGGACTTCGCACGACGGAGGATGCCCAGTCGGCGACTGGCTTTGGAGGCCAGCTTGGAAATGTGGTTTTCCCAAGAAAGATCATGGCAGATGGTGAGACCCAAAAGCTTGAGCGACAGAACTTCTTGGAGAGGATTGTTGAGAAAGTAGATGGGAGGGTTGTCCAGTCGATCTTTTCGGAGAGACATAGTAAGAGTGTGAGATTTGTCAGGATTGAAAGACATGTTCCACATGTTTGACCAGTCTGATTTTGTCCAGGTCTTCAGAGAGTGAGGAGGCTGCAGACTGCCGATCTGAGGGAAGAGGAATGGAGCGGCAGAGAGTGGAGTCATCAGCAAAGAGATACAGAGGATTTTCCAGAGAGTCGGAGAGATCATTGATAAAGACCAGAAAAAGCACAGGGCCCAGCACACTGCCTTGGGGAACTCCAGCCTGAACGGGAAGGGGAGATGAGAGAAATCCATTCAGGGCCACACGTTGACTACGACCAGAGAGGAAGTCCGCAAGCCATGCATGGAGATTTCCATGGATACCATAGGAGGAGAGTTTGGTGAGCAGAGCTGGGTGCCAGACCGTATCGAAGGCACGTGATATGTCAAGGGAGACAGCTCTGATTTCCTGTTTGGCATTGAGGGCCTCCATCCATTGTTGAGACAGCAGAAGCAGCATGTCCAGAGTAGAGTGACCTGGTCTGAAACCAAATTGATGATCAGAGATCAAGCCATTGGAGAAGAGGAAAGATTTCGTATCCGAAGCAATGATGGATTCCATGACTTTGCTGATAATTGGGAGCAGGCTGATTGGTCTGTAGTTGCAAGGATCTGTTTTTGCACCTTTTTTGTGTAAAGCGGTAATGTTTGCTGATTTCCAGGATGCTGGCAGATGACCTTGAGCAAAAGATAGGGTGAAAAGAACAGAGAGAGGGTGAGATAGAGCGGCAGAGCAGGATTTTAGGACCCGTGGGCTGATGCCATCTGGTCCAGTTGCAGAATCAGAGTCGAGGTTTGACAAAAACTCCTCCACCTTGTCAGGAGTGAAGGTCACAGAGTCCAGGAGCAGTTTGGTTCGACTGGGAAAGGTGGGAACAGAGAGAGATGGGTTTGGGACTAAGGATTTTGAGGCAAACACAGAGTTGAGGCATTCGGCTTTGTCACGTGCGATGTCAACTGTGTGGCCATTTGAGGTAAGCGAGGGGATGGAGGGGGAACAAACACCAGAAACGGATTTGACCAGACGCCACCAGGATTTGGAGGAAGGAGACAGGTTTGAGAGTTCATTCTTGAGTGAGGAGAGATAGTGCTTCCTGGCACTCCTGAGGGTAGACACACACTTGTTCCGAGCTTGGTGGAAGGAACTGAGATTTCCTTCAGTTGGATTAGCCTTCCAAGAGGCAAAGGCAAGTTGTTTCAGGGCAACTGCCTCACCACAAGATTCAGTGTACCATGGACGGGAGGAAGGGTAAGACAACTGAAGGCGAGATGGGATAAATCTGTGCATGAGAGATCAGTTTGCTTTGGAAGAATTCCCAGGAAGAATTGATGTCAGAGGCAGTGGAGATGGGAGACCAATCCAGACGATTGATGGCTGCTTGAAGACCGTCCCAGTCGGCCTGAGTGAAATGCCAGACTCGTCGACGCTGAGGAGGCTCTCTGAGAATGGCCAGAGAGATGTCCACTTTGACAAGCACATGATCAGAAGAACCGATTGGAGCAGAAGAAGAGCAGCAGACATTAGCAGGGAAGTTGGTCATAACCAAGTCTAGAAGAGAAGATACTCCATTGGCTGAGATCCGGGTCGGGAAATTGACAGATTCTGTCAATCCCAGTGAGTCACAGAAGTCCTTTGCTGAGGTGCCATGACTGGTGAGAGAGGAACCCACACCCAACCAGGTCGCATGATGACAATTGAAGTCACCACATATGAGGAAGAGAGAGTTGGGATGAGTGGATAGAAGTTGGTCCATGTTGTCAGACAGTGAAATGTAGATGGAGTCATCACTGTTTGGGGGACGGTACAGAACACATATGAACAAAAGGTGGGAGCGGAGAGGAAGCCGTAGCCAGAGGTACTCCTGGGGGTGAGGAGGAGAGAGGGCAGTGCAAGGAGAGTGAGGAAGAGTTTTTGATAAAGATAGCCACCCCACCACCAGGCCGAGGCTCAGGTCTATCATACCGGAGGAGGGAGTAACCAGGAAGAGATATTAAGGAATCAGAGACATCTTGAAGGAGGAAAGTCTCTGTTAAGCAGATCAAGTCTGGATTGTCAGAAGCAACCTGTATGGAGAGATCAGTCAGGTTTGAGCGAAGGCCCCGGATGTTTGAGGTCCATACCGTTAATGAAGAGAGAGGGGGAGCATCGGGTACAGGACAGGGGAGGGGAGGAGTAGGGTAAGATGAAGGATGAGAGGGGGAGGTAGGGAGAGCAGTTGTTAGTGTGTCAGCGATTGCAGAAGAGTTCCAAGAAAGGGAAGGATGAGGAGGATGAAAGGTTTGAAGGTGAAGGGATGAGGCACAGTGAGGGGTTGTTTGAGGGGGGGCAGAGGAAAGAAGAAGGTTGGGGGGGGGTGGAGGTATGAGATAGAAGGGAGACGAAGTGGGGAGGAGGCAGCTTTGAGGAGGAGGGGAGAGGAGGGAGAATTGGAGAGGAATGGTATGGGGGGAGATTTGAATGGGAGGGGTTGGGGGGGAGTTTTGAAGGGGAGGAGTGAGGGGGGAGTTTAGGAGGGGAAGGGCAAGGGGGGAGTTCAGGAGTGGAAGGGCAAGGGGGGAGTTCAGGAGTGGAGGGGTAGGGGGGGAGTTTAAGAGTGGCGGGGCAAGGGGGGAGTTTAGGAGTGTAGGTGCAAGGGGAGGGATTTGGATGGGAGGGGCAAGAGGGGGGTTTAGAAAGTGGATGATTAATGAAAGACGAACATTGAAAACAAATTGGGTTTGTTGTGATTTTCAAATTAGCAATCCGGTTCAGAATGATGGAGGAGGGATGGAATGAATGTGAATTTAGACCATGTAGTGAGGGAGACGTATAAGATATTGAATTTCTTTTTTTTGAGGTGGAATGAGTTGGAGAGGAAATTGAGAAAATCCTTTTAAATAGGAAGAAAAACAGCGTGTTGTAAAATACCACTGAGTAAAACACTGAAGGGGAAAGGTTATATACATATTTAAATAATATTTAAACAGAACCGTGAACAATCTTATGTGCACAAAAATACCAACGGGGGGAGAGCCGAGAGGGACCACCACGAGTCACGTGAAGGGCAAACGGTGGATGGCCAATGGTTTTCCATGATGGTTTTCCAGAAGTATCTCTTTATTTTGCACATTAGCCAAAAAATTTTTTAACAAAAACAAAAGTTAAATTACGACTGGGATTTACGGACAGTAAAATTACAGTTCAGTACTTCGTGTCACCCCCACGAGCATACAGGAGAGCACATCACGTTGAGGCATGCTGTTCACGAGATTTGCCAAGGTTTGGACAGGAATCGCTTGCCATGCAGTGACAATAGCCTGCTGCAATTCACGCACAGAGGTCGGCTGCTGGTCCAAGTGGTCGATTTGACGCGTTAATGCTGCCCACAAGTTCTCTATCGGATTCATATCCGGGGACACCGCAGGCCGCTCCATATGCTCTACACCACGGTCAGCAAGAAAGTGTTGGATCATGCGAGCACGATGAGGCCGTGCATTGTCATCTTGGAAGACAAAGTTTCCTCGAAAGGCTGCACGAGCAAATGGAAGCAATGTTTCTTCCAGAATGGCCCTGTACTTGAACTGGTTCAGGTTTCCATTCAGAACAACCAGGTCAGTTTTGCCCCCTGCATAAAAAGCAGCCCAAACTGTCACCCCACCACCTCCAGCTTGGACTCTTGGCACTATACAATCTTCGTTGTAGGCTTCATGCACTTGTCTGCGCACTCGGACACGGCCATCTTGACGATAGACCAGAAATCTAGACTCGTCACTGGAGATCACGTGATTCCAGTGTCCTGGCTGCCATTGACTGTGCTCTCTGGCCCACTGCAATCGGCGCTGGCGGTGTTGTCTGGTCAGGCGTGGCTTTCTCAGGGGACGCCTGGCACGATAGCCTGCTTGAACCAGTCGTTGGTTGACTAGCCTTCTGGATACAGGCACATTTGTCAGTTGCTGCCACTCAGGCCTAAGCCGATGAGCTGACTTGGTACGGCCATTGTGGACTAACCGGTGCAGCTGGCGATCATCCCTCTTTGTGGTTCTGCGGGGACGTCCTGGCCTCGGTATTGGAGTAGGGACACCCCTCTGAGCATTTCGTTTCAGGATCTTTGACACCTGACCTTGAGTGATGCCATACTGCCGAGCAATAGCACGCTGTTTCATGCCGTAATTTTTTAAAGCCACCACTACATGACAAGCAGCATTGTCGAGTTGACGGACCATCTCCAGAGGAAGCGGCAATAACTTTTGGAGACGTGCAGCAGTTGTTTTCCACTAATACAGAATGCAACAACCCTTGTATACCCGACTGTGAAGCCAATCATCAAATGCACCTGTCCGTACATTTTGCCACGCCACCTGTGATATAATCCTGTTGTTGACTTCTTGCTGTGACAGACAATCAGTGACATGGTTCTTTTAACAAATAAATCACCAAAGTGTAAAAGAAACTCACCAGATTGATATACTGAGTTGAGAAAGTAAACCCAAGTCAAGAAAAGAAAAATATATTCCATATTAAATGCCAAGTCTGTGTGTGTATATATATATATATATATATATATTGTTGCGGATTCGGGGGTCGGCTCTCCCCTTACCAAGGGGGGGAGGGTGGGGGGTTAATCCCCTTGTCTTTTAAGCTGGCCGTCCCCCAATCCTGGAAGCTATAACGTCACTTCCAGTCGGTATTAGCCAGGGTGATTGGTCAATGGAGTCCCAAATACCTGCTTACTAACCCGACCGTAAAGCAAGGAGGTAACTCCCACCCGAGCCGCAGCGTTAATGGATACGCCGAGCGAAGCGAGCCGCGACTCGGGCTGTTAACAAATACTACTAAACCCGATCCTGAGCGGTTCCTATCGTGCCACAGGTATTCAATTGAGAAAAGATGCAAGCGATCGAATGGAGAGGAAACCAGAGTAAAGAAAGAACAAATATGGGTTTATTAATTATTTACAAGACCCAAAGAAGAGGAAACGAAAGCAATATACAGAGCAAAAGGACACAGGGCAAGCTTAACTATACAGGCTTACTTACAACCCCGTACAAACAGACTCACACGGGAGGGTAGTGGCAGGAGGAAAAGGTCCAAGCAGATCGTTCAGGGGATGGGATCCGGCCCAGGCTCCGGGTCCGCGTCGAAGAATGGCAGGCAGCTTCGCGTGTCGTTGGCGCACGACAGGACCTTACATATGGCTAGGCGAGGGCTGGAATGCCGCGTACGTATATTGTGCCAACTCCCTCTCTCTCTCAACGTTCGTCTCAGAGGGTACCCTCACGCAGATCTCGTTACAATAAGCAAGGTGTCCGTGGCGCCGTTCTCTCCCTCCTCTCTAAGCAATCCTCCCCGCTTGCGCTTATATAACGTGCTCAGAAATCAATGCGCGCTCCACCAGGCCACGCCCGTCGGTCAGATTACATCAGCCCTGGTTGGCTGGTGGGGGCTTACCGGCCACACCCTGGTGGTGAGTTGACGTGGCCACACCTCGTTCTTGGCGCTCCGCCCCCTTCTTCTCAAAGCTTGACTGCGTGCGTAATGGCGTTTGGAGCGAGGCAGCGAACGCTGCTGGGTGAGCAGAGGCGCGGAACACAATTTGGAGAGAGAGACTGGCAAAATGAACGGAACAGGGCCTATCTTATTTAATTAATGCAACGCAGATGCAACTATTGGGAACCCAGCCTTATCTGAAACACATATTAAGGAAATAACTAAAGTCCTATGGTGACCTACGTGTTGCTGTGGCCTAACTATGGGTGCGACCTTTGACCTTTTAAATGATGAAATATTTACAAGAATTAATTACAAGTATTTACAAAGTGAGGGGTTCTAAAAACCGCAACACTGCACCCTCCTTTCCTCCGGGTCCGTCCCGGGCCGAAACAACTTTAACTTAGTGTGGCACTTAGGTGTGGTTACCCTCTACTTTTAACCTCACCCTGAGTGCGACAGTTTAACACTAAATATGTCCCGCCTGCTGCGTTGCATTCTATCTGACAGACTCATGCCCACAGACTAACCGAATTGCGGAATTATTTTCAAAACTCCACATTTAGCCGGTGAAGAGCATGTTATTTACAAAGACACTACTATTTTGATTATTTACAACTACTGCAACTCAGGACCTGTCTTTTGTGGGAAACAAAAGCAGAACTTTTGATAAGGGGAAGATCATTGCCATGCACTGCACTGATACACCATACCATATGCATCCAAATCACAAAATGCACCAAAAGCACCAAAAAGCACCATCAAGCACCATCACCAAAAATGCACAGTCATCACATTTTTAAAGATAATAAATGATGACGTCTTCTTCTTCTCTTCTCTACTGGGCCGATGTTTCTGGTTGATCTTCATCTTGATGTTATTATTTAATAAAAGGGCACACACCGTGTCCGCTTTTTATTATTTGTATGGCCAGCAGGGCCAACTCCAGTGGTCCACCTGCATGGCATGGACGCCACTTTAACACAGTGGCCCGCAACCAAGATGCTGCTGGCAGCAATGACCGGTCCCCAGCAGAGGCGCCAGGCCACAGTACGTGTGGTCCATAAGGTGGTGCTAGGCCATAGAACGTGTGGTCCATAAGTGGTGTACCAGTGCAGGCCGGAGGCAGCGGAGGTGCGGGCACACAACTGCGGTCACCTGCGCACTCCCCCCGGGCCCAAAATAAACAAGTCCATGAGTGGGGGAAGGAGGACAAGCAAAGCAGCGGGCAAGAGCGCAAGGGTACACATTAATACAAGATAATGCAGACATGAAGGGCGCGGGAGAGTGAGCTAAGAAAGCTCGTCCCTAACGTTCGTCACCCCCATGTCACCTACCCTACCCTACCCTTGCCCTTACCCGTATTTACACAATTTACAATTCGTCGCTATTGTCTTGTCTTTCGCATCCCCTCTAAACCAAATCCGTCATCAATCCCTCCTAAGGAGGAAGAGATGGAATCCATACAATGTCAACCCCACGTCATGATGCGTCTTTCATTCCCAAATGTCTGCCAAATCCTGGTGTGGAGTTATATCACCTTGGTGAGTGGATGCGGATGGTGCGAAGAGACTTTCTCCAATCTATACTCTAAATGACATTAACTCAGTTAAACTACCCGGGGTCTTGCCCTGCAAAACCATTGGCCACTTTACTCTATGCGGTTCTAAAAACCAATTCCCATTGAACATACTGTGGCGCTCACCAAATTTGGGGTCTCACTCCCCCGATTCTTTCCCCCTGTGCCCTCGCACAATTTTGGGGCTGGGTCGTGTGGCTCACCAGCAGGTCCGCTCACCTGCACACCTCCGCCACTGTACGTCACCACCCGAGCTTACCTGCTCCTCACCCTAATCTACCTGGGGAAGGCCCCCTGGCTCCCTTACCCCACTACCGCCCTCTCTGGCATCGGGCTACCCGGGTCCTCCTCTGGATCCTCGGGCCCCATTGAACTCTAACTGGCTCCCAGAGCCTACCTGCGGCCTCACCTGGCCGACAGACTAACAGTGGCGGAGTGCCCAACTAACCATTCTCAATAACAGGCCACACGCCCAGCCATTTCACTCACACTAATGCACCCATCCAAGCAGTACTCTGCTACTTTCACACCACAGATGTCAATATCCAACCAAATTTACCTACTCCCTCTACCTACTTTTAAACTACCCTCCCCGGGTATTCGTGAAGTGGGTCCATCCTTCCCCCATTCACACCTTCGCACCATACACTCCACTCCACATATTCCACACTCCCACTCCACACCATTCATTCCATACTCCATTCACTCCATACCATCTATTCCAGACAACCATTCTCCATACACCTGCATTTCACTTGCACACCTTGCAAGTCAATCACTCGATGCACAATCACACACATCCTCCATACTCTGCTCAATACACTTCCACTTCTCCAAACCATTGCCTCATTTCATCACCAGCACTACCGGGAACTTTCATACCAATTCCTCATTTCATCACCCTCACTATAAACAAACTGAATCATTTAATCTACCTGGTTTTCCCTCTAACTTAGTGCTTCCCTGTCATCCTTTATACGATTGCACATCCCTCGTCGTTATCAACCAACTACCCTACTCTACGTCCCCACAACAGGTATAATGTCGCTACTTAAATCTCGTGTCTCCTAAAGTCATTTTCTAAATCCTAACATTATCCAAGCCCTCCCTGGCTAGGTTTTCACTGCCATACCCCATAAAACTATAGCTCCTTTGCCCAAAAAGTGGTAGTGAATGGTAAAACTACCATCCATCACTATCACTACTACCATCAGTTCACTACACTACGAGCCTCGGTGCGGGAAATACATTATCAAAGCTCGGCTTCGCAAAGCCGAGCAATGAATTCGGGTGGTTTGGTCTCCTGCAGGTTGGGTCCCACCGGCATTTGGATTCAGGGGAGGAGGTTTTGTCAGGCCAAGACTCCAGGCACCATCTCGGCGCAAGGCCTTGCGCTCCCAAGCGCGATGGCCCAGCCTTGCCCGGCCGGAGTGCCGCCACCACAAGGGGGCGCTGCTACGACCCCTCCTACCTCTCAAACCGGGCCGATCGCTTTGCCTCACAAAGTGCGGCACCGACCGTGCAGGGCGGAGCCCGGCCCGAATCGTGCACGGCGCTCCGTGCAGGAGCGACACGGCCACAGTCCCCGCCGGCCCCCGCAGCACACAAAGCGCACCACGCCCCGAAAGCTCGCGTCGGCTAAACGTCGGCCTAAACGCTAACCCGGTTAACGTCGATGCCCGACTCGCATGCTCACATCCACCACGACTCTTCCCATACTCACACATCCAGGTGTCTCCATACACTCCGTTATTGCACTTTCTCTTGCCTTCTCTTCCGCTCCACACTCAGGTGCACACCACTCGCTGCTCGCACACTCCTCTGTTACACACCTCTCCTCCGTTACGTACTCCGTAACGCTCCTGGGTGTGCACTTCTGCATCCACCCACCCAGCTCACACCTACCCACGGGTGTGCAATCCCCTGTCGCACACCCAATCACACGCTCCACAACCAACTCAGGTGTGCATTCTCGCACACCCGCCACAACCAGCTCACACTCCGTGTCACTCCCACGCTCACACATACACTCCCTTGTGCATTCTCCCTCGCTCTCGGTTTCACCCCCATACTCTGTTGTGCACTCTTCCTCGCACTCGGTAACACACTTGCGCTCTGGCGCCATTCGCACATGCGCGCCATTTCCACTCACAAAGCGCACCACAGACCTCCCACAAACGCCCGGGTTACACTGGAATCCCAAGCACACGAAAATTCTTTTTGTGCTGAACACCTTCCCGCAAAATCTTTTCGCGCCATATGCAGCCCGACTCACCTTGGCGCTTCCTCTTCTTCGCTCCACCACCACCTGCAAATCTTTATTCGGGTTAAGCACGGCATCATGATGTGGACACAGACTTTGCACATCATCCATTTCTTCACCCCGCGAGTGCTCTTCTATGCCTGCCGTCTCTCCAATTTCCATTTCCACTATTGGTTCAGTTGATTTCATTTTAATTTCTTTTTCCATTGGAATTATTTCTTTTTCTTTATTCAGCTCGACGACCGCTGGCGCTAATAAAATAAAATCTTTTAATTCGGCGGTCGTCGGCTTCTCCATACCCCGGGTCGCGATTTCTATACCCGTCCACGTGACTGTGCTTTGCTCCAACTCGCTCAACCCGCGCTCCTCTAGCCACGTTACCTCGTCGCGTACAAATGCGATCTCCTCGCTCGCCCCATGGTCAACTTCCCTCTCAACTTCCCTCGTCTCATACCTGGCTTGCCCCCTCGCTGGCGCCTCGTTAATTTCTTGGGCTTGACCACCCATGTCCTCCAATTGGCCCCCTAATTGGCTCTCTAATCCCCCAATTTGACTTCCCATGTCATTTCTCAATTCCCCAATTTGGTTTTCCAATCCCCCAATTCCTTTCAGGCTATCCTCCGTTTTGACCATAAAGGCCATCATGTGGGTCACAAATAGGCCCCAGTCTACTGGTGCCGCGGGCTCGGCTGCCGCGGCCATGTGTGAGGCGTCGCCATTTTGTGTGCCTGCAACCCCCTCTACCGCACCTTCTTCAATCCCCTCTTCCATTACTCCCACTGCCTCCCTGGGGTCCTGGGTTGATTCTCCCCCTTCTACCTCCTCATTTTCCCCCACCGGCATCCGATCGCCTTGATTATCCATGGCACGATTTTAATTTGGATGTTAATACTAAAAATTTCGGCCGCTCAAAATTTTGACCAAATTTTTTCAGATATTGTGTGTGTGTTTCAGATATTGTGTTTTAGATTTCAGATATAGAAATGCAAATTTCGCATGTGGAAAAAGTAAATACACCCTTGGCTTGAATAGGTGGTATTGCCCCCTTTGGCAGAAACAACCTCAAGTAGGCGTTTCTTATAACTGTCTACCAGTCTCTGACATTGACTGGGAGAAATTTTTGCCCACTCCTCCATGCAGAATTCTTTCAGCTGTGCGATGTTTGAGGGGTTTCTTGCATGCACAGCTCGTTTCAAATCCCCCCACAACATCTCGATGGGATTTAGATCCGGGCTTTGACTTGGCCATTCCAGAACCCTCCATTTCTTTCTTTTCAGCCATTCCTTGGTGGATTTACTGGTATGTTTAGGGTCATTGTCATGTTGCAAGGCCCACCTTCGGTTGAGCTTCAACTCTCCGACAGATGGCCTCACATTATCCTCAAGCAGCCTCTGGTACAATGAAGAATTCATAGTGGATTCTATGATGGCGAGCTGCCCAGGCCCTGATGCAGCAAAGCTGCCCCAAACCATAATATTTCCACCACCATGCTTTACAGTTGGTATCAGGTTCTTGTGGTCAAATGCTGTCTTTGGTTTTCGCCAAACATGTCTTCTGGTACTGTGGCCAAATAGCTCTAACTTTGACTCATCTGTCCAGAGCACATTGTTCCAGAAGTGCTGGTCTTTGCCTAGGTGTTCATTGGCAAACTTTAGTCTTGCCCTGTTGTTCTTTCTGGACAGCAAAGGTTTTCTCCTGGCACACCTCCCAATTTGTGCAGCCTCTTTCTAATGGTAGACTCGTGCACTTTGACATCAACAGTGGCAAGAGCTACCTGTAGGTCCCGTGATGACATTCTGGGGTTCCTAGAGACTTCTTTCAGCATCTTGCGGTCTGCTCTTGGGCTGAACTTGCTGGGGTGGCCTGGCCTGAACAAGTTGCCTGTTGTTTGGAATATTCTCCACTTGTAGATGATCTTCCGGACAGTCGAATGATTGATTTCAAATTGTTTGGAGATCTTTTTAAATCCCTTCCCAGACTCGTAGGCATCTATAACCTTCTTTCTGGAGGCCTCAGAGAGCTCTTTTGATCTAGGCATGGTGACGACGCACACTTCAACAACAAAGAGCAAACCAAACTAAATGTTTGAGGTTTAAATAAGACAGGTTCCTCCAAGATCTTCTCTAACATTGTTCTAATCATGTGCACCTGAGGTGGTGCATCTGATTCTAATTTTAAGTATTTGAAGTAGTGATAAATGTAGGGGTGTACTTACTTTTTCCACATGCGAAATTTGCATTTATGTTTATTTAAATTATACAATGGACCACAAAATGTAAATGTTTCATGATATTTGTTATATTATATCACCTTTATCTATCAATATTGTTGAAATGAAGATCAAATAGCTGTATGTTGAAATATGTTGAAAAAGTCAAAACTTTACATGGGGTGTACTTACTTTTTCATGTGACTGTATATATACAGTATATATATATATATATATATATATATATATATATATATATATATATACACTACCGGTCAAAAGTTTTATAACACCTCAATTTTTCCAGTTTCTATTGAAATTTATGCAGTTTAATGTCCAGTGAATAAGCGGAAATGGTACAAAGGTAAGCAAGAAACTGCTCGAGGTTAAAAAAAGATAAGTTTAGGTTAGCAAAAACGGGAAAATAATGTAAATTGCACAGTTATATTGTAAAAAAAAAAGCCCTTCTTCAGGGAACAAGTAATGGATTTACAACTTACAGCTGTTCTGCAGCAATGTAAGTAAATGAAGCCTTGAAAGTTGATGCAAACAATTCCTGCAGGTGTCCAAACCTCTGCTGATTACTTGATTACAAACCCCCTGTCTGTATAAAAGCAGTATTGGAACAGACTGTTATTACACCCTCTGAAGCATTATTTGGACAATATTGCACTGCAGGAAGTAGTATTTTGGAAACTGGAGGAAACTCTGACAGGAAAAGGTCTGGCAGACCCAAAGCCACAACAGAATCGGAAGACAAGTTCTGAGAGTCAACAGCTTGCGTGATAGGCGGCTCACAAGACAACAGCTTCAAGCACAGCTTAACACTGGTCAAAGTAAGCAAGTCTCCGTTTCAACTGTGAAGAGAAGACTTCGAGCTGCAGGTTTGACAGGTCGAGTGGCAGTAAGAAAGCCATTACTAAGATGGCAAAATAAGAAAGAGGCTTGCCTGGGCCATGAAGCACCGCCAGTGGACTACAGAACACTGGTAGAAGGTCTTATGGACCGATGAATCAAAATTTGAAATCTTTGGTTCATCATGCAGGGCTTTTTGTTTGCCGTCGATTAGGCGAAAGGATGGTTCCTCAGTGTGTGACACCAACTGTCAAACATGGAGGAGGAAGCGTGATGGTCTGGGGCTCTTTTGCTGGATCCAGAGTAGGCGACTTGCACAGAGTGACTGGCACCCTGAACCAAAAGGGCTACGACAGCATTTTGCAGCGCCATGCAATAGCCTCTGGTATATGCCTCTGGCCTCTGGTATATGCCTCTGGTATAATAGCCTCTGGTATATGCTTGAAGCTGGGTTCGAATCTCGGTCGATCGCCGAATTAATGCCAGGGGGGTTGACTCAGCCTGTCATCCTTCCGAGGTCGGCTAATTGAGTACCAGTTCACTGGTAATTCCCTGTTTGTCGTTGAAGGCGGCAAAAAGGGTTGGCGTCAGGAAGGGCATCCGGCCGTAAAACATTGCTTCAAAAAGGGGACCAAAAAACAACAACTACCACGGTCCCCGAAAAGGCCAACCCCCGCTTTGCGGGGAAAAATGGCCTCTAAACGGTGGTGGTATATGCCTAGTTGATCAGGGGTTCATCCTACAGCAAGATAATGACCCTAAACACACCTCCAGGCTTTGTCCAAACTACCTTCGAGTAAAAGAACAAGACGGTAGGCTTCAAATCATGGAATGGCCAGCACAGTCTCCAGACTTAAACCCCATCGAGCTGGTTTGGGATGAACTGGACAGAAGGGTGAAAGCAAAGCAACCTACAAGTGCAACACATTTGTGGGAACTTCTGCAACAGTTTTGGGAAGAACTTCCCGAACAATATTTGATTTCCATTGTAGAAAGAATGCCACGAGTGTGTTCGGCGGTTATATCTGCAAAAGGTGGCAACTTTGCTGAGTCAAAAATTAAAATTACATTGTGTTAAACAAAATGATTCTATGATTTCTTTTTAAGCATAAAACAAAAGCATAAAACAAATAAAAATTAAGCATAAAACAAATGAACAACTCCAATTGTTTATTTGTTTTATGTTTAATTTCAGAGTACATTGAGACATTAAACTGCGTAAATTTCAATAAAAACTGGAAAAATTGAGGTGTTCTAAAACTTTTGACCGGTGGTGTATATATATATATATATGTATATATATATATATATATATAACAGAGATGGCTGTCCGTTCACCCATTCGCGGTTACACCGGTTGGCTGATGTTAGGCTTGGCGCAATGTGATTGGTTTCTGGCAAGATTGAATAACGTATCATATAGGCTTATTAAAAGCTGGCATTCAAAATCTGATTCGATATTTCACGATCGGAACTAATGGCCTTATAATTATGTCGAAATCTAGAGTGAAATCGGAACAAAATTAGAAAAAGCGATTTTCAAAATTAAATAATGAAATAGTAGGCCCTTTCCCTTTGAGCCGTGAGGTAAAATTGCGCCAAAATTCGCAATTTTGGACAGGGGGAGTGGAGTGGGGAGAGACAGGGGAGTGGAATGTGAGGGGAGAGACATGGCAGTGGGGAGAGACAGGACAGTGGGGAAGGGACAGGGGAGTTGTTACGGATTCGTCACTTCCGTTGTTGTGGTTCTCATCCACTGTAAACATTTTTGGTTCCATGTACTATTATTGTTATCGTTTAAGTGAATTGGAGATAACTGTTTTCAAAAGGTAAAAAAAATTAATGTTTTAAAAAGAAACCGGAAACCGGATCGGGAACTGGACGAAGAAGAAGAGGAAGAAGCAGAGGAAAAGGAGGCGGAGCGAGTAAGGTGGAGCAGAAGCCGAGCTGCTTCGAGGTCTTGAGCAAACGCTGGCGATCGGGGGTCACGAGTGAACTTTGTGTTTCCTGGGAAAGGGATTCCTGCGACAGAGTTGTTATCGCTGTGACAGATAAACCTGCGTGTCAAGTTTTGCGGTTGATTCCAAAGAGAATCATTGGAGTGCCGTTACGTCTCGAGAACGGACCGTTGGCCATTTTTCCTCGCGCCCGATTTCGCATCACTCCATGTTTTTCACCTCGCTCCAACCATTTCAACGCATCCAGCCGTTAGCCTGGTTTGCATGTGTAACGTGGATTTCGAGTGGGAATTTGCGGTTCGCCGTGTGGGGAGCCGTTGAACATCCATACCCAAAGGTGTGATTTCCCAGTCGCCTCTTGAGGACACCTTTGCCCATCTTTGGCAGTGTGACTGTCAACCGAGCGGGATTCTGGTCTCGATACAACATCGTTCTGACGATCACTGGAGCGTGGATCGACTTTGGCTTGAAGCCGGGACAGAGACATTGGGAATGTTATTTTCGCTCACTTGGAGCACAGCGAGTTATATTGTACAAAACTGATGGTACTATCATAGGAATGATATATTGGTTGTACAATTGATTACTATTGGTTTTGTGCTGTTATTCTTGTGTGACCTTAATACAATACTTGTTTGTTGGTAACAATTGGTGTGGTTTCACCATTGATCTTTGACACACAGAATAACCCATCTTTCTGCCGTGACTCCTCTCAGGGCTCGGAGGTACACCGTGACCAGGGTTTGGGGAGGAGCACGTAACAGAGTGAGGAGGGGAGAGAAGAGAGGGGGGAAGGTGAGAAGGGGAGGGAGACAGACAGAGGAGGGGGATACATTTGCTAGCTTTTCCCATCACTTGGGTACTCTTATAATATTGTCGCGTGACTACCCTTGGTGAACACCTTAGGGTAGCACGGATGACCAAACGAGCTGTTACTCTGAGGAGTTCAGTTCAAATGGCGGAGAATATGCGTGGGGAAGCAAGAGGGAGGGAAATAAATATGCATCTGTGTGCACTTAACTCAACTTGGCCGGGGTGTCTAGTCAGGGGTCGCCAAAATCGTCTCAGGGCTTCGCGGGAAAATGAGCTTGCTCTTCCGCACAGCGCGTCGGCGGCAAAAACCAGGCCTCGCTGTGTGTCGCGCTCACTACGGGCCTCGCGCGTGAATCAAACGGGCCGCGCCTGTCCACTCGCCGTTCCTGCTTGGAAGTCCACGGTTCCCAGTCCGTGGCTCTTCCTCCTCACGGCCACCAGCAAGATATCGGCACACGGCCGCCCGCGATGAGATCCAAAATCAGAGAAGAACCAGAAGGGCATTGATGCGGAGAGAGATAAAATGCGATCGTTCACCAACAAAGTTCAAAACGAGCAGGCACAAGAGGGAATCGGTCAGAGCAAGGAGCCAAGGAAAAGAGAGCAAAATGTCTGCTAGAGCGAAAAGCCAAGAAGAAGACAGGGAAATGTCCGCTAGCACATTCTTTTATCACCCAAGCTCTGACGTCATCTGGGGTGCTTCGCCAATCAGCGAGTCGCTTCCTACCAGTCCTTCCCTGTTCCTATCAGCAAGTCCCATCTTATCCCGGCCTTGTGCCAATCAAAACCCCCACCAATCACTGCCCTTCTGGGCATGGCCCTGGGCCCGCCCGTTCTGTGCACTTCCAAAGTCGATGTAATCAGCGGCAGCGCTCAATGTCCTGGATTCCGGTAGGTTTTCAATTAGGGTGTTTAAATGCGCGATTCTGGCTAATGTCTATGGTGTGGTGCCGAAAGGGATGTAGGAAATAGGTTACAGAAGTAACGACATCCAAGGGATAAATTACCCATAATCCCTGAGCTAATTAACATACCCCACTCTTCGTAATGGGAACGAAGATACACTTTTTACGACATCCGGGCTAATACAAATTCCCTACTTATTACCTGGTGGTTCTTCTTCTTTATCGCGACATACAGAGCATGATAATTTATGCACTCTACCTGGTCTATGGTATCCCTACCCCCTACAAACGTAACAATATGTATATTTTTTGGTACTGTATGCAAAGTCAAAGTTGAAAAATATCTTAACAATGCATGTGCCAGCTTCATGGCAAGCCAAAATGTCTATGATTTGGACTTTGCTTTGAGATCCATGTTTGTGCTACCTATTTTATGGAAAGAAGAATATTTTGATGAAGAGGCTGAAAGACCACGACCAGAGCTTGATGGTACGTGCAAATGATGGATGAAATCACAAATGCACATATGCACAAAAGGTTGTTTAATCACTGCAAAGAACAGAAACATCTTTTTGTCTCGTCGTCCTTGTTGACGATCTTCATGTAGGTAATTTGTACTTCTCCAGATACAACGGGAGATGAACATTACCATTTGTTGCTTTGCAACATGACTCATATTTTCCCATGCCTTACCCAATATTTTAACGTGCTTGTATACTCACGAAATAAAACTGTGACAGAAATATAGTACCTACATTCTGCAGTATGTATTATAAAATATGATATGCTAAATACAAGATACTCATTTAAAGGAAGTTTAAATATGTTTCTTTGCAGACGCATGTCCCATATCACTGACTAGCCGTCCCGTATTTTTCGGGATCATTTTTCTAGATTTTATGCCAAAGCGTCCCGCATCTTGTTTCATACCTTTGTCCCATATTCTCAATATTTCCTTATTTCATTTGTGATGCCAATTATCATGACGAACTATATTTCTGCAACAAATACTTCACAGATTTGACAGACAAATTAACAAATCAACAGGTTTTTCTGACAAATCTGACTGCCAGTCACTCTGTGTACCCGTACAATCAGCACCAGCACCTGATGACAATCATTGTCTGTGTACTGTGCTGGCAGAGTAAATATGGTACAAAGGCACTTGCTGGAGCTCTGCTCGCTCAAGAAAAATTTACAAGATTGCTGAGAATAAGCGTACGATGGGCCCTGTTTACCGCTCCATAAAGATTCAAAATCATGCCAAAGGGCCAACACAAGGCAGGGAGTTTACACTTTAAAATTATGACTTATTTTGCAATGCAAAATATTCACAACATTTTTTTTGGTATACAAGATCGAGGCTCGTGTAAGAGCTAATATTAATCACAAAAAAAACAAGTGAGGAGAATTTAGTGACATTCAACATTAATTGGGATTTTGATGTCTTAAATGCATACTAATTAAATTAGAAATTGATATTTAAAAAATATTTATCGTTTTTAAAGGCTGCATGCACCACAAGTGGATATGCCTACATCGTGGCAACAGTATACTGTCAATAGAGCATGACAAATTATTCCGCAATAATTTTTTTGCAGACTAATATTAGCTCCTTTGCTTTTATCTTCAAAAAAAGAAATTGAATGCTAAAATTACCTTGAAAAATATATCATACTTGGTTTATGTGTCAACTGAAAGTAAATACAATATTTAGCTAAATTGATTAAAACAGGCAACCCTCCGCATTCACGAGTTTTGCGTATTCGTGAATTTGTAAATGTATACAGCTTCCACAATGGCGAGACATGTATTCGCGAGTTTGCAAGCCCCCATTGCCCTACTTCTGCGTCGCCACCCACCCACTCTACCACCAACTCAAACTCCCAGGGCATTCAATTTGAAATTGGCCGAGGTAATTGTGCCAAGTGTACATTCATAGCAGGTAAACCTACAAAAAAGGGAACCACAAATATCAACAGAAGAACAATACGTGAGCTAGAAAAGAAAACGTCATACAAATACCTTGGCATAGAAGAGGACCACCAAAAATGTCAAACAAATGGGTAAAACAATTACCAAAGAATACCTGCATAGAACGAGGCTGATCCTGTAATCATACCTCTCCCCAAGAAACAAAATCAAAACCATAAACCAACTCGCAATGCCAGTATTCCAATACAGTTGTGGAATAATAAACTGGCCACAATCGGAAATCAATAAGCTAGATACCAAAAAATTGGCTTCTAAAACTGTCTTTCTTTCTATCTCTCCCTCTAAAGCCCCTCTCAAATCACGAATCTCCTTTTGAAAGCCCCACTATTACACCATGTGATTCAATAAACCTACTAGGTACTACCCTAACATCAAATTTATCCTGGAATCCACACATTACACAAATAGCTAAGTTTGCCTGTAAGAAACTGGGAGCCCTGTTCAGATGTTGAAGATTCTTCTCCTTCTCAACAGTTCCTTCAACTATATAAAGGATTGATTCGTCCTTGTATAGAGTACTGCTTTCACATCTGGGGAGGTTCTAGCTCCACATACTTACTGGACAGAATTGAATCCAAAGTAATCTGACTTATCAACTCTCCCAATCTGACCTCAAAACTCAACCCGCTCAAATGACGCTGCAAAGTTAGCTCTCTCTCTTTTACAGATATTACTTTGGTTTCTACTCCCAATAACTTCCTGCTTGTGTGCCTCCGCCATTAGCGAGACCACGGAATACTCGACAAGCCACTACATCCCATGATTATTGTGTGGCCATTGGAAACTCAAGGGTGGGCCGTTATTATGTTTTTTTCTTCCCTACCACTGCCAAACTCTGGAACTCTTTACCTTCTCATGTCTTTCCAAACACTTATGATCTTCCCCTTTTCAAAAAGCAGATTTTTTTACTTCCTCAAAAACTCTTAGACTATTCTCTCTTTCTTCACTTTTCTATCAATGTAGCTCTTTTATTTAAGTCCTGGTATCGATGAGGACTATATAATCTGTGACTGAAGCATTCAACATAGAAAAAAAAAGGAAACTCCTCACTATCCACAATATGTTCCACAAAAACCAAATGCATTCTGAGAATGTACCTGCCGAAACGAGGAGGTGGTGGCCTGATGGAGCTCAACCAAGTGTAATGATTACTGTAGGATTGACCAAGTACATAAAAAGCTCAACAAGCTGCCGAATCCAATTTGTATCCAAACATGAAGACAACGAGCCAGAAAAGGTATCTCTTACTCACCTAGCAAAAAATTCTGAGAACAGGTGTGCATACACCACGATACACATGAAATCGAAAGAACAACAAATACAGCCCTAATGATTGCAAAGAAAAAGGAAGAATATAAAACAAAATATCAACAAATACAAACTGATAATTGGGGGAATGACAGAAGAGCAGGAATATTCCAAAAAGAGCTGGACAGATTGGGGATACTAGGGCATGCCCGTACTATATATATATCTAAAATTATATCCCCCCCTCTATTTACATGAAATGGTTTGGTCCATTTGCAAAGCCAAAGCGAACGGCTTGCGAGCACGGTGACAATCCCCCCCCTCTATTTACATGAAATGGTTTGGTCCATTCGCAAAGCCAAAGCGAACGGCTTGCGAGCACGGTGACAATCCCCCCCCCCCTCTATTTACATGAAATGGTTTGGTCCATTCGCAAAGCCAAAGCGAACGGCTTGCGAGCACGGTGACAATCCCCCCCCCTCTATTTACATGAAATGGTTTGGTCCATTCGCAAAGCCAAAGCGAACGGCAGTTACGAATCGCAGTTACGATGAATCGCAAAGTAGTTTTAATTAGTTTTAAAACATAGTTTAACGCCAACATAGTTTGCCAACGTGAAATAAATGAATACGCTCTCAAATGTGCCGTCCGAGGCAGAGTCTGTTCGCCACGTTCGGCACACGTGATAGCTCGCTGCTCTCTGATTGGTTGAATCGTTTTTTGGACATAGCTCGCTAACTACTTGTCCGATTAATATGAAACCTTGAAAAGGCACATCCTCGGGTCCCCAGCAATATACCTGGCAAGTTTCAAGTATATCGGACCCGTGGTTGTCGAGAAACAGCGGTCGCATACACACAGACAGAGATTACTGGAATTATAGATAGATACAAAAAAGGCTAGTTAGAATGTCTAAGAAAGGGTTAGCTTAACTGAGATGGAGAACGAGCCATAATAAATGCCGAAGACCAAAGACTGTGACATTGGCAGATTTTATCAATTGGACAAGTGGAGGTTCTGCAAAGGTAGAAACAGAAAGCATGAATACCTCCTTCCTATTGGGATGTAAAAAAAAAACATGTCAGATCAGCTGCACACCCAAAGGCATAACAAACTACGTAGGGTAATCCCCTGGCATACAGTATCTGCAAAAATTTCAATATCAGTTTCATAAAACTAATGGAAATATGAACCCAAAAAAATATTTGAAAATGAGGACTTAAAGCTCACGTATGATCCCATCGGATGTGAACATAAAAATGAAAGCACTACGACCGGATATAGTATTTCGGTACAAAGAAGCAAACAGGGCATTGCTAATTGTGGTGTCAGTACCCAGCGACTTTGGTCTAAATAACACTGAAATTAAGAAAATGACCAAATACCATGATCTGAAAAATGAAGTCAAAAGAACCTGGAAGCTGAAGAGTGCTGACATTGTGCCAGTGATAGTTGGAGCAACAGGAGTAATAAAAACAGAATCTCTTTGAGATTACAAAAAACTCTCCTCTGAAATATTACTACAAACAAACTACAATTGGAGGATGTCCGGGGTTCATTGACGATCCTGAAAAGAACCCTCAGAACAAAGATACGAGAACAACAAAACTGCACAACTTGATCCTTGAATCCTGAGATTTCACAGAAATGGAAATGTGAGGACTCTGTTTGACCTTCTGAAACTTGCAAATGGGGATTACAACCAACGGAAAGGATGTACACGATTGCCGTATGGGATCATGGTTTTAAAAAATCCGTTTTTGTCCTTTATACTTAAAACCTCATGGCTTATTAAAATACTTAATACCTCATAGCTTCAGGGGGTTTCCCCACAACGTGTGCTACTTCTTCACCCCACAAGGGGCCTATGGCAGCCCACTTCATCACTGCCTGAGTGTCCCTTGTTTTTTTGTTTTTTTCGTGAGAGCTGATCACCCTGCTTATGCGGGTCAGAATTTTTTTTGCCAGCTCTCATGATCTTCATTCTGTCTGCCACATATGAGTATGAAGGAACCAAGATGATGTGTGCTGCAAATATACACAATGATCTGCGTCAATATCATGAAGCCGGACATTTCTCTGGAGCCCCCAAAACCATGTCCTTGGATATTTTCTTAATATCAGTCATTTTTGCCACAACATAAATAGTTCTAAATTGGCTTGCATGGGATTCCCATCTGAGCACGAATTTAAATTTTATATAACTGGTACACCTGCTCACTATGGGAGTGGCAGGGGGACCCATGTTATTATCCTTAGTATTATTGCCAATTATTATTACTATTATTTATGTTAGATTAGGTCATTGAATTAGGCTAGATTAGGTGTTAGATTAGGTCTTAATTAACATTAACATTAGGTCATTGAATAGATCAGAACATGCTTGACACTATAACATGTTAGATCAGGTCATTGGCATGGTCATGTTATATCATGTGCATGGAAGATGTTTCGGGAACTGAGTGGCGTGCTGACGAGGAGGAGAGTGTCGTTGAAGCTGAAGGGAAAGGTGTATGCTGCTTGTGTGAGAAGTGTTATGATTTATGGGAACGAGACATGGGTAATGAGCGTAGAGAGCAGCAACGAAGGCTGGAAAGGGTGGAAATGCGAATGGTTCGGTGGATGTGTGGAGTATCGTTGAGAGAGAGGAAGACAAATGATGAATTGCGAAAGATTTCTTTCTTTTTTCTTTTTTTTAATATTATTTTTTTTTTTTTTTGATGATGGGAATAGAGCCTGTGATTGATGCTGTGAAGAGGAACAGTTTGAGATGGTTTGGTCATGTGTTGAGGAAGGATGAAAGTCACTGGTTGAGAAGAGTGATGGAAATGAATGTAGAAGGAAGTAGAGGACGGGGAAGACCGAGAAAGACTTGGCTGAAGATGGTCGAAGACGAAATGCGGGCAAGGGGGTTAACAAGGAGAGATGCAGAAAATAGGGCAAAATGGAGAACATTGTCATGGAGACCGCAAGGCTAACCCCTGCTCTAGCAGGGGAAATGGCCTTAAAATGCCTGGTTGTTGTTGTTGTTGTTGTTGTTGTTGTTGTTGTTGTAGATCAGGTCACTGAAAGTATCAGACCATACATGACATTATAACATGTCATATCAGGTCATTGAAAGGATCAGACCATGCATGACATTATAACATGTTATATCATTATCAGGTCATTGAAAGGATCAGACTGTGCATGACATTATAACATGTTATATCATTATCAGGTCATTGAAAGGATCAGACTGTGCATGACATTATAACATTTTATATCAGGTCATTGAAAGGATCAGACCCTACATGATATTATAACATGTTATATCATTATCAGGTCATTGAAAGGATCAGACTGTGCATGACATTATAACATGTTATATCATTATCAGGTCATTGAAAGGATCAGACTGTGCATGACATTATAACATGTTATATCATTATCAGGTCATTGAAAGGATCAGACCATGCATGACATTATAACATGTTATATCATTATCAGGTCATTGAAAGGATCAGACCATGCATGACATTATAACATGTTATATCATTATCAGGTCATTGAAAGGATCAGACTGTGCATGACATTATAACATGTTATATCATTATCAGGTCATTGAAAGGATCAGACCATGCATGACATTACAACATGTTTTATCATTATCAGGTCATTGAAAGGATCAGACCATGCATGACATTATAACATGTTATATCATTATCAGGTCATTGAAAGGATCAGACCATGCATGACATTATAACATGTTATATCATTATCAGGTCATTGAAAGGATCAGACTGTGCATGACATTATAACATGTTATATCATTGTCAGGTCATTGAAAGTATCAGACCATGCATGACATTATAACATGTTTTATCATTATCAGCTCATTGAAAGGATCAGACCATGCATGACATTATAACATGTTATATCATTATCAGGTCATTGAAAGGATCAGACCATGCATGACATTATAACATGTTAGATCATTATCACGTCATTGAAAGGATCAGACCATGCATGACATTATAACATGTTAGATCATTATCAGGTCATTGAAAGGATCAGACTGTGCATGACATTATAACATGTTATATCATTATCAGGTCATTGAAAGGATCAGACTGTGCATGACATTATAACATTTTATATCAGGTCATTGAAAGGATCAGACCCT
The DNA here is from genome assembly GCF_964187855.1 of Myxine glutinosa. Lineage (NCBI taxonomy): Eukaryota > Metazoa > Chordata > Myxini > Myxiniformes > Myxinidae > Myxine > Myxine glutinosa. The sequence continues at coordinate 101,711,060 of NC_136261.1, read as the reverse complement.
ACATGATATTATAACATGTTATATCATTATCAGGTCATTGAAAGGATCAGACTGTGCATGACATTATAACATGTTATATCATTATCAGGTCATTGAAAGGATCAGACTGTGCATGACATTATAACATGTTATATCATTATCAGGTCATTGAAAGGATCAGACCATGCATGACATTATAACATGTTATATCATTATCAGGTCATTGAAAGGATCAGACTGTGCATGACATTATAACATTTTATATCAGGTCATTGAAAGGATCAGACCCTACATGATATTATAACATGTTATATCATTATCAGGTCATTGAAAGGATCAGACCATGCATGACTTTATAACATGTTATATCATTATCAGGTCATTGAAAGGATCAGACCATGCATGACATTATAACATGTTATATCATTATCAGGTCATTGAAAGGATCAGACTGTGCATGACATTATAACATGTTATATCATTATCAAGTCATTGAAAGGATCAGACCATGCATGACATTACAACATGTTTTATCATTATCAGGTCATTGAAAGGATCAGACCATGCATGACATTATAACATGTTATATCATTATCAGGTCATTGAAAGGATCAGACCATGCATGACATTATAACATGTTATATCATTATCAGGTCATTGAAAGGATCAGACTGTGCATGACATTATAACATGTTATATCATTATCAGGTCATTGAAAGTATCAGACCATGCATGACATTATAACATGTTTTATCATTATCAGCTCATTGAAAGGATCAGACCATGCATGACATTATAACATGTTATATCATTATCAGGTCATTGAAAGGATCAGACCATGCATGACATTATGACATGTTAGATCATTATCAGGTCATTGAAAGGATCAGACCATGCATGACATTATAACATGTTAGATCATTATCAGGTCATTGAAAGGATCAGACCATGCATGACATTATAACATGTTATATCATTATCAGGTCATTGAACGGATCAGACTGTGCATGACATTATAACATGTTAGATCAGGTCATTGGAAGGATCAGACCGTGCATGATATTATAACATGTTAGATCAGGTCATTGAAAGGATCAGACCCTACATGATATTATAACATGTTAGATCAGGTCATTGAAAGGATCAGACCATGCATGACATTATAACATGTTGTATCATTATCAGGTCCATGAAAGGATCAGACTGTGCATGACATTATAACATGTTATATCATTATCAGGTCATTGAAAGGATCAGACCATGCATGACATTATAACATGTTATATCATTATCAGGTCATTGAAAGGATCAGACTGTGCATGACATTATAACATGTTATATCAGGTCATTGGAAGGATCAGACCATGCATGGCATTTTAACATGTTAGATCAGGTCATACCATACATGACATTATAACATGTTAGATCCGGTGAATGAAAGGATCAGACCGTGCATGATATTATAACATGTTAGATCAGGTACACCCGCACACTACGGGAGGGGCAGAAAGGGTCATTCCCCTTTGGGGTATATAGATTACAGTCGGTCTATGTTGTTGTCTCAAGAACATTGGGTGTGTGTTCATTTGCCAAGTTTCTTGTGGAGAGATCGCCAAGTGGTTTAAGCATTCGAGCAAGCACTCCATTCAAAACCGTTAAAGAACGGCTGGCTTGGCAAGCTCTAGCTAGCTGCTTGGTAAATGAGCACACCCCGGGCTTCCTCCCTTTCAGTTTCGTGTCAAACAGAAGGAGTGAGTTTCAAAAGTTCACTACGAAAAACGCCACATTAGCACCAGGAGGGTCATGTTATTTACCCAACACTTATGGGGGTACCAAGAGTGCAGTAGATCTTCGCTCAGTTCTGTAAGTAAAACTTATCTCACGGATGTCGGGATTTCTCCAAATTTCTTCATTTAGTGTTAAACAGCATTAGCGACTGTTTAAAAAGCTGAGCATACGTGTTTGTGGCTGATAGTATTTTTTTTAACTCTGGTAGAGGCTGTTGGGTCTTTGGGGTGTTTTGGGTCTTCGGGGCGTTTTGAGTCTTCGGGGTGCTTTGGGTCTTCGGGGTGTTTTGGGTCTTCGGGGTGTTTTGGGTCTTCGGGGTGTTTTGGGTCTTCGGGGTGTTTTGGGTCTTCGGGGTGTTTTGGGTCTTCGGGGTGTTTTGGGTCTTCGGGGTGTTTTGGGTCTTTGGGGTGTTTTGGGTCTTCGGGGTGTTTTGGGTCTTTGGGGTGTTTTGAGTCTTCAGGGTATGTTGGGTCTTTGGGGGTCTTCAGGGATCTTGGTGGTCTGAAGGGTCTTGGGGGAATTAAAGGGTCGTCAAAGGTCTGAGGGGTCTCAGCAGTCTTAACGCAATTAAGAGGGTGGTAATTTTATTTGAAGAAGAAGAAGACGTTTTCGTCGCATATAAACATACATAGCGAACCATATACGTTTGCTCTATTATAATAAGATATACACCTCAACATGCAACCCCATTGACAGCAATGGCGGAAAAACCCCGCTTGGGGGAGAAAACCCCTTGGGGAGGGGGGGGGGGGCACATGAATGCGCTACAACCTTCATTGTGTAACCCTTACTCACTCTGTCAAGTTTGGTTGAGATTTGATAAGTAACGACAGAATGTATTTGGGTCAAAAATTAATCAGACAGACAGACAGACACAAATGGCCTATTTTAGTATGATGATGTGTGGATTTGTTGACTCATGCAGGCTCCTAATGTCTTTGCAATTCACGTAAAAGTACACTGCGTATCTTTATGTCCTCGCTCAACATACTTGTAAACCTAAATGATTCTCCAGGATAAAACAGACATTCACCCTTTCATTGCGCTTTATATTCCAGAATGATGGAATGTTTTAGATTGATCGTGCCACCTTAGAATGGACTGGTTTGAGGAGTGAGCATTCTAGGCAATGGGAGGAAGAAGTCGGTACAAGGTCACAGATCCCAAAATTAACCGCAGTGTTCCAATAGCAGACTGGACCCCAACTGGCCTGAGTGATGGCAGCAATAGGATGTGGAATCGATTTCACAAGATGGTAAATTGATGGCATTCCGTGATATTTTGTACCATTCCTCCAGCAGGAGGGCTGATATTATGGTGTCTATAAAGAGCATGAACTACTACAGGTTCGACTGGATGCCTACATTTACCTGTTCCTGATGGTTATCTTGTCTGCCCTCTCATTGGCCATATTTTCTCTTTTGTCTGGCTCTTTCTTTAGCTCTCTAAACCCAGGCAATGAAAACACACAACTGACCAAAATTGGACATTTAAAAGCAATTACTAAAGAACACACATCCATGTTACTGCATGTGCACATCCATGAACTCACATCCACCACATCTCCGGCATGATTTCTCCCTCTGTGCTTGCCTCTCTCCAGGTTCACCTTGTGAAACTGAAAATTCTGACTCATTGCACACCTGCACTCCTTTGTTTATCTCTTCTCCTGCTTGTGAAGGCTTCTTCATAGGTCTGTTCAATCGCACTCTTCCTTCCAGGGCTTCACGTTGGCAGTGTTGATCACAATCGCAGGTCATCTTTACCCACAATCTGTGATCTTTTCTATCTAAATAAACCTTCCTCCACCAAACAACGTCTAATTGCAGCTTCCTATGGTACCTAATTCCCTCTTCTCTCTCATCTTCACCTGACTTCTAACGTGTTCGTTCGACCGCGTGTTGCATCTGTGTAATTTTCCCAGTGCTCCAAAGTCTGTGAATTTGCCTTCTACCCTCTGCCACCTCACTCATCCATGACTCTCGACTTTGTATACAAAAATCACTGTTGGTAATCTTACACTATTCTACCATCTTTCATCCAGTCTCCCCACCGTTCAGCCCTCCTCAGCATGACCAGATGCAAATGCGTTCACCCAGCAACCTCCTCCTGCAGTAAACTCTTTCAAGTACAAGTTTCTTCCACATCTGAATTTATTGGTCTGTCTCTCTCTGTGCCTGTTGTATATCACCTCTCTGTGTCACCTCTAATCACGTTCCTCCCTCTACTGCTTCAAAGTGGCAGCTCACTGTCGTCGCATCTCATCATTCATGATTTCTTTTGGTATTCCCATGCTATAACCCGTCATAAGCTGGTCATGTTCTTCACTCTGATTGTTCCCTACTGCTCTTCCAGCTGTGTCGATAGAAATCCTTCGATTCCATGTCAATTTTGCACCTCGATGAGCCTCGAAATTGGGTATAAAGTGTATTCCTACCTAACCTGATATGCATGATAAGTGCCATTGTCTGATATGCCAGTATATAGAGGTGCTGCCAAAATTTGCTGCTTAAAGAACGATTCTAGAAATTTAAAATTGGAAAGTGGAATTTAGGCAGGACAGTGCATGGAAATTAAACAATAGGCCATCTCTTTTCTTAGGTACCATGGGATCTTCGAACAAGAAAGATGGCTTAACATTCCCTCCCGAAGAACGCTGTGATGTGTATACGAAGCAAAGCCATGCCTGTATGTAGCGCCATGAGGGCAGCTTGTTGTCAGATCATATTTCATCAGAAAGTGTACCCTAATTCCCTTCGGTGATGTCACTCAGTGTTCCTCAGGTTGACTGGCAGCTCATTATCACTCATGGCATGAAGTTGAACTAGTTGCATTGAAATTGTCACTATATGATGAAATTAACACAGCCATCTCATTAAGTAGATTAATTCTACAAAATTAAATTAAACTTATTGACAAAAAAACCTCCAAACAGGCCAAGGTTTTTTTTTAGGGTTGCTCTCAACTTTGTTTTAGTGAAAAGGTTTTGGCCTTAAAATAACTTTGTTTTATACTTGTATGCAACTTCCTGAGTAGCATAATGGCTGACAAATGTTAACTCCAATATCTCTCCATAAATGTCATTATAGTGTGAAGCCTGGTGTTAGCCTAACGGTTAAGGGAGCTGGCTTAAGATCTCAGGGTTCTTGAGTTTGAGCCCAAGTCGTTCTGTTAAATAAAAACCAGGTGGGTTCACTCAACCCGCCATCCTTCTGAGGTCGGCAAAATGAGTACCAGCTGAGCTGTAACAGCGGCACAGCTGCTCTTCCAGAAAATGGAGGTAACCGGCAGTCACAGGCTGCATACAAAATAACAAAAACAACTAGAAAGCATCTGAAAATGCAAGGCTCGTTTGCGTCCGTTTGTATTCGGACGTCTTCTTCTTCTTCCATTGGCTCAAAATATCGAAAAGTTAAAAAAAAATACAAAATTAAAATTGATGATTTTATGTAGCCTTGACCAGTGTCAAGGTCAAGGCTACATAAGCTACAAGGCTCAAGGTCAAGCTATAGATTTTTTTATAAATCATCTTCTAGCTTTTGGTTAGTGAACCAATTAATTGACCCGATATGCAAATTGTTTAAATTTCAGGTCAATCGGGTGAAAATTGGTGATCTTATGCAACCTTGACCTTTGACCTTTTGATCGAAAAAAAAAAAAACCAATCACCTTCTAGCTTTTGTTTGGTGAACCAATTCAGTGACCCAATATGCAAATTTTTTAAATTCAGGTCAATCGGATGAAAATCGAAAATTTTATGTGATGCTGACCTTTGACCTTTTGACAAAATTATTAATTTGCCTTCTTCATATTATCATAATAAAGATTTGATGAAAATTTGATGACAAAATTCAAATGGTAAATTTAAATTTCAGGTCAATTGGATGAAAATTGATGATTTTAGGTAATGCTGACCTTTAGCCTTTTGACCTTATGACAAAATTATTAATTTCCCTTTTTATATTATCATAACTAGTGAGGTACCCGAGCTACGCACGGGTGGGAGGCCAGAAGCAAACAGACAATGCAGAAACGGCGAATGCTAAAGCATGAAACCAATAAATTCCACATTCCTGTAGCACCTTCAGTCGCACGTCAGACATGGACAGCAAGTTCGTGAAGGACTTCCAAGAAAAACGTACCCGTACGCAAACAAACGGATACGTTCACGTATAGAAACATCAATCGTGGGACCGTGGCTAATCTGCATATATGTCGATCCGCAAATTTCACGTTTAGAAAGTAGAAACGTGAAACGTTTCGCACATGAAAAAGCTGAATGCCTCAACTCTTTGTTTGCCTCTAAATCTTGTGTCCCAAACCCATCCCTCTCTGTACCCACCGTACCCAGTCGTACCCAGCTGCTCCTGGACTCTGTGTCCTTTCCTCCTGGCAGGTGGAAAAGTTTCTGTCAACCCTCGACTCTGATTCTGCAACTGGACCTGACGGCATCAGCCCACAGGTCCTAAAATCCTGTTCTGCCGCTCTTTCACTCCCTCTCTCTGTTCTCTTCACCCTCTCTTTTGCTCAAAGTCATCTGCCATCAGCTTGTAAATCAGCCAACATCACCGCTTTACACAAAAAAGGTGCAAAAACAGATCTTAGCAACTACAGACCAATCAGCCTTCTCCCAATTATCAGCAAAGTCATGGAATCCATCATTGCTTCGGATATGAAATCTTTCCTCTTCTCCAATGGCTTGATCTCCGATCATCAATTTGGTTTCAGACCAGGTCACTCTACTCTGGACATGCTACTTCTGCTGTCTCAACAATGGATGGAGGCCCTTAATGCCAAACAGGAAATTAGAGCTGTCTCCCTTGACATATCAGGTGCCTTCAATACGGTCTGGCACCCCGGTCTGCTCACCAAACTCTCCTCCTATGGTATCCATGGAAATCTCCACGCATGGCTGGTGGACTTCCTCTCTGGTCGTAGTCAACGTGTGGTCCTGAATGGGGTTCTCTTATATCCCCTTCCTGTTCAGGCTGGAGTTCCCCGAGGCAGTGTTCTGGGCCCTGTGCTTTTTCTGGTCTTCATCAATGATCTCTTTGACTCTCTAGAAAATCCTCTCTATCTCTTTGCTGATCACTCCACTCTCTGCCGCTCCATTCCTCATCCTTCAGATCGGCAGTCTGCAGCCTCCTCACTCTCTGCAGACCTGTAGAAAATCACAGACTGGTCAAACAAGTGGAACATGTCTTTCAATCCTGACAAATCTCACATTCTTTCTATGTCTCTCCGAAAAGACCGACTGGACAACCCTCCCATCCACTTTCTGAATAATCCTCTCCAATAATTTCTGTCACTCAAGCTTTTGGGTCTCACTATTTGCCATGATCTTTCCTGGGAAAACCACATTTCAAATCTGGCCTCCAAAGCCAGTCGCCGACTGGGCATCCTCCATCATGCGAAATCCTTCCTTGGCACACCTGAGCTACTCACCACACACAAGGCTTTCATCCGTAGCTCAAATGAATACTGTTCTCCCCCCCCCCGCTGGGCTGGTGCTCCTGCCTCTCACCTAGCTCGGCTTCATGCTGTTGAATCCAAAGCTTTCAGAATCATTGGAATCTTCCGCGGTGAAGCTAACTCCGAGGGCCTTTCACTTACTCACCGCAGGCAAGCTGGTGGTCTTTCTGTCTTCTACCGACTCCTCTCCAGCCTTGCTTCCCCAGCTCTCTCTGGGCTCTGTCCCCCAAATATTCCTACAGGTCTTAGGTCGCACAAGATCTGCCTGCAACCCTCTTATGGTTAAACTGCCAAAAGCAAGACTCTCTGCTCACCTTCACTCCTTCATTCCTCTTTTCTCCCACCTCTGGAACAAACTCCCTCACTCTTTTCAATCCCACTCCTCACTCCAGGTCTTTAAAGCAGCTGTTCACCACCATCTCTTATCTTCCCCCATCCGAAACCTTGATCTTTTCTACCCCCACTAATTTCACCCCAGATCCACTTTTTTTAAATACCAACTTCTTTCCTGGAAGTCCTTGCAGTGTCCTTGTGTTTTATACTTCTCCCACAACCCCCCCCCCCCCCCCCTTCCCACGTCTCCTCGCCCCAAGCCCTCTCCCTCCCACAGATCTCCCGATGTCCCTGCTCTCAAATGTTGTGTTTGTGTGTTTCCCCTTCTCTCCCCATCTTGTCTACCACTCCCATTAATATATACTTTGTGTGTCTGTTTGCTTTTTTTGTGTGATAAATGTTAGCTCTTTCACGAGTGTCGATTCTGTATACAAAAAAATAATAATAATAATAATAAAACCGATCACTGCATTTCGTCATTTACTTGAACTCGATATCTCTTTTTTCATTCCAAACAGCATAACTCCAATCACAAATTAAATAGCATTAATATAAAAAATAAACTTTTGACAACATTGTTAATGTTTCCTTCATTGTAAAAACTACCCAGGCAAACAGTTAAAAGGATTTTGAACCGATAGGTGTTACGGCCTTGGCAAGATCGATAGAGACAGCGATCTATTAGCTTATACACCGCCCAAATAGCTATGTGGAATTCTCTCATGTCGAGATTAAACCCACGTCGTTTGAAATTTCGCCGAGATCATTATTTAATTTTAATGATGTTTATATACGAATCAAAAAGAAGATAATTGGTTTTGGGTCGACCTTTCCGCATATCTCGTGGGATTGTGAGTTGGAGAGACGACCATGATGGTGGGGAGGGGGTTGGCATTTTATCAAGCAGAGATTCAACCCATGTCCTTATAAAAGGTCTTTGTCTGAGGTCATTATTTTTAACTGTGTGTTTTCATTCGTTAGGTTGTGATCGATGCAGCCGTTTGTGTGGTACCCGGGAAAATAACGTTATGCGGGAGTCCAAACCTGAAAATGCTGGAGACCAAAGCTGAAATTGGAAAAACAATATAGCCTATTTTACTCCAGGGGTCCCAGGATTACTCACCCAAAATATCGTTTTGATCGGTTCAGCCGTTTTTGCGGTACCTTCAAACGGACGAACGGACAGATGGACATTTGGTGAATTATAGTAAGATAAAGCTTTGTTGAAAATTTGATGACAAAACTCAAAAGGTAAATTTATATATCACTTCAATTGGCTGAAAATTTGTGATATTAGGTGACGTTGACCTTAGACCTTTTGACAAAATTATTAATTTAACTTCTCCATATCAAAATAAAGCTTTGTTGAAAATTTGATGACAATATCTCAAATGGTGAAAAAAAAGTTACGGCCTGGACAGACACAGATAGATAGACAGACAGACAAACACAAACAGACACACAGACACACACAGACAGACAGAAGTTATTACAAAACCCTGTCTCCTGCTGCTCATGGGACGGGCTAACAACATTATAGTGTGTGATTGTTTATACTTTGCCATACAGATATCAACGATTTAAATAAAAGATTATTTTGATGATTATTTGGATTTTCTTTGTACAATGTCCTATATTCTCAAAAGGAAGTGCTTGCTGTATTATGTGAGTTAAGCCCTGAAATAACACTGTGCTTTTCAACGTTTCAGGGAAACAAAGTCTTCCACGAGTAATGACGAGGTTTGCGACATATTAATCACTGTTTGTGAAGAAATAGACTGATGTAAGAGCATCTGGCAAATGTCTAGCTCTTCTCCCCATTACACTCTTATCCCTGAGGCGTACATAGTTTCAGAAGACTGTATCTAGGCCACAAGTAGAAAACGATGTGAACAACTCGGCCAACTTCATGAATTGTCCTGCTGCGTTTCCCGTAGAGCAGGTGAAAGTTCAGTTATTTGAACACGTTCCGCTAGGAAACTCTCACTGATGAACAAAATTGAGAATGCATGTTAAACAGGCTCTAGTGAGGCCTAGGCTTCACACACAGTTGCCTTCCTACGCCGCGTCACAATAACAGCATTAGATTTTCCACATCCATTTTGAACCTTCTGCAATGACTGCTTTGATGAATCACACACCGGGTTTATACGCCGTGGCTGACGAGGTGTGCATTTCCCAGTCGTACGGGATTCAAATTTCATAACGGAGCCGAAATGAACCTCGAGCAGCTCTCCCCCATTTTGCCTTCTGGGTCATTAATTCCGTGGTGCGCTTGATGGAATCGATGTTGTACGTCGCACGCAAGCTTTGTCAAATGTACTGAACGTCGTGATCCACCTTGCACGGGCAATAAGGTTCATTTGACCACCATTTTGGGTGAAGAATCTGAAACATTCATCGTGAAGGGCAATAAGGGTTCATTTGTCCACCATTTTGAGTGAAAAAACTGTAACATTCCCAGTGAAGTGAGACTACAGAGGTGATTCTTATTACCGCCGCATCAATCATCGTTAGGAAAGATTCAAACTAAAATCTTCAGGTTGTTGTATGGAAAGCCATGGATATAGTGGTTGCGATAAGCAACTGCTGCAGAGCAAATCAAATAATGTGCTTTTCTGGCTGCTCCCATCACCTGCTCGTTTGTTGCTGCTTTTCAGGTGTCACGATGAGTATTACAGCAAGGTTGTAGCTGTGGAAACTTGCATGGTCTTTTAATATAATTGAAACTTGATGTGTGGATGTAATCGTCCATGGTGGAGGCCACAAAATATCATCAAATTAGGATACAAATTTTTTATTATTTTATTTTTTTTGTATACAAGATCGAGGCTCATGTAAGAGCTAGCACATTAAACACACATTAGCACATAAAACAAAAAACCATAAACGGACACGTAAAACATAATAAAGGGAGGGGGAGACGAGATGGGGAGAGAGGGGGAAGCACACAAGTACTACAGTAAAGAACAGGGACATCGGGAGATCTGTGGGAGGGAGAGGGCTTGGGGGACGAGGAGGGGGGGGGGGGGGAGTACACGGTATAAAACAAATCGACACGACTCGGAATTTCAGGAATGACGTCGATATCGAAAGAGGTGTATTTGGGGTGAATTAACGGGGGTAGAAAAGATCAAGGTTTTGGATGGGGAAAGATAAAAAGATGGTGGTGAACAGCTGTTTTAAAGATCTGGAGAGAGCAGAAGGATTGAAGTGCCAACATTGAATTTGGTGCTAGAATTCACCTGAATGCAAATGAAGGTACAATAATGTAGGAGCCATCATCGGTCACAAGGTTGTTGTTGTTGTTGTTTGTTGTTGTTGTATACCCCCGGACAGTTTTCTCTTCCAGCCCACGGCAAGGAGACAGCCGATCGATCTCGCAGGAGCAACCCAAAGATCTCCCCACAACCGGGGTGGTGTTCCCCCACCTTCACGAAGTCAGGGCCTCGACAGAGTTAGAGAGGGAGAGAGACGCGAGGTAAAGGGCCATGGGGACCAATCGGCACTGACTGTGACCGCGCTGCGCTGATGACGCCGTTAAAATTCCAGGGCAATTGGATGAAAATTGACAATTTTATGCAAACTTGACCTTTGACATTTTGATCTAAAAAAAACAACAACACTCAGTTTATAGGTTTTCATTGATGAACCAATTCAGCGACACAATATCCAAATTTTTTAAATTTCATGTTGATCGGATGATAATTGATGATTTTAGGTCATGCTGATCTTTGACCTTTTAACAAAATTATTAATTTGCTTTCTCCATGTTATCATAATATAATTTATTGAAAATTTGATGACAAAACTCAAATAGTAAATTGAAAATTCAGGTCAATTGGATGATAATTGATGATTTTAGGTCATGCTGATCTTTGACCTTTTGACCAAATTATTAATTTGCCTTCTCCATGTTATTATAATATAGTTTATTGAAAATTTGATGACAAAATTCAAATGGTAAATTGAAAATTTCATGTTGATCGGATGATAATTGATGATTTTAGGTCACGCTGATCTTTGACCTTTTGACCAAATTATTAATTTGCTTTCTCCATGTTATCATAATATAATTTATTGAAAATTTGATGACAAAACTCAAATAGTAAATTGAAAATTCAGGTCAATTGGATGATAATTGATGATTTTAGGTCATGCTGATCTTTGACCTTTTGACCAAATTATTAATTTGCCTTCTCCATGTTATTATAATATAGTTTATTGAAAATTTGATGACAAAATTCAAATGGTAAATTGAAAATTTCATGTTGATCGGATGATAATTGATTTTAGGTCATGCTGATCTTTAACCTTTTGACCAAATTATTAATTTGCTTTCTCCATGTTATCATAATATAATTTATTGAAAATTTGATGACAAAATTCAAATGGTAAATTGAAAATTTCATGTTGATCGGATGATAATTGATGATTTTAGGTCATGCTGATCTTTAACCTTTTAACAAAATTATTAATTTGCTTTCTCCATGTTATTATAATATAGTTTATTGAAAATTTGATGACAAAATTCAAATGGTAAATTGAAAATTTCATGTTGATCGGATGATAATTGATGATTTTAGGTCATGCTGATCTTTAACCTTTTAACAAAATTATTAATTTGCTTTCTCCATGTTATCATAATATAATTTATTGAAAATTTGATGACAAAACTCAAATAGTAAATTGAAAATTCAGGTCAATTGGATGATAATTGATGATTTTAGGTCATGCTGATCTTTGACCTTTTGACCAAATTATTAATTTGCCTTCTCCATGTTATTATAATATAGTTTATTGAAAATTTGATGACAAAATTCAAATGGTAAATTGAAAATTTCATGTTGATCGGATGATAATTGATTTTAGGTCATGCTGATCTTTAACCTTTTAACAAAATTATTAATTTGCTTTCTCCATGTTATCATAATATAATTTGTTGAAAATTTGATGACAAAACTCAAATAGTAAATTGAAAATTCAGGTCAATAGGATGATAATTGATGATTTTAGGTCGTGCTTATCTTTAACCTTTTGACCAAATTATTAATTTGCCTTCTCCGTATTATCATAAATAAAGCTTTGGTGAAAATTTTATGACAATAGTTCAAATGGTAAAAACGTTATGGACACACACACACACACACACACACACACACACACACACACACACACACACACACACACACACACACGTGATTGCCAAACCCCGCCTTCTGCTGTGTGCAGTGGACGGGCTAATAAAGAAGAACATAGGGGCAATACTCCTGGCGCTCACCTGGTAAATAACCAGTATACTACACTGACCAAAGGTATTTTAAACCAATTTCAGTGGTTGCTAGAAGACAGGACAGCATGTGGAATCTTACTAACATAATCATAATACCTTAAACAAATAAAGAAGAAAATACCTATTTTGGAGGGAATCCAAACTTTAGTCACAACACAACAAACATCATTTGTGCCAAATTTGGTCACAATCCCTTCAGCGGTTTCGGAGAAAAAGTTGCAACTGTTTACGGACTGACTGACTGACTGACTGACTGACGGACAGACGACGCACCACCGCATAAGGTCCCGGAACTTTGTTCCAGGTGAGCTAACAAGAACAAGTCGGAAAACGAAGTCACTGAATAAGAAAAAAGGCAGCATGGTAGGTAGCATCATGTAATTGTGGGTGCACCTGCACCTGTCGCATTGTAAA
>NC_136261.1:101687781-101692781 GCF_964187855.1 Myxine glutinosa | reverse complement strand
ACACACACACACACACAGCGTGGTCCAGAAACCCTGGGCACATTTTGAAGAACGATACCTGCAACAAACAACTAAGTTTATTGTTGTTCTTTGGTGCAAAACAAAACATGATTACTCGTTAAACAGTCTAATCAGTCTAATATTCATAAAACAGATCAGTGCAAATGTTCAAACTGCACTCTGACACACAATTCTGCATGTTTCAGTCGTTAAGGGAGCAGTCTCAATACGGATGAATTGTTTCAAGTCTCTAAGGGTCGTAGGATTCCTCGCATACACTTTGTGTTTGAGGAAACCCTAGAGGAAGAAATCATAGGGTGTTAAATCATTAGACTGCGGCGGCCATCCAACCGGACCACGACGGCCAATCCATTTATCTGTGAAGTTCAAATCAAGGGCCTGGCGTACACTGGCAGCATAATGAGCAGGCGCACAATCATGCAAGAACCACATTTGGCCATCATTGAGTGGAAATACATGCTGCTCCAACATTAGAAGGTAATTTGCAGCATTCACATTTTCTTCGAAAAATACTGGTCCAACAATGCCTTCCGAAGAAATGCCTGCCCAGACGGACACACTAGCTTGATACTGGACATTGTGCTCAACAGTAAATCGTGGGTTGTCTACTGCCCATATCACGCTGTTATGACGATTCACAGAACCAGATAAAGTAAACTTGGATTCATCTGACCACAAGATACTGTTCTGCAAATCATTGTCCATATCCATTAACCCAAGCAATGTCTCACATGCCTCAACGCACCTGTTAAAATCATCCTCAGAGAGTTGGTGAATTAATCTGGGTATGTATGGTTTTGCATTAAGGTCTTTTAGTATTCTTCAAATTGATGATCGGCTTATGTTGGTGACGTTTGATAAACAACGAGTTGATAATGGTTTGTTACTGTCGAGTTGTTGTTGAATGACCGCTCTGCTTTCCCCAGTTCAAACAGTGTGAGGCCTACCTGGTGACTGTTTTGGAAGAATGCTGCCGGTTTCATCAAACTGCTTGTTTATTCTGCCGATGGTTCTTCTGTCAATTGCGTCGGCGCCACATTCTTTGACAAGTTGTTTGTGAACGTCAGCCAAATTTGCAGATACAGAATACAAGCGTGAAGTGCAAATTTTCTGTCTCACGATATCCTCCGTCATATTAGGGCATCTAATTCACAATGAACTGAACTAATGCAAAGAAAAAACGCGTGCAGAACAGTGAGCGAAGCTCACCCCGATCCATATCACGTGATGCACCTCACCCTGTTGCGTATCACGTGATGCCTGTGCATGTTGAAGCGGTCACATCCATCTATATAATAATAGCGTAAGGACTCGACTTTGTTATCCCTTTTACGCCGCACCCAGTGACCCGATGCCCACGGCACTAATGGATTTACGATCTACGAACCGCGCTCTTTGTTTATCACGTACAGCCATACTCGAAAAATCTGAATTAGCCAACGTTGGGGCCCAAAAGCATCCGATTAACTGCCGATATGACGCCATCTTATGACGCCATCGTATTGGCGTCTGCTGGGCGAAGGCGAAGCAAGCCGTCCGCTGATTGGACAGGCGAAGGCGAAAGCAAGCCGTCCACTGAGTGGACAATCCAGAGCATGCATTTGTGCCGGTGTCTGCGATCGTTCATATACGCACTCTTCATTCTCATCTTTCTTCCTAACTCTTACTCGGACAAGCAAATCCCCTATGCCATCCATAATGGTACACTCTATCCATACACCACATCCTCCCTTCCGTGGATGTTCCACGGGTTTCGGCTAGTTTATGAATAAACATGTTTTGTTTTGCACCAAAGAACAATAATAAACTTAGTTGTTTGTTGCAGGTATCGTTCTTCAAAATATGCCCAGGTTTTCCTGACCACCCTTTATATAAAAGTGAAATGTCCGTTTGTTTGTTTCTTTGTGAACCTTCTCCTCTGAGCTCCCAAGGTTAATCGGCACGAAACTTTATAGGATAACATAGTTAACCACCCTGCACATAAATAGGGGTTTTAAAACAGTCATTTTCTCATAATTCATAACTTAAAACCATCCGAGCCGCCACCTGTCGTCATGATCTCCGAGGGTCGATCCACATATATAAATCTTTCTAAAAAGCCCAATTTGTATTGGATTTCAACACGGATATCGATATAATTAGTTTGATGGTGAGCTCTGATCATCAAACGTGTTATCATATGTGAGAAAAAAACTCTTAATTAAGACGTTACCATGACGGGTAAGTTCGGCAAAGAAGGAGTCACGTGATCTCTCAAATGCGCTAATTATTCAAAAACAGAAAATTGTGCAAACGCCAGCTATACATCTTTTTAAAGGTAATTTTACTGCTCATCTAACATCACACTCAAGTGTGAAAAAATAGATTGTAGAAAAAAGGACCCACGTGATGCAAACTACAAACCGCCACTTGACAATGGGTGAGCCTCCAATGATTACCTCATCCTCACAACAAGGTGAGTTGGTGTTTTGCTCTTTGTTTGGGACTTTGCTTTGATACTGCTTTGAGCTCCCAAGGTTAATCACAATGCAACTTTCTACCATCAGATTTTTAACCACGATATACCTGAAAATGGGGTTCATACCATGATGGTGATGAGGAGGTCATTTGGCCCGTTATTGTTGTGTTGCACTCCCGAGTTAATTTATTTACGAACCCGAGGTAATGTCTTTACGACACCTTCACTTCTTTACACACTTTAGACCTTTTCCACCCCTTAGACCCTTTTAGACCCTTTCCACCCATTAGACCCCCTCCAGACCCTTTACACCCTTTATACCCCTTTGACCCTTTACACCCCCATAGATCCCTTTGACCCTTTCCACCCCATAGACCCTTTTAGACCCTTTCCACCCGTTAGACCTTTTCCACTCCTTAGACCCTTTACACCCCTTGTACCCCATTGACCCGTAACACCCATTAGACCCTTTACACCCCCTTAGATCCCTTTGACCCTTTACACTCCTTAGACCCCTTTGACCCTTTACCCCTGGGGTGGGGAACCTCCGGCCTCCGGGCCGTATACGGCCCGCGAGACCGTTTGATCCAGCCCAGCCCGCGAGGCAATTCATCTATTTATAATTCCAGTAATCTCTCCTTTTCAAGGTTTTAAATTAATCGGACAAAGGGTAACCAAGTTATGGCCAAAAACGATTCAACCAATCAGAGAGGAGCGAGCTTTCACGTGTTGTAACAGTCAATGAATGCCGAACGTGGCGAGCAGACGCTGCCTCGGACGGCACATTTGAGAACTTATTCATTTATTTGATGTTGGCAAAATATGTTGGCGCTAACAGAATAATTGCCATCAAATTAAAACTAATTTGCGATTAATCGTAACTGCGATATGCGACCTTCCGGACAGTCAAGTGAGTTCCGGACAGTCGTAACTGCGATATGCGACCTTCCGGACAGTCAAGTGATCGCGTGATCTCATGTCATCATTTCATTCAGTATATGCAAACATGGCGACTAACAAGAAAAGAAAGGTAGATGCGGAATGTCGCGCTTTCCAAGAGAAATGGGCAAACGATTATTTCTTTGTGGAAGTAAAAGGCAAGCCAGTATGCCTAGTTTGTCGGGAAGCGCTCTCGGTGATGAAAAAGGCCAACCTCGAGCGTCATTACAGCTCGAAACATGCTAAACTGGACGAGTTGAAAGGACAAATGCGCTTGGATAAAGTTAACGTTCTTCGGCGGAGTTTTGGTGCTCAACAAGTAGTCTTCATAAGAACACACTCTGACCGAGACAACACTACGCATGCTAGTTTTGTGGTGAGTGAGCTAATCGCTAAGAAGCTGATGCCGCATTCAGAAGGAGAATTTGTGATGGAGTGCCTTGTTGCCGCCGCGGAGCTGATCACACCGGACAAAGTAAAATTGTTCCAAAGTGTCAGTTTGTCTCGAAGAACTGTCTCAGATCGGATTACTGACATGGCACAAGATATTGAGAAAACACTGAAGGACACTGCAAGAGATTTCCAGTTTTTCTCTCTGGCCTGCGATGAGACAACGGACATAACAAACACCGCCCAACTAGCCATTTTTGTGCGGGGATTACAGCTGAGTTTGATACGAGGGAGGAGTTGCTGTCTTTGCAAGCCATGCATGGCACCACCAAAGGTGAGGATTTGTTTGAGCAAGTTGTTTTGGCTATGAACAAATTCGAACTGCAGTTTGACAAGTTAAGTGGCCTGGCCACGGATGGAGCCCCAGCCATGGTTGGTGTGCAAAAGGGATTGACTGCATTGTTCAAAAAAGAAATGAGTCGTCTCAGTCTCGATCCAAGTGAGTTAGTTGTATGCCACTGTATCATACACCAAGAGAATCTGTGTGCACAGTCCCTGAAGCTCAACAATGTGATGACAACTATCGTTTCCACCATAAACGTCATCAAAAGCAGAGGGCTGAACAGCCGCCAGTTCAAGGAGCTACTGAGTGAACTAGAGTCAGAGTACTGAGATCTGGTTTACCACTGTGAGGTGCGGTGGCTGAGTCGCGGAAATATGCTCACACGGTTTTACTCACTGAGAGAAGAAGTGAAACAGTTCATGGAGATAAAGGGGAAACCTGTCATGGAACTCAGTGATAGCAAGTGGCTGTGTGATTTGGGCTTCATGGTGGACATTACCAAGTACCTGTCAGAGCTGAACGTCAAGCTCCAAGGTCCCAACCAGCTTCTCAGCTCTCTGCAATCACATGTGAAATCATTTGAAGCTAAACTAAAGCTGTGGCAAGTGCAACTGGAAAGGGGAAACACTATCCACTTTCCCACTCTGCAAGAACAAAAGCCTGCTGTGACATCTGAATATGCTGCTGAGTGTGCAAAACTCCTCCAGGCATTTGGAGAGAGGTTCCAGGACATGAAAAGTAAACAAAGGGAACTGAACATATTTGCCACGCCGTTTAATGTGGAACCAGCTGATGTGCCTGACAACCTACAACACGAAATCATTGAGCTGCAAAGCAATGACGAGCTCA
>NC_136261.1:101515165-101677665 GCF_964187855.1 Myxine glutinosa | reverse complement strand
TATAAGCCACTGAACAAGGGTTTTATCGGGTCCTGCAATGTGGTGTTTATGGAATTAACTACAGAGACGCCCTTTTTATCTTTACACTACTCCGGAGGCAGGAGGGGCCATATCCAAACAATGTTCATCACCATTTCCAATACAATACAATTAAAAAAATGCCATCCTCATATCCGCAACAATATATATATATATATATATATATATATATATATATATATATATATATATATATATATATATATATATATATATATATATATACATATATATATATATACACAGTGCATTCAGAAAGTATTCAGACCCCTTCCCTTTTTTCACATTTTGTTATGTTGCAGCCTTATGCTGAAATCGTTTAAATTCATTTTTTTCCTCATCAATCTACACTCGATACCCCATAATGACAAAGAGAAAACAGAATTTTAGAAAGTTCCTGTCTCTGAGCCAGCGCATTCCATTATCCTGTCTCTGAGCTCTGCAGGCAGTTCCTTCAACCTCAGGGCTTGGTTTTTGCTCTGATATGCATTGTCAGTTGTGAGACCTTATATAGACAGGTGTGTGCCTTTCCAAATCATGTCCAATCAATTGAGTTTACCACAGGTGGACTCCAATCAAGGTGTGGAAACATCTCAAAGATGATCAAGAGAAATGGGAGGCACCTGAGCTAAATTTCAAGTGTCATAGCAAAGGGTCTGAATACTTATGAAAATGTGATATTTCAGTTTTTTCTTTTTCATAAATTTGCAAAACTTTCTAAAATCCTGTTTTCTCTTTGTCATTATGAGGTATTGAGTGTAGATTGATGAGGGAAAAAAAGAATTGAAAGATTTCCGGATAAGGCTGCAACATAACAAAATGTGAAAAAGTGAAGGGGTCTGAATACTTTCTGAATGCACTGTAAGTACCTAAAAACACACACACATTTATTTTCACTTTTATTGTTCCCTTTGTCTGTATACAAGTCTGTGTGGGGACGTCCGATTTATGAAACTTAGTTTTGCCAGGTGTTATTTTGTTACCGGCATTTCTTCAACTAGCAATGGTACCCGCCCTATGGCGAGGCTTCAATTGGAAGGCCCAAATGAAAAGGCTAAATATCAGAAATTGAAGGTTTTTTTCTTTTAAAAGATTTATATAAACATCCATTACATCTCGATCGGTGCAGCCATTTGTGCGGCATCCGGGAAAATAACGTGATGCGGGAGCAAGTATTAGCAGGATGTGGCAGTGTGGGAGTCCACGTTTCTGATCTTCCTTCATGCCGAAGTAGCCCACCACTTCTCCAAGCATTCCGCTCTTCAGATCCGCCATGAGAGATTTAAGCTTGATACTGAAGACGCGTGCAGTTAGTACTCCTGATGTCGTATGTACTCCCGATACATGTTTCCTTCATTGTAAAAACTACCAAATCAACAGTTAAAAGGATTTTGAGCCGATAGGTGTTACGGCCTTGGCAAGATCGATGGAGACAGCGATCTGTTAGCATATACACCGCCCAAATAGCTATGTGGAATTCTCTCATGTAGAGATTAAACATCGTTTGAACTTTGACCGAGGTCATTATTTACTTTTAATGATGTTTATATACGAATGATGTTTAATGATGTTTATATTGGTTTAGGGTCGTCCTTTCCGCATATCTCGTGGGATTGTGAGTTGGAGAGGGCCGTGATGGCAGGGAGGGGGTTGGAATTCTCTCAAGCAGGGATTCAACCATGTCCTTATAAAAGGTCTTTGTCCGAGGTCACCGAGTCCGATCGGTGCAGCCGTGTAGTGATTGGTGCAGCCGTTTGTGCGGCACCGGGAAAACAACATCGTCAAAATGGAAACATCGTCTCAATGAACGTTATGCGATCATGAATGTTATGCGGGAGTCCAAATCTGAGAATGCTGGAGACCAAAGCTGAAATTGGAAAAACTAAATAGCCTATTTTACTCCTGGAGATCCCAGGATTACCCACCCAAAATATCGTTGCAATTGGTTCAGCCGATTTTGCGGTACCTTTGAACGGACAGACAGACAGACAGACAGACGGACGGACATTTGGTGAATTATAGTAAGATAAAGCCGGTATTTTTGTACATTTTATATCCGTGTCTGTTTGAATTAATTTATCGCAGGTTCGAGGACGTCCGGTGGGACCCGTGAAGGTAAGTTCGTCATTCTCCTTTCCTTTGCGTGTAAAGAACACCGTCATTTTTGACTGAACGCCTCGGAGTGTTAAGCTCGTTCGGCTATCCGTTTCCTTGGAGGATTTTAATCCCTAGGAACAGGACAATATATTCTTCTTTGTGCTGTGTGGGGTTCCTGATGCCATTGAAGCAGAAGTCGTTTTTGTAAACATTTTCAAAAGAAAATAACTTTTTGGGTCTTTCACAGAAATTATGTAAACAAAACACAAGCATGTTTTGTCACTGAAAGTTTCATGAAGACATTCAAAATATTTGTAACAAATGGATTTTGTGCCAAAAGCACTGAACTATGAAGGTCATGCATTTTGTTGATGAAATGGCAGGCATAAATAAACGGATTTTGAAACTGCTATGGCCAGAATGATGAGCAAATCATCATGAGGTGAAACACAGAGTGGCCACAAAGTCCCCATGCATAATATTGTGTTCTCTGTTACTTATTTATTTTATTTGTTTTCCAGGTACGACTTCAGCATGATGGACACCAGTGAGCACACGATACACGATACAGTGAGTACACGAGACTGATTACTTGTGTTGGGGTTCATGACCGCGTGTGACAAGGAGCAAGTTTTGAAGACATAAGGACAAGATTTTCGCAGAGGTTCGATAAGCCAGCTCCTATGTGATAAGCCTCCTATCCAGACAGGATGCAGGCATGGGAGAAGTACGCTTTTTCAATAGAGAGTGTCCTTGATTTAAAGCGTTCTGGTCGTGCAGCATCACGTCAACACCATGTGGACATTATTGAAGCGTCCTCCTCGAGATCACCACTGAAATCATCTCGAAAAAGATCTTCTGAGTTAGGCGTTCCACATTCAACAGTCCAACAAATAATGAAAAAGCAACTGGGATTGAAGCCATGAAGTCAGGGGCTGCTTTTATGACCTCCAACCCTCAACATGGAAGAAGATGTCCAGAAGAACATGGAGAAAAATTCAAATTTGTGAGGATAATGGAAAGGAGCATACAGATAAATTCTAACGAAATTCTAACTGCGTGCATAGGGTCTTTGTGGCCACTCTGCACAACCGAAAACATTAATCATCGGCATTGAACCAGAGACTAAACAGGATAAGAGAGAAGAAGCTAGAAGATAACGGAATGTATGTGTGCATGTATAAAAATATAAACGCAGGTCCATAGTGAACTCACAGCCCCCCCAAACCCCCTCCTTTCCCTTTCATTCGTGGAGGGATTTGAAAAAGTAGCCATGGAAAACCGGACGCTTAGAGATAAGATTGGAATACGAGTCAAGTGGATAGTTGGCTTCTCTTAAAGCAGAGTGAACCATCAAATAGGACAATTGAGCAGGGTTTGTGGCCTTTACTGTACCTTCTCAGAGCATTGGATTTCTGCAATTGGTTCTATACGATTGTGGAGTAAGGTTCATGCTCAATTTTAAAGGATGTCTGAATTTGGTGCTGCCTCCAGTATTACATCTGGAGAATAAATTGATTTCCACGTCAACAAACTGCTCGATCATGTATATATATATATATGTATATATATATATATATATATATATATATATATATATATATATATATATATATATATATATATATATATATATATATATATATATATATATATATATATATATACATACATATACATATACATATATATATATATATATATGTACTAGCAAAGGTACCCGTCAATGACGGGGGTCTGTAGATGTCTCACCTGAAATAAGCAAATATTTTTGGAGTGCGTAGTGGTAGAAACGGGAATTCATTGTAATTATTTACCCATTCGACGATCCACATATCAGTAGCTGCAGTTTCGCTTTTCAATGTCGGTTTCAATTTGAGATATCAGTTTAGATTCATCATCGCAACTTGTGATTTGTGGAGGAAATTTATTTCGAATTTTTTAAGGGGTGTAAAGTGTTTTTAGGGTCATAAAAAGGGCTAAAGTGGTTAAAGAATCGAAGCTCTTAAAAGGGCCTAATGGGGTCTAAAGGTGTCTTTGGCTGAAAGCAAAAGCGATGAAAAATGTCCAAATGGTCATACATTGTCCAGAGAGTCTTAAATTGTCCAAAGGGTCTTAAAAAGTCAATAGGTCTGAAAAGTGTCGAAGAAGTTGTATATGTCTCAAAAGGGTCGAAATGGGTATAAAGGGGTCTAAATGGTGTTAAGGTCTAAGGGGTGCAAGGGGTATAAAGGGGTCCAAGGTGTGTAATGGGTCAAAAGGGATCTAAGGGATGTAAAGTGTCCACAGGGATCAAAGGGGTCTAAAGGGTGTAAAGGGATCTAAAGGCATGTTTAAGGTGTCTAAGAGGTATAAAGGGTATAGAGGAGTCGAAGGGGTATAAAGGGTTCTAAGGGGTGTAAAGAGTTGTAGGGGTCTAAGAGGTATAAAGGATGTAAGGGGTGTAAAGGGTCAAAGGGGTGTAAATTGTTGAAAGGGGTATAAAGGGGTTCGAAGAGGTGTACAGGGTCAATGGGGTCGAAGGGGTGTAAAGGGTCAAAGGGGTCTAAGGTGTGTAAATGGCTTAAATGGGTCTAAGCTAAGGGATCTAATAAGGTTCTAAGGGGTGTAAAAGTTATAAAGGGGTATACGGAGTGTAAAGGGTCAAAATGAGTCTTAGGGGTTTAAAGAGTCGACTAAGGGGTGCAAAGGATCTAAGGGGAATTTTGGGCCTCAAATGTCTGAACTAAAGGGTGTAAGGGAGTGAAGCTGCAGTAAAGAAATTACCTAAATAAATTAACTCGGGAGTGCAACACGACAATAACGGGCCAAATGACCTCCTCATCACTGTATAAAACCCCTATTCAGGTATATCATGGTTAAAAATCTGATGGTAGAAAGTTTCGTTGTGATTAACCAAGGGAGCTCAAAGCAATATGATCCCAAACAAAGAGCAAAACAATTCACCTTGTTGTGAAGATGAGGTTGTGGCGGACACAAAAGCCCACTGGCGTGGTGACATCATTCCACGCACCAAGTGGGCGGTGGCCACGCCCGAGGGGTAGGCGTGGCCTCATGATATACACCGGGCGACCAGCCCGGAGGAGTTCAGTGTTACAGTGTAGTCTTACAATAAAGACGTTTATATGTTACCGCTTGTCCGCTTCCTCCTTGCTCACAAGCAGCGCGCGTAACGCCGCGCTTTACTGGTGACCCTCGACGTTGGATCTGCCGGAGCGATCCTTCCACACGCGACGCCATCGCCATGGCCGACTTCGTCAAACTTCCGGAATTTTGGGAGGCTCAGGCCGAAGTCTGGTTCGTCCAGGCCGAAGCCCAATTTCAGCTTCGGCACCTCACCGGCGATGACACGCGCTATTGCCACGTCGTCGCCTCCCTCGGGCCCGGCACGGCCGCTCGAGTTGTGTCCGTCCTTCGCCACCCACCGAAAGGCCACAAGTACGAGGCACTCAAGCGGCTACTCCTAGCCACGTTCAGCCTCACGGACGACGCATGGGCCGACCGCCTCCTGGATCTCCCCGAGCTCGGTGAGATGCGCCCGTCGGTCCGAATGGACCATATGCTGTCACTGTTGGGCGACGAAGCCCCCGGTTCGCTATTCCGGGCGCTTTTCCGTCGCCAACTTCCAGCGCAGGTTCGCCTCGCGTTGGCCGGGACCGGGCTAACGGAACCCCGAGCATTGGCGGCCGAGGCGGACAAGTACTTCGCCGCTTCGGACACGTGGGCGAGCGTCGGCGTGGCCGTCACGGCCTTCGACGCTGATGTTCAGCAGCATGTTCCACAGCATCATCTTCTACAGCACGCTGATGTTCAGCAGCACGCTGATGTTCAGCAGCATGCTGATACGCACCTCGTGAACGCCGCCACGCCCCGCCCACCGCCGCGGCGAAAACTGCCACCGCGGGGAAACCCGTCGACTCCACCGGCCTGGCGGAGCCAGCCGCGCTCCCCCAGCTCCACCACCTGGTGCTGGTTCCACGCCAAGTTCGGCCACGAAGCTCGGCGGTGTCATCCGCCGTGCTCCTTCAACGGGTCGGGAAACGCCCGGGCCGGCGCTCAATAGTGGCGATGAGCGCCGGCCGTTCGAGCAGCCTGCTGTTCATAACGGACACCTTCTCTGGGCGCCGTTACCTGTGCGACACGGGAGCGCAGGTGAGTGTCATTCCCGCCGGCACGTCAGACAAGCACGCCGCGGGTGGGGGCCCCGCGCTGCTTGCCGCGAACGGGACGCCCATCCGTACGTACGGAAAACGCTGCCTCTCTCTGCGGTTTGGAGGGCAGGTTTTCCGATGGACGTTCGTCACCGCCGACGTGCCCATGGCACTGCTTGGCGCGGACTTCCTGTGCGCTAATGGGCTCCTGGTCGACGTCAAGCGCAGACGGCTTGTCCAGGCCGAGACGTTCAGCTCGCTCGCTTGTGCGTTGCCCAGCTCAACGAGCGGCTTGCCAAGCGGCTTGCCGAACGATTCGGTTCCGGCCACGTTGGTCTGTACGCTTCCGGCAGCGGACGCATTCACCCGCCTCCTCGCCGGCTTCCCGGCCCTCACGCGGCCCACCTTCTCGGTGGGGGCCGTCAAGCACGGGGTGGCCCATCACATCCCCACCGTCGGGCCACCGGTCTACGCCCGGGCACGCCGCCTCGAGCCGACGAAGCTGGCGGTGGCAAAAGCGGAGTTCGCTACCCTGGAGCGACTCGGCATCGTTCGGCGCTCAGAGAGCGCTTGGGCGTCGCCGCTGCACATCGTGCCGAAGCCCGGCGGGGGATGGCGACCGTGCGGGGACTATCGCCGTCCCAATGACGCCACGACTCCCGACCGCTACCCCGTCCCCCACATTCAGGACTTTTGCCGCCCGTTTGGCGGGCAGGTCCTTCTTCTCGAAGGTGGACCTCATACGCGGCTACCATCAGGTCCCCGTCAGGCCGGAGGACGTCCCGAAGACGGCGGTCATCACGCCATTCGGACTCTTTGAGTTCCTGCGCATGCCCTTCGGTCTGAAGAATGCGGCTCAGGCGTTCCAGCGACTGATGGACAGCGTCCTGCGCGACTTGGATTTTGTCTACGTCTACCTGGACGATATCCTCGTCGCCAGCGCGTCCCGCGAAGAGCACCTACGCCACCTCCGCACGCTCTTCGAACGCCTGGGCCAGCATGGCCTGATTGTGAACCCCGCAAAGTGCCGGTTCGGCGCCGCCACAATCGATTTTCTGGGGCACCGTGTCACCAGGCACGGAGCCGTCCCCCTGCCGGCCAAGGTGGAGGCGGTGAAGGGGTTTCCGCGCCCCCGCACGATCAGAGGGCTGCAGGAGTTCCTGGGCATGGTGAACTTTTACCATCGGTTCCTGCCCCGCATCGCCCAGCTCCTGCGCCCCCTGCACGAAGCTCTCCGAGGTAAGCCGGGCAAAGGCGACGTTACCTGGACCGAGCAGATGGACACGGCGTTCACGGGCGCGAAGCTCGCCTTGGCTAACGCCACCATGCTCGCGCACCCGGCGCCCGATGCACCGATCGCCCTCACCACCGATGCCTCGGACTACGCGGTGGGCGCGGTGCACGAGCAATGGGTGCGTGGAGCTTGGCAACCGCTGGCGTTCTTTAGCCGGCAGCTTCGCCCGCCCGAACGCCGTTACAGTACCTTTGACCGCGAGGTGCTCGGACTTCACTTGGCGGTCAGGCACTTCCGCCATCTGCTCGAGGGCCGGGCGTTCACTGCCTTCGTCGACCACAAGCCGCTGATCTTCGCGATGGGCAAGGTCACCGAGCCGTGGTCGGCCCGGCAGCAGCGTCACCTCTCGGCCGTGTCCGAGTACACGACGGACATCCAGCACGTCGCGGGGAAGGACAACCCGGTGGCGGATTGCCTTTCCCGGGCCGTCGCCCACGCAGTCCACCTCGGCATCGACTATGCCCGGATGGCAGCGGACCAGGCCGCTGACCCCGACGTCCAGGCCTTGCGGACCGCCGTCACGGGCCTCCGCGTCACCGAGGTGCCGTTCGACGGCGTGGGCGCGGCCCTCTTGTGCGACGTCTCCCTTGGGCGTCCTCGCCCCATTGTGCCCGTGGGCTGGCAGCGCCAGGTGTTTGACGCCATCCACGGCCTGTCCCACCCGGGCGCGAGGGCCTCCCAAAGGCTGATCGCCGACAAGTTCGTCTGGCATGGCCTCCGGAAGGCCGTCCGCGGCTGGGCCAGGACGTGCCTCGCGTGCCAGCGCGCCAAGGTGCACCGGCACACCTAGGCCCCGTTGGCCCCGTTCACGGTGCCGGAACGCCGGTTTGACCACGTCCACGTGGACCTGGTGGGACCTCTGCCCCCCTCGCGGGGTTTCACCTACGTCCTCACCATGGTGGACCGCACCACCCGGTGGCCGGAGGCCGTGCCCTTGGCGTCGACAACGGCGGCCGATGTCGCGCAGGCTTTCATCGCCACCTGGGTCGCCCGGTTCGGCGCCCCCTCAGACATCTCATCCGACCGCGGCCCCCAGTTCACCTCGGAGCTCTGGGGGGCGGTTGCGCAGGGGCTCGGGGTCCGGCTGCACCGAACCATGGCCTACCACCCCCAGGCTAACGGCCTGTGTGAGCGATTTCACCGCTCATTGAAGGCCGCGCTCCGGGCCACCCTCCGCGACGGCGGCTGGGTCGACAGGCTCCCCTGGGTCCTGCTGGGCCTCCAGACGGCGCCCAAGGAGGACCTGCACGCATCCGCGGCGGAGTTGGTCTTCGGGCAACCGCTGCGGGTGCCGGGCGAGTTCCTCCCCGACTCCACGGCACCATGGTCCGCGGCACAGCAGCGCTCCGCTCTGCAAGAGACCGCCCAGAGGTTCGCCCCGGTGCCAACGGCATGCCACGGGAACCCACCGACGCACGTCGCCCCGGAGCTTCGCACGGCGGAGTACGTCTTCGTCCGCCACGATGCCCATCGGACACCACTGCGGCCCCCGTACGACGGGCCTTTCCGCGTGCTGGAGACCGGGGCGAAGCACTTCACCCTGGATATCGGCGGTACTCCTGACCGCGTTTTGGTAGACCGCCTCAAGCCGGCCCACCTCGATGTGGACCATCCACCGCCAGTGGCCCGACCCCCACGTCGGGGCCGCCCTCCTGCGGGCGGACCCCCGGCACCGCCCAGCCCCGCCGCCACACCGCCCCCCGGTCCTGCACTCATCCCAGGGGCAGCCAGGGGCATCCCACCTGGCATCCCTGCACCCCGGACGCCGCCGATCGCCAGGGGGCGCTTCGGCCGGGTCATTCGTCTGCCCCGCAAACTGGCCCTCCAGGTGCGCGGGAATTCTGGGGGCGCGCGTGTGGCGGACACAAAAGCCCACTGGCGTGGTGACATCATTCCACGCACCAAGTGGGCGGTGGCCACGCCCGAGGGGTAGGCGTGGCCTCATGATATACACCGGGCGACCAGCCCGGAGGAGTTCAGTGTTACAGTGTAGTCTTACAATAAAGACGTTTATATGTTACCGCTTGTCCGCTTCCTCCTTGCTCACAAGCAGCGCGTGTAACGCCGCGCTTTAAGGTAATCATTGGAGGTTCACCCGTTGTCAAATGGCGTTTTTGATTTTGAATCACTTGGGTCCTTTTTTCTACAAACTATTTTTTCACCCTTGAGAGTGGTATTGTTAGATGAGCAGTAAAATTACCTTTAAAACGTTGTATGCTTCGGTTGCGTTTGTACTATTTTAGGTTTTTGAATAATTAGCGCATTTCAGAGATCACGTGACTCCTATGCCGAACTTGCCGTTCATGGTAACATCTTAATTAAGAGTTGTTACCTCCTCCACCAAAGGTGGATGGAGGTTATGTTTTCACCCCTGTCTGTTTTTCCGGCAAGTATGTTCGTTGGTTTGTCTGTCTGTCTGTCTGTCTGTTTGTCTGTTTGTGCGCAGTACTACGTCTACATCGTTGCACATAGCATCGCCATACTTTACACACATATTTGCCTTGCCCTGGAATAGACTGTGCCCAATTTTTAACTCTCTCGGCCCAAGGTCAAGCTCAAGGTCACCCGAAAGGTGAAATCAGGGGGGTCGAGTTTTCATTTAAAATATATTTTAAACCACTAAAACTCTAAAAGTACAAGAGATATGCATACACTTACTGTTACTGACGTATGGGAAGTCACATACGACATTTCATTTGGCACCATGACCTTTGACCTTGAATGACCTTGAAAGGTCAAACTCAAGGTCAAATTTTTTTTTTTTCCCTAATAACTCTGTCAAACATTATCCGATTCTCTTCTAACCAACACCAAAATGTTCATTGTTCAATTCCCGAAAAATAACATGTGGCATAAAATTGTCAAAATGCTTAGTTTTAATTATTTTTTGGGGTCAAAGTTAGGGTGGCCGAGTTTTCATTGAAAATATATTTCAATCCACTATAACTCTGAAAGGACAAGAGATATGCTTACACTTACTCAGTTACCTTCCATTGCTTAGCATATATACATGTATAGATTTCCCACCATTTTGATCCAAAATGGCCGATAAAAAAGTACATTCCGGCAAGTCCTCGGTCTCTGACCGCTTTTTCATCTGTCTGTCTGTCTGTCTGTCTGTTTGTGTGCAGTTCTACGTCTACACCGTTGCACATAGAATCGCCAAACTTTACACAAATATTTGTCTTGCCCTGGAATAGACTGTGCCCAATTTTTAACTCTCTCACGTCATGATTCGATAATTCGACAAGTACAAAACTTCATCCAATAAAGATGCAATTTCTCTAGCGCCATGTCGGCATAAACTGGTGGAGACAAAAAAATAATGATGACGTCATCGGTCACGTGGTTCGGCCACCATCTTGGAAAACCGAAAAATTTTGCACCTCTATATCTCCGAAAGTGCTGAATAGAAAAAATTGAGACATGGCTCATTGTAAAGAACTCTCCATGTGGAATAAAATATGTTAATGATGATGTCATAGGTGCCTCCATTATGACGTCATAATTCGACAAGTACAAAACTTCATCCGATCAAGATGAAATTTCTTGAGCATAATCTAGGAATAAATTAGTTAAGAAAGCAAATAATAATGACGTCATCGGTCACATGGTTCGGCCGCCATATTTGTCCAAAATGGCCGATAAAAAAGTACATTCCGGCAAGTCCTCGGTCTCTGACCGATTTTTCATCTGTCCGTTTGTTGGTGAAGAAGATATCTCAAAAAGTTGTGGACGGATTCGGTCGAAATTTTGCAGAGAGGTAGCGTATGTGACAAGGACGAAATGATTAGATTTTGGTAAAGATCCGGATCCGGCTGGTAGAATTTTTAAGTGAATCTTGACCATTGGGAGATTGGGCCAAAAACAATACATAGCAGGATATCACAAAACGTTATGGACGGATTTGGACGAAACTTGGTGGAGAAGTTGGGTGTCTGACAAGGCCAAATAGATTCGATTTTGATGAAGATCTGAATATGGATTCGGATATGAGAATTATTTGATTTTTTAAGTGATTCTTCACCATTGAGTGACAGGGCTAAAAAAAAACATATAGCAGGATATCTCAAAATGTTATGGACGGATTTGGACGAAACTTGGTGGACCAGTTGTGTGTGTGATAAGGAAGAATCGATTCAACTCTGGTGATGATCCGGATCCCGATCCAGATAGTAGAATTTTTAAGTGATTCTTCACCATTGAGAGATCGGGCCAAAAACTATACATGGCAGGATATCTCAAAATGTTATGGACGGATTTGGACGAAACTTGGTGGAGAGGTTGTGTGTGTGACAAGGAAGAATCGATTCAATTTTGGTGAAGATTCGGATCCGGATCCAGCTCGTAGAATTTTAAAGTGATTCTTCACCATTGTGAGATCGGCGCAAACACGATACAAAGAAGGATATCCCAAAAAGTTGTGGACAGATGATTTTGATTAAATGTGATTCTGTATTGTGATTTTCTGGTCTACTCTGGGATACAAAACGTGAACTGCTCAGCCTGGTGGAGTATGCTCTCTACCGAGTTCCTTTCTAATTTTAATATACAAGGATAATGCCAAAGAACATGCTACCAGTTACTATAATATTTGTAGTTCATTTGATTGTTTTCCAAGCACACATTGTTAAAACATTGCTTGTTTACAATCATGTGTGTTCATTTTATTCTGGCAGGGCACTATTTTATGTTTGTGCAGCTGCCGAGGTGTTTTCATTTCACCTGTGGATGTGGGTTTGATCATCACAGTGCATTCAAGTGTGCGATGACATTTTATTGAAATGAGTATGCCTTTGTGTTGGTCCTATCTGAGTATACGGAACACTCTCTTTACCCTGCTATGAAAATTTGATGAAGTTGCCACAGGAGCAGATAGATCACTTTAGACTGTGCGTGTACTCTTTTGCTGAAAACTTGGGTTGTTTGCAAATGGGTTGAAGTGCACTTCATCGCCTGCCTTTTCCCTTTGAACTGTCATGGTAATGAAGGAGCTCGGGCTCCCACGTCGATTGGAAGAATGGATGCGACAAAAAGCTGGAATTCGTCCGAGTTGCTTTATTCAAACAAAACACACAGGTACTCTGAAAAGCCCGTTTATCGGGCAGCAATATATATACACACATTATCCCGGAGCGTTTGCCCAGGAAAGGCGAGAGGGGGCGTGGCCGAGCGTCCCGACCGAGGAATGGCAAGTTGAGCGCGGGCCTGCCCGGGCGTCCTGGACGAGCCCGGCATGGTGATCGCTCCGCGTCCTTGATAGGTGCAAGGCGATTGTGAAAACCCAGCGGTAGCCGCTACACACGTCCCCCCAGAATCGACTTGCACCGGCAGGGTCAATTTGAGGGGGGTCCTGATGACCCGGCCGAAGCGACCCCTGGCGGGTCGTGGGGGGGGGGGGGGGTCCGGTGTGGTGGTGGACGGGGGGTGGCCTCGCCGCGGCGGAAGGGCCACCCGTGGTGGTTGGTCGACGTCCACGTGCGCCGGCTTGAGGCGGTCCACCGCAATCCGGTCCGACCTGCCGCCGATGTCGATGACGAACGACTTGTCGTCCCGTCGCAGGACCCGGAAGGGCCCGTCGTACGGCGGCCGGAGTGGCCCCCGATGTGCGTCGTGACGCACAAAAACATACTCCGCTGTGCGAAGTGCTGGGGGGACGTAGGACTGGGGGTCACCGTGGTGGGATGTTGGCACGGGGGCAAACTGTCGGGCGGCCTCCTGGAGGTCCGAGCGCTGGTGAGCTGCGGACCAGGGACTGGTAGCGTCGGGCACGAATTCGCCCGGGACGCGTAGCACCTGGCCGTAGACAAGCTCGGTGGTGGATGCCTGGAGGTCCTCCTTGGGGGCCGTGCGGAGGCCCAAAAGGACCCACGGCAGCCGGTCGGCCCAACCGCCGTCTTGAAGGCCGGCCATGAGCGCGGCCTTCATGGAGCGGTGGAATCGCTCGCACAACCCGTTTGCTTGGGGGTGGTAGGCCGTAGTACGGTGGAGCTTGACCCCCAGGTTGCGGGCGACCGTGCCCCACAGCTCGGAGGTGAACTGTGGTCCGCGGTCTGACGAGATGTCCGCCGGTGCGCCGAAGCGGGCGACCCAGGTGACTATGAAAGCCTGCGCCACGTCGGCGGTGGTGGTGGAGACGAGGGGAACGGCCTCCGGCCACCTGGTGGTCCTGTCCACCATGGTGAGCAGGTGTGTGAACCCCCGTGACGGGGGGAGGGGGCCCACCAGATCCACGTTGACGTGGTCGAAACGTCGTTCGGGCACGGTGAAAGGTGCCAGCGGGGCCTGGGTGTGTCGGTGGACCTTGGCCCGTTGGCAGGCTGTGCAGGTGCTGGTCCAATCGCGGACGTCCCGACGAAGGCCGTGCCAGACGAATCGCGCCGACACCAGCTTCTGGGAAGCTTTCCGGCCCGGGTGGGAAAGGCCGTGAAGGGAGGCGAAGATGCGGCGTTGCCAGGTGACGGGCACGATGGGGCGAGGCTGGACTTGGGAGACGTCGCAGAGCAGGACAGTGTCCGCGAAGGGGATGTCGGCCAGGCGGAGGCCCGTGTCCGCCGCCCGGAGGGCTTGCATCGTGGTGTCGGTGGTTTGGTCCGCCGCCATAAGCGCGAAGTCCACGCCCAGGTGGACCGCGTTCGCGCTGGCCCGGGAAAGACAGTCGGCCATGGCATTGTTTTTGCCGGCGACGTGCCAGATGTCTGTGGTAAACTCCGACACGGCGGAGAGTTGGCGCTGTTGGCGGGCCGACCACGGCTCCGTGACCTTGGCCATTGCGTAAACCAATGGCTTGTGGTCGACGAACGCCGTGAAGGGTCGGCCCTCCAGGAGGTGGCGGAAATGGCGGACGGCCAGGTGTAGACCGAGGAGCTCACGGTCAAACGTGCTGTATTTGAGCTCGTTTGGCCGGAGCTGCCGGCTGAAAAAAGCGAGTGGCTGCCAAACCCCGTTCACCCATTGCTCATGTACGGCGCCCACCGCGTAGTCGGAGGCATCCGTGGTGAGGGCGATGGGAGCGTTGAGCACCGGGTGAGCGAGCAGTGTTGCGTCGGCGAGGGCCCGCTTTGAGCTTTGGAAGGCCGCGTCCATTGCTGTGGACCAGGCGATGTCGTGCTTGGCCGGCTTGCCCCGGAGGGCTTCGTAGAGGGGCCGCATGAGTTGAGCAGCGCGGGGCACGAAGCGGTGATAAAAATTCACCATTCCCAGGAATTCCTGCAGGGCCTTTATGGTGCGGGGACGCGGGAACGTGGTGATGGCCTCGACCTTGGTTGGCAGCGGCACGGCCCCGTTCTTGGTGATGTGGTGGCCCAAAAAATCAACGGCCGTCGTGCCGAAGTGGCATTTGGCCGGGTTGATGATGAGGCCGTGCTCGCTGAGGCGCCCGAACAGTGTTCGGAGGTGGAGGAGGTGCTCGGCCCGGGACGTGCTGGCGACAAGGATGTCGTCCAGGTCAACGAAAAGGAACGGCAGGTCACGCAGCACGCCGTCCATCAAGCGCTGGAACGCCTGAGCCGCATTCTTGAGACCAAACGGCATCCGTAAGAATTCGAATAAGCCAAACGGCGTGATGACTGCCGTTTTAGGGACGTCGGCCGCCCTGACAGGTACCTGGTGATATCCCCGTATGAGATCAATTTTCGAAAAAATGACCCGTCCCGCCAGACGGGCGGAGAAGTCTTGGATGTGCGGGATCGGATACCTGTCGGGGGTGGTAGCGTCGTTAAGGCGGCGGTAGTCGCCACATGGGCGCCAGCCGCCCCCTGGCTTTGGGACGATGTGTAGTGGCGAAGCCCACGCGCTATCGGAGCGCCGCACGATGCCGAGGTGTTCTAAAGCGTCGAACTCGGCTTTGGCCACGGCGAGCTTGG
Source organism: Myxine glutinosa (assembly GCF_964187855.1). Classification (NCBI taxonomy): domain Eukaryota; kingdom Metazoa; phylum Chordata; class Myxini; order Myxiniformes; family Myxinidae; genus Myxine; species Myxine glutinosa. Next base: position 101,662,219 of record NC_136261.1, on the reverse strand, counting down.
CTGGGTCGAGGCGGCGGGCTCTGGCGTAGACCGGTGGGCCCGTGGTTGGTATGTGGTGCTCGATCCCATGCCGTACTGCGACGGCCGAAAACGTCGGCCGCGTGAGGGCCGGGAACTCCGTGAGCAGGCGAGCAAACTCGTTCGCCGCCGGGAGGGCGCATGCCAGCTCGGTCGGCGCGGAGCTGCTCAATGAGCATACCAGGGAGCTGAAGGTTTCGGCGTTGATTAAACGACGCCGTTGGACGTCCACCAGCAGTCCGTGTGCGCAGAGGAAGTCGGCGCCTAGCAGAGCCATGGGCACGTTTGCGGTTACAAACGTCCAAGTAAAGCATTGGCCGCCGAAGCAGAGGGTGACGTTGCGCGGGCTGAAGGTGCGGATGGCCGATCCGTTGGCCGCAACCAAGGAGGGGCCGCAAACCGCGGACTGCCTGTCCTGGTCAGAGGCGGGTATGACGCTCAGTTGGGCACCGGTGTCGCACAGGAAGCGCCGTCCGGACACTTTATCCGTGATGAACAGTAAGTTGCCCGTGTGGCCGGTGCTCATGGCTGGTAATGAACGCCGGCCCGGCCGTTTCCCGGCCTGCCGAAGGTGCACGGGGTTCGGCATGTCCGGGCCTTCTGTCCGAACCTGGCATGATAGTAACACCACGCTTGGTCAGGTGGAGGCCCCGGTCGTCGTGCTGGAGGTGGTCGGCTCGGTGTAGCGGCCGCCAATTGCGTCGGCAGTTCGGTCGTCGACCGTGCCGGGTGCTCGGGCGCCATGGGTGTTGCGTCGGACGGCGGTGGGCCCCAGGTCGCTGCTGTGATGCGCTGGCCTGCGGCGCAGATCTTGTCGGCTTCCCTGGCAAGGGCACGGGGATCCGTGATCGTCATGCGCGCCAGGGCGAGGCGTACCGGACTAGGCAGCTGACGGAGGAACAGCTCCCGGAACAGGAATGCCGGAGAGTGCTCGCCGAGCAGCGAAAGCATGTTGTCCATTCGCTCGGACGGGCGCGTGTCGCCGAGCTCGGGCAGGTCGAGCAGGCGCCGTGCGCGTTCCGCCGATGGGAGGGCGAAAGCGTCGAGGAGGAGCTTTTTAATCGTGCCGTATTTGTCAGCGGCTGGCGGGCTCTCGAGGAGGCTCAGGGCACGGGCCGCGCTGGCTGAACCGAGCGCTGCTACCACATGGTGGAAGCGGGTGTCGTCGGCCGTGATGCCTCGCAGGGCGAACAGGGAGTCCGCCTGTGCGAACCAAACCGCCGCGTGAGCCTCCCAGAAGGTAGGCAGTTTAAGGGCGACTGCCGTGTCCATGTCGGTAGGTCACCAATGAAGGAGCTCGGGCTCCCACGTCGATCGGAAGAATGGACGCGACAAAAAGCTGGAATTCGTCCGAGTTGCTTTATTCAAACAAAACACTCAGGTACTCTGAAGAGCCCGTTTATCGGGCAGCAATATATATACACACATTATCCCGGAGCGTTTGCCCAGGAAAGGCGAGAGGGGGCGTGGCCGAGCGTCCTGGCTGCGGCCTGGCAAGTTGAGGGCGAGCCTGCCCGGGCATGCCCGGGCGTCCCGACCGAGGCCTGGCAAGTTGAGCGCGGGCCTGCCCGGGCGTCCTGGACGAGCCCGGCATGGTGATCGCTCCGCGTCCTTGATAGGTGCAAGGCGATTGTGAAAACCCAGCGGTAGCCGCTACAGTAACAAAATTGACATGGTGCCTCAACATGATAGAAGAAGAAGACCACTCCTTTTTGCATCTTCAGATGCATATGGCTGCCGTCGCAGTTTCTACGCTATTGGGCACAATACTGGATGGGTCGCCATTCCGACGCAGGATACTCAAATGGCTCATTCATCCCAGCAAGCTGGTACTCATTTTGCCAACCTCGGAAGGATGCCAGGCTGAGTCAACCCCCCTTGTGTTAATTCAACAGAATGGCAGGGGCTTGAACTCAGGACCTTGAGATCTCAAGCCACCCGCAACAAGATAGCTGAGTGTTAAATTACGATTAACTTTCACACACCTGCTGGAAACAATTTAACAAAATAACTAGTTTCCAACAGTTAATAGATTTTTAACCATTACTTATAACATAACTAAGCCAATTATAATTTTAGTAGTAGGTTTAGGCACCTTTGAAGAAACATCAACACAATAGAAAAGCACTCAAGTGACTACAGAAGTGTAATTTCTATATAACATAACTCAAAAGAGCAATTAAACACTTTAATTATTTCAGCATTGTTCTTAATTCATTTTCACTGTTTCCACTCAAGTATAACAGGAAAGAACAAACATGATTCCAAACTCATGAACTAAGAAGAACTTAATGAAGGCGTTAGGTTACGTGTAAGCGCAATAATTGGCTGTGCAGTTTGTACCATTAATTATTCTGAATTCAACACATTCAAATGTTTGGAATGCCAAACGATTCTGTTGGCCGACATAATTCAGTGGGGCCTTGAAGCACGATGAACAAAGCAGTTACTTATGACACACATGATGAATATAGTTCCAAGTAATTGCACTTGCAGATCCGTAAATGTCAACCCTATATATCTAACTCGACGACAAAGGAATATCAATTGTTTTGAAGAGCATGAATAACACACTAACATAGAATAATTTGTGCTATTCGAGAATAACACAGGAATGAACAAAAATGATTCTGTGCTCATGCACTAAGAACAACTTAATTATGCCGCAAGTTAGGTTATGTGCAAGCTCAATAAATGGCTTTTGTACCATGAAGTTAGGCTCAGTCTCATCAAGCAGTCATACTCAACTTAATGGGTAAACAGGCAAATGAAGAATGTGAATGCAGGTGCCTATCCTGGAGCTAGCTGGCTGCTTGCCTCAAAAGGCATGGCCATGTATGTACCTTGACAGCCAATGAGACCAGGAGGGAAGACCCAAGGGAGATCACTTTGAGTGTCCAATTTATATTTACACCATACACAGCTGTTCAGAAACAACACAAAATAGGTAGTTTTACATGTGGTGCCATATAGTTTACATATACTGTCATCCTGACTGAAAAACAAAATGGCTGAACTGTAACTCATTGAAGAAGACACAAAGTTGTTGTACAAAATAAATAAAACTATAGCCTGCTAAGCCGCCAAAATACCGCATTCAAACAGACAATGGGAATTAAGGCGAGGAGGACTTGAGGCAGGTACGAGCAAGTTGTGGCTGCAGGATGATGTGACTGTGGTGTGTCAAGTGTGACTTGGGGAATGATGCCGATGAGGAGGCCAGGAGAGGAGGGCATGGCGATGAGGAGCAATGTGTTCGCAACTCTCCAAAATAGTCCTTTCATGGGGAGCAAAAAAACAGAGAGAGAGGAAGAGAGTGCACATGCGCGTACAGCAGTTTTTATCCCTAGTTGGGCCTGCCCATGGCATGTCTCCATTGGCCATTCCACAGGATGGAGGGGGGGATGGGCGGCACTCTGCAACACCATCCTACCCCCATCTGGGACCTCTGCACAGCACACAAGGCCGTTTATCCCCCGATCCTTTGCAAGCCCTTGGCAGAACTGCCAAACCTGCTCCTGACGCTTTCAAAGTGTCCATTGAATCCTGTAAACCAAATTGATAGTGCTATACAGTAATACCCCGGCCTACGTTATTAATTGGTTCCATAAGCTGTGACGTAACTCGGTTTTTGACGTAAACCGGGCGTAATATCTTAAAAATGCCTTAAAATGAAGACAAACACCGTAATTCGTAAAACTAGAGTAAATAACTGGAGGAGGCTGCGGCTTCGCCCTGAATCTTTTCCGCTCCCCGTCGGGAGTCCCTCCATTGTTTTCTATCGGTCGGGCCATTCCACATACTCATGCACCCAACCAAGCACTTCTTCCTACTCCCTGCACCACAGATGTCAATTTCCAAACAATTTACCTACTCCCTCTACCTAACTTTAAACTACCCTCCCCGGGTATTCATGAAGGGGTCCATCCTCCCCCGTCCACTCCTTCGCACCATGCACTCCACACCACTCACTCCACACACCATTTATTCCCACACACCAAGTATTCTCTCCATTTATCCACTTGCACCCCATGCAAGTCAATCACTCAACACCATTACACATGTCCTCAATACACCACTCATACACTTTCTCCCAGTCATCCCAGACCATAGCCTCATTTCACCAAGTTCAACGATAACCAGATTCTCACACACACAACCATTCTCGACCAATGCCTCATTTCACCAAGCCCAAGAGGCACCCACAATTACACACACACAGCATCATCTAACTAACTACTTCCCTCTAATACTTGTGCTTTCCCTGTCTTCCCTTATACTAAGCACTTCCCTCGTCATTAACATCCTTCTAATCTGACTAGGTCCCCTCTACCTGTATCAATGTCTCTACTTAAATCTCGGTCTCCTATTGTCATCCTTCTAAATCCCGAACAATATCCTAGCCCGCCCTCGGCTAGTTCACACTGCCAAACCCCATAAATCTACTGCTCCTTTGCCCCAACGTGAGGGATGGTAGAGCTACCATCCCTCAACATCGGACACTATCTCCCACTATCACCCCCCAGTCCTCTCGCACTATGAGCCCCCATCATTGGAGGTACTGGGTCCTGCCTATATATATATATATATACAAACGTATACTGTACGTCCGAGCCGGCATCGTCATGTTTCGCCGTTGCCACGTTACATTGGTTGTTTTACACAGTAAAGGAACCTTTACACAGTAAAGGAATAATCACAAAAATACCAGCGAAAGGCAAAGCAAGCAGGCGACCGCAGCACTGGACAAAATGCATATGGCGTCACCTTTGTTTTGAATGAGAACCAGCAGCTACGCGTACATATACTGTACGTACATTTTAAAATATTTTTAATGCGCTTTTTATTGTATTTTAAATTGTTTCGATCATTAAAACATCAATGTTAAAACAACGATCGTTAAAACGTTAAAACATCCAATTGTTTAAATTGTTTAATTTTTTTCACGTCCGCAGGAGTGACGTAAAGTCGCACATAATGACGTTCGCTGAACTGAAATTTACTCTAGAAGAGTGGCGTAAAGTCGGATTTGACGTAGGTCGAAATGGCGTAAAACGGGGTATGACTGTACTGGTACCTTTTTGTGGCCATAAGTCCTCCATCTGGCTCCGCCTGTACAGAAGGTTTTACACAATATAACCTTACCCTATTCTGCTCTAAGGTTGACAATCACCAACTCGGTACACGTTTTACCATACAAACTACCTCTGACAGCTACCTAATACAAGACTAATTTTATCCTCCTCGATCACATGGTCCATACTAGTCTGAAAACAATCTATCTATGGATCCCCTGCCCACCTTCCACGTAACAGTACTAATCCCACCCTTGGGGTCTGAGAAGCTATATCTTGCGAATCATTGCAAATCAACTTCACAGTCAGGCTGTTCAGTCCGATTGGCTGTTAACGAAGCCCCCACAAATGTGACGTAACTCATCCGTCTAATCACCTCCACTTCACCTTTGTGCGATCAGAGCTTTTAATGAGCCTGCTTCAACTGTGCTAGGCCCATAGTATGTATTGTCGCATGACTACCCTTAGTGAATACCTTAGGGTAGCATGGAAGGCCAAACGAGCTTTAACTCCGAAGCGTTCAGTTCAGAAATATAACGGAGAATACACGTGGGGGAACAAGAGGGAAGGGGCGGGGGGGGGGGGGGGCAGCGCGCGTATCTTCACGGATCCCACTGGCAGTCCTCAAACCAGCAAAAAAACAACTCAAATGAAAACGGATTTAAAATGTCCAAAAATAACAGGTTTATTTAAATAAATGCCGGTGCAAAGAAAATGCGCGATAAACTAAATTCCTAAACGGGACATCCCCACAGCAGACTTGCACACAGACAAATGATAATGTAACGTTATATAAAATAACTGTGTGTGGTTATTTAGTGCACTTAGCTCGACTCGACCGGTGCGTCTCATCTGAACTCTTCCAGGCTCCGGCCGCGCAGTCAGGACGCGGCTCCTTTCTTGGCGGGAAGTCCATTCGTTCGTTGGCACGTGTAGGCCTCAGTCTGCCCTCGTCTTACCAGGCCACGCCCACTGGTGCAAAGTAGGCCTCAGTGCGAAGTGAACAGTAGGCGAGCAGCCCGCTCCTCCACACTGTGCTCGTCCACCCGTCCTCCGCACGGAAAACTGCAGTTCCCGAACTGCAGTTGTACCTCCGCACGTCCACCAGCAAGATCTCGGGAGACGGCCGGTCCGGTCGCTTCCTAGAGCTGAGAGCACAATGCCACCGTTCGTACGAGGTTCAGGGCGAGAATGCGCAAGAGGGAATTGCGACCGTTCGCTGTCTCCAGCATGAGAAGGGACACAAGAGAGAGAAACAAATACGGCCGTCCGTTAAGGTAACCAAAACGAGAAGGGGAAATGTCCGCCGCTCCAACTACTTTGTACACGCCGCTGTGATGTCATCTGTCATGCTTCATCAATCAGTGTGTGCTTCTTACCAGTCCTCCGCGTCAATCAAAACCATGACCACTCACTGCCCTTCTGGGCGTGGCCACACGGACCTGCCTGCTACGATGTTGCTATTCAAGTTGGTGTTATCAGCCATAGCGCTCGATGTCCTGCTTCTGGTAGGCTTTCTAATTAGTGCCATTAAATGCGCGATTCTGCTCTACGTGTGGTGTATTGTCAAAAGGAACAAAGGAATAAATTACAGAGGTATCGACATACAAGGGATAATTTACCCATCATCCCTGTGCTAGTTAACATACCCCACTCCTCATAATGGGGACAAAGATGCACCTTAATCCGAACAAACGGTCTACCGGATCCCTACTTATAGTACATTGAGGTGGTTCTTCTTCTTCGCGACAATCGGAGCACACTATTCTATGCAAATATACCTGGCCTAAGGTAATCACTACTAATCACTGCCTACCCCCTACAAACTCATTGAACGTAATGGATGTGGTTTCCCTCTAACCAATAGGTGGGGGGCGGGGAGGGGAGGAGCGTCTCGAGGGCTTGACAGAAGGACGCTCTCACGTTTTTTTTTTACTGTTTTGCTTACTTGAAGTGTCAATAAAACTTATACACTCGAACTGCAAGTGTCCTCGCTAAAGTGGTGACCCCGACGTGATGTCTTCAACCACGATGACAAATTCCGATCCTGCCATGGTCGACTGGGTACCGCTTTTGTTCGCCATCGTCATCAAGCTGCCGCCATTTTGGGCCCAGGTTGTGGTTTACACGAGTGGATGCAACCATCAGAAACTGCGGAATTACAGTGCAACAATCGATGTTCGATCATGTTCTGCAGGCTTCGCTACCACAGGTTGTGTTGCATGTAAGTGATGTAATCCGACACCCACCGAGCAAATTGTGACGTTTTGAACGAGTGATACGCCACCTCGAGGTGGTTGACTCCAAGCCATCTAATTTGCTCCGCCAGATCCAACAAATATTAGGCTATGGATAATCCTCGGTTCATACATCATGTGTTTCCCTCTAAATTACCGCACTAAGCACGTTGTGTGTTCGCAGTTCACACCAACTTGGTACTTTCTGTTACTTGGTACTTGGTACTTGGTGTTATGAAAATCAGATCCACAACATTGTCCTAATAGTAGGTTTAATGACAATTCGATCTCTGGCAACATCCTGTAGAAATACAATCATGCAATATATCAGGATTATGGAATCAAGGAGAAGTTCAGCAATTAATCAATCAATGCAAGCAAGCCTCGATCATCTACATATACGCACCATTCGAGTCTACGTGTCACAGATTAAATGTCACAGGAATGTTTCGGAGCGATGGCCGTCCGAGTTCTTATAGATGCCTCTCAGTGGTTAGAGAGAGCATAACACCTGGGTTCAACTTGGATACAATTTCATTACATTCTCCCCGCCGTTAGAACTACACTTCCGCTAAGGCAGGAACCAAGCACGCAGCAGCAATAGTAGGGCAGCGATTGTCTGTCCATGTCAGTCGGTCCATCCTTAGCGATCGGAGCGACGAAATTCCCTTCCAGCACGGGTCCGGAAACTACCGGGTACTACATCCCCAAGTCCGGAGTCCCCCGCGTAGCCGCCTGAGTCAGGTGACGAAGGTGGCACCACAGTGCCTACAGGCTGGGGTGTATTCGGCGGCGAGATGGCCGGCGGAGCAACGGGAGAGTCCATAGACTCGTAAATTGGTTCGTCGATTTTCCCACAAGGGGCCAGGTGGCGTACGGAGACAGTGGGCTCGCGTCCATCAGCCAGCAACACGCATGCTCGGGATTGCTCGGGATTAGCTTGGAGTACTTGCACCTTATCCACTAGTGGATCATACTTACTCATGCGAACCGCATGTTTGAGGTAAGCCGGTCCCGGCTCTGCAAGCCAACTAGGTAAAGGTCGGATACTACCCGAGCTCCTTGGGTGATGGAACATCCGTTCGTGGGGAGTTTGGTTGGTGGCCGTACACAGTAAAGTCCTGATCGAGTTCAGTGCCGCAGGTAACGACCAAGCCCATTTATCTAGGCCTCGGCCGAGGGACCTAAGGCTTAGCATGACGGCTCTCCATATAATACCATTGAAGCGTTCGACCTGCCCATTCGCCTGCGGTCTATACGGAGTGGTATAGCTAGAAGCGACATTATGCTGGAGTAAGAAGCTCCTCACCTCCTGGGACAGGAACACCGCACCTCGATCGGTATGCACGTAGGCCGGATTCCCAAACATAGAAAACAAGTTCTGCAGGCACCGGATAACCGTGGCGGCTGTCATATCTACGCACGTGAAAGCGAAAAGGAATCTCGAGAACTCATCAACAATAGTGAGCAGATAACGAGAGTTACTCGATGCCGGTGACGCCGGCAGTGGCCATTTGAAGTCCATCGCCAATCTCTCCCACAGCCTAGTTGCTCGGACCAGTGTCCCCATAGGAGGGTTGTAAAAACGCGGTTTGAGTTCAGCACATACAGAACAATTGCGACAGACCTGGCGAATGTCTTCAGCCGAGTAGGGCAAGTTACGACTACGCACAAAATGAGCGAAACGCGTCACCCCGGGATGGCACAAAGTGTTGTGCAAAGCGCGCAGATCCTCCAAAGATATGAGGCCCACACACGTTGCCGGCCGCGATAAGGCGTCGGCAATCAGGTTATCCCTCCCAGGGCGATATTTGATTGTGTAGCAGAAATCGGCGAGTTTGATGCGCCAGCGAGTGATTTTCTCATTCTTAATGCGTTGAGCATGCAGGGTGTCGTACATAAACGCAATGCTCTGTTAGTCCGTGATAATTTGGAAGCATCGTCCAAGCAAGTAGGGACGCCAACGCCGAATCGACTCGACGATGGCACACACCTCCTTTTCGACAGACGAATGTCTCCGCTCAGCGGAGGTAAGAGATCGCGAAAAGAAGGCCACAGGGCGCCCCCCCTGGGAGAGAGTCGCAGCTATCGCATGATCCGATGCATCACTTTCCAAAACAAAAGATTTATTTTCGTCAATCGTCGCCACAGCAGCGCCAGCGATGTCGGACTTGAGGCTATGGAAAGCAGCCTTGGCGGCAAGGCTCATGGGGAACGCCTCGCAGTCCACAAGTGGGCGGAGTTTCGCGGAGAAATTTTGTACCCACTTAGAATAATGAGCGAACAGCCCGAGAGCACGCTTCAGCGAAGCACGATCGCAGGGCGGGGCCATGTCGAGCAAGGGTCGCAGGCGCTCCTTATCCGGAGCAACAGAGCCGTGGGTCACGGTGTACCCCAGAAGATCTATCGTGTGAGCGGAGTAACGACATTTAGCCTCATTCATAGTTAAGCGATACCTCTGCGCGACCTCGAGGAAGCGCTTCAGATTAGCATCATGATGTTCCTGGTCATACCCGCAAACCGTGAGATTGTCCAGATATACCTAGACATCGGTCAAGTTCTCCTTAGCGATGAGGTCGTCCATAGCCCTCTGAAAACAAGACACCCCATTCGTGACCCTGAAAGGTAGCCGGGTGAACTGGTATAACCTTTGACCTGATTCAAACGCTGTATAGATGCGATCGGCCTCGGAGATGGGGATTTGATGATACGCACTACGCAGATCGAGAGTGCTATAGACCGAATACTGGGCCACCTGTCGAACCAGGGCGTCCATTCCCGGAAGGGGGTAGGCGTCCAGCTGTGTAAAGCGATTAATCGTCTGCGAGTAGTCGATTACCATGCGTTTGCGATGCGCTTCGCTTCGTACCACTAGAACTTGGGCCCGCCATGGCGACCGACTCAGTTCTATGATACCTTCCTTTAATAGCTGGGCCATTTATTCCGCAATGAATTGCGCGTCAGCTCGTGAGTAGCGTCGCGATTTAACCGCTACAGGTGTATAGTCCGTGGTCATATTGGGGAACAGCGACAGCGGCTCAATTTCCATCCCTGCAAGAGCACACACAGCAAGCGTATCAGTGCCACCAAATTCCATTTCCAACCGTCCATGTCGCTTGAGAAAATCATGTCCTAACAAAACGTCTGCACATAATGCTGGTAAGACCATGAGATGCACATCCGGAAACATTCGTCCCTTAATCACAAGCTTCAGTCGACATTCCCCTTTTGTGCTGAGCCTTAGCCCCTGAGAGGCCATAAAGATTCGGCGTCTTGTCCCAAGAATCGGCCATCCATGTTTTTGCACAAGTCGAAAATCAACATAACTATCCGTGGAACCTGTATCGATCAAAGCATTAGCAAAAATCCCCTCGATCATAAGTGGGATTATAGCACGAGCCAGCCCAGGTGGACCTGCAGTTATCGAGTCGTCTAGGCGAGGCGCTCGTGCCTCGCGTGTGGATCCAACGCCAGCTAAAGTCTTTCGTGCCGTTGAAATCGTTTGTCGGTCAGTCGCGTAGTGCCGCCTCCAGAGGGCGCACGTGCCACGCGTGAAGTTCCCAGCTTTTGTGCCGTTGCAGTAGCTTGTAGATCATACGTGCAGCCTCCGGATGGCGCTCGTGTCACGCGCAGAGTTTCAAAGCCAACCTTAGCTGTTCGAGTGGCCGATCCAGGAAGTTGGCAGGGTGTTGGAAGAATGCCGGCCAAGGACTTTCACACCGCGTACTGTCGTGTTCGCGCCACTTGTTTAGTCGGCACGACGAATCTCACCAAGATCGAGCTCTCAGCCAGGGGCCCACGGGAAGGGGCGATCCCCATCAAAGTCGGGCGAGGCGCCCTGCGCACCGCTCGGTCCGCTGGCTCGGCGATGAGCACATTCATCGTCGAGCGGGCTCGTTTGCCCCGCGACGATGATCGGCAAACCTTTGCAAAATGACCCGTCTTTGAGCACAAATGACATGTCGCATCTCTAGCCGGGCAAACAGACCTGAGATGTTTTCGGTTCCCACAGAAATAGCACGTAGCGTTACTTCCTGGCTTCGGTCCAGCTGCTGCGGCTGCCGTCAAGCCCGGATTAGGGTCTCCCTCGGGAGTGGCCGGGGTCTCCAATTCCGGCGGAGGTGCCGAGGCGGCATCCACGTCCTCGGCGGTCGCTCTCTCCGGTCGAGTTTGTCGAGATGTCCCCGCAGTGACGTATGGGTGTTCATACGCATCGGATTGTTCCCTTGCTTGGGTATAAACGTGAGATAGCCGTAGCACTTCAGCGAGTGTCAAATCGGCTTCTTCAAGAAGTCTCTGTCTGACGATTGGGGACCTAAGTCCGGTGACGAAAGAATCGCGAACAAGATCATCACAGACTTGTTCATGTGTACGTTCTTCTGGGGTACTCTCGGTCAGCAGACGTCAGAGATCTTGAGCAAAGTGATCTAAAGTCTCCATGGGCTGTTGTCGTCGTATTGTGAGCAGATGCCGGGAATAGACCGTGCTTAGTTTTTTAATGTAAATACGCTTTAGCTCTGTAAATACGCTTCGTCACACATTGTTCGATTGCCCAGTACACGTTGTGGTGGACCTTCGTTTGCAGAACGTCTCGTTTCGTTTCATCGGGGACGACGGCTTCCTGAGCCTTGAATTGGTTATCCAAGGTTTTCAGCCAATGTGTCAATTCCGTGGCCGCGTCCGCCCCTTGAGGGTCGGCTGCGAAGAGCGGCCCCTGGATCATTTTGTGTCCTGCCATGTCGCTCTCGTTCGCCCCTTGTTCTCGTTCAGACGAAGAGACGAATTGTCATTAATTGTTATGAAAATCAGATCCACAACATTGTCCTAATAGTAGGTTTAATGACAATTCGATCTCTGGCAACATCCTTTAGAAATACAATCATGCAATATATCAGGATTATAGAATCAAGGAGAAGTTCAGCAATTATCAATCAATGCAAGCAAGCCTCGATCATCTACATATACGCACCATTCGAGTCTACGTGTCACAGATTAAATGTCACAGGAATGTTTCGGAGCGATGGCCGTCCGAGTTCTTATAGACGCCTCTCAGTGGTTAGAGAGAGCATAACACCTGGGTTCAACTTAGATACAATTTCATTACACTTGGTACTGATTCAACTTTCTGCAACGGTCTATGCGGTTATGGAAGCCAACATGGTTACCTTGGCTGGTTGTTTCTCCACAGCTATAGTGGACCGACCACATGCAATGGCTACGCAACAATTTTTTTGGCCTCCAACAACGATTCCACTGCACAACCACTCGCTACCGCCGTCGCCGATGCAGGTCCATGTCCAAACCTCGGATGGAAAGACCAGTTCGCCGCAATAGTCCGTAACGAACTTCAGACCAACAAAGTGGATGGCAGCGGATTGGCCAACAGTCACCAACATACGGGCAATAACTCTCAACGTGGTGACGATTCTGAGTGGTGTTGGTGTCACTACCGATTCTCTGGTGCAGCACAGCAATGCCACCCTCCATGCACCTGGCCTTTAAACGGGCAGGGCAGTCGGTTGCCAGTAGCGGTGCCAGTGACCATGCCCACCACCACTAGGCAGTTGTTATATGCAGTTACATAAGTGGTTTACATTTATGTTCATCATTGCATAAGTGCAACAACGAATCATTGGCGTTGATTTCCTCCACGACTTTGCACTCCTTGTCGATATAAAGAAATATCGCCTCCTCAACTCGACCGCGTTGGCTACTGTCCAAACCGGGGTCTTGTCGCAAGGGGCTCCACAGCTATCTTTCATCGATAACAGGTGGGAATTTTCAGACTTATGGGCTGTGTTCCCGGCCCTCACAGCACCACAGGTCAGGCAGCCGCACCATGCGCATGGCTCCGAAGACGAATGGTGAGTGGCGTCCATGCAGCGATTGCCTCACACTTAACAATGCCATCATCCCTGACGGGTAGCCGACCGCACACATACATTTATTTCTCCTCGATGCTATAATATATGGATTGCGAGAATGAGAATACCATATGGATTGCACAATGTCGCACAGACCTTTCAGCACTTCATGGATGAGGTCTGCCATGGCCTGGACTTCTTGTTTATCTACCTGGAAGACATACTCGTCACCAGCCCGTCCACTGATATAACATTCCCAGTATCTCCGTGCCCTCTTTTTTTTTTTTTTTTTTTTCCTTTTTTTGTATACTGAATCGAGGCTCGTGAAAGAGCTGACATTTACTTCACAAACAAATCAACCAGACAAACAAAATATATTAAAAGAGGGAGCGGAAGACAAGAGAATGGGAAGCACACAAACACTTGAGAGCACACAACATTTGAGAGCAGGGAGATGTGTGGGAGGGAGAGGGCTCGGGGGGAGGAGGCGTGGGAAGGGGTGGGGGGGTGGGGTTTATATTGAGGGTGGGAGAAGTATATGAGGGTGGGAGGGGGTGGGAGAAGTATAAAACACAAGGACACCAAGGACTTCCAGGTCAGAAGTTGGTATTTCAAAAAGTGGAATTGGGGTGAAATTATCGGGGATAGAAAAGATCAAGGTTTTGGATGGGGGAAGATAAGAGATGGTGGTGAACAGCTGTTTTAAAGACCTGGAGGGTGGAGTGGGATTGAAGAGAGTGAGGGAGTTTGTTCCAGAGGTGGGAGAAAAGAGGAATGAAGGAGCGAAGGTGAGCAGAGAGTCTTGATTTTGGCAGTTTAACCATAAGACGGTTGCAGGCAGATCTTGTGCGACCTGTAGGAATATTTGCGGGACAGAGCCCAGAGAGAGCTGGGGGGGCAAGGCCAGAGAGGAGTCGGTAGAAGACGGAAAGACCACCAACCTGCCTGCGGTGAGTGAGTGAAAGGCCCTTGGAGTTAGCTTCATCGCGGGAGATTCCAATGATTCTGAATGCTTTGCTTTCAACAGCGTGAAGACGAGCTAGGTGTGAGGCAGGAGCACCAGCCCAGAGGGGAGAGCAGTATTCCATTGAGCTGCGGATGAAAGCCTTGTACGTGGTGAGGAGCTCAGTTGTGCCAAGGAAGTACTTCACACGATGGAGGATGCCCAGTCGGCGACTGGCTTTGGAGGCCAGATTTGAAATGTGGTTTTCCCAGGAAAGATCATGGCAGATAGTGAGACCCAAAAGTTTGAGTGACAGAACTTCTTGGAGAGGATTATTCAGAAAGTAGATGGGAGGGTTGTCCAGTCGGTCTTTTCGGAGAGACATTGTAAGAGTGTGAGATTTGTCAGGATTGAAAGACATGTTCCACTTGTTTGCCCAGTCTGTGATTTTGTCCAGGTCTGCAGAGAGTGAGGAGGCTGCAGACTGTCGATCTGAGGGATGAAGAATGGAGCGACAGAGAGTAGTCATCAGCAAAGAGATAGAGAGGATTTTCAAGAGAGTCGGGGAGATCATTGATGAAGACCAGAAAAAGCACAGGGCCCAGAACACTGCCTTGGGGAACTCCAGCCTGAACAGGAAGAGGAGATGAGAGAAACCCATTCAGCGACACACGTTGACTACGACTAGAGAGGAAGTCCGCCAGCCATGCGTGGAGATTTCCATGGATACCAACAGAGGAGAGTTTGGTGAGCAGGGCGGGGTGCCAGACCGTATCGAAGGCACGTGATATGTCAAGGGAGACAGCTCGAATTTCCTGTTTGGCACTGAGAACCTCCATCCATTGCTGAGAAAGCAGAAGCAGCATGTCCAGAGTAGAGTGACCAGGTCTGAAACCAAATTGATGATCAGAGATCAAGCCATTGGAGAAGAGGAAAGATTTCATATCTGAAGCAATGATGGATTCCATGACTTTACTGATAATTGAGAGAAGGCTGATTGGTCTGTCGTTGCTAGGATCTGTTTTTGCACCTTTTTTGTGCAAAGTGGTGATGTTGGCAGATTTCCAAGCAGATGGCAGATGACCTTGAGCAAAAGAGAGTGTGAAGAGAACAGAGAGAGGGAGTGAAAGAGCGGAAGAACAAGATTTTAGGACCCGTGGGCTGATGCCGTCAGGTCCAGTTGCAGAATCAGAGTCGAGGGTTGACAGAAACTTTTCCACCTTGTCAGGAGGAAAGGACACAGAGTCCAGGAGCAGCTGGGTACGACTGGGTACGGTGGGTACAGAGAGGGATGGGTTTGGGACACAAGATTTAGAGGCAAACACAGAGTTGAGGCATTCAGCTTTTTCACGCGCGGAGTCAGCCGTGTGGCCGTTTGAGGTGAGGGAGGGGATGGAGGAGAAACGAACACCAGAAACAGATTTGACCAGACGCCACCAGGATTTGGAAGAGGGAGACAGATAAGAGAGTTCTGTCCTGAGAACGGATAGATATTGTTTCCTGGCTCTCCTGAGCGTGGACACACACTTGTTTCGGGCTTTGTGAAAGGAAATGAGATTTCCTTCCGTTGGATTTGCTTTCCAGGAGACGAAAGCAAGTTGTTTCTGGGCAATAGCCTCACCACAAGATTCCGTGTACCATGGACGGGAGGAAGGGTATGACAACTGAAGACGAGATGGGATAAATCTGTGCATGAGAGAGAGCAGTTTACTTTGGAAGAATTCCCAGGATGAGTTGATGTCAAAGGCGGTAGAGATGGGAGACCAGTCCAGATGATTGATGGCTGCTTGAAGACCATGCCAGTTGGCCTGAGTGAAATGCCAGACTCGTCGACGCTGAGGAGGCTCTCTGAGAATGGTCAGAGAGATGTCCACTTTAACAAGCACATGATCAGATGAGCCGATTGGAGCAGAAGAAGAGCAGCAGACATTTTCAGGGAAGTTAGTCATAACCAAGTCCAGAAGAGAAGATGCTCCATTGATTGAGATCCGGGTCAGGAAATTGACAGATTGTGTCAGTCCCAGTGAGTCACAGAAGTCCTTTGCTGAAGAGCCATGGCTGGTGAGAGAGGTACCCACACCCAGCCAACTGGCATGGTGACAATTGAAATCACCACATATGAGGAAGAGAGAGTTGGGATGGGTAGATAGAAGTTGGTCCATGTTATCAGACAGCGAGATGTAGATGGAGTCATCACTGTTTGGTGGACGGTACAACACACATATGAACAAAAGGTGGGAGCGAAGGGGAAGCCGTAGCCAAAGGTATTCCTGGGGGTGAGGTGGAGAGAGGGCAGTGCAGGGCGAGTGAGGAAGAGAGTTTTTTATAAAGATAGCAACCCCCCCTCCAGGACGAGGCTCAGGTCTATCATACCGGAGGAGGGAGTAACCTGGGAGAGATACCAAGGAATCAGAGACATGAAGGAGGAAAGTTTCTGTTAAGCAGATCACGTCTGGTTTGTCAGAAGCAACATGTATGGAGAGATCAGTCAAGTTTGAGCGAAGGCCCCGGATGTTTGAGGTCCATACTGTTAAAGAAGAGGAAGGGGGAGCATCGGATACAGAACAGGGGGGGGGGGGGGGAGCGGTACGGTATGATGTGGAAGAGGAGGAAGAGGTCGGGAGAGCTGTTGAAGGTGCGTCAGAGATTTCAGAACAGCTTGGAGAAAGGGAAGTATGGGGCGGACAAAAGGTTTGATGGTGATTGGGTGAGGCGCAGTGAGGTGTTGTTTGAGGAGGGGGAAGAGTGAGGCAGAAGGTTGAGGGAGCTGAAGGTGAAATCACCGGATGTCCCAAATCGTACGTTTCCCAAACTCTTCCAACGGTTTCTCGACTACGGCCTCGTCATCAACCCCGATAAGTGTGAGCTTGGATGGACCGCCATTGACTTCCTCGGCCACCACGTGTTGGAGCATTTTGTGCCACACCAACACCGTACCCAAAATACTGCAAACAATGCTGTCGTCCAAGTGGAATTCGGTTCTCGAGTGGTTGGATGCCGACGAGAATGCTTTTACAAAATCTAAAGGGGCTCTCACTGCAGCTACATTGCTGATATTCCCACAAGCTGATGCACCCACCAGCATCACCACGGATGCTTCTGACCATGTGGTTGGTGGGGTCCTGCAGCAATTTGTGGATGCTGATTGGACACTGATAGAATTCTTCTCCTGCAAATGTATGCCTGCCCAGACTCGGCCACAGCACCTTGGACAAGGAGCTGCTCACCATCTACCGAGCTGTGAAACACTTCTGGTATTTTATAGAAGGTCGAGATTTCTGCATGTTTATGGACACAAGCCACTTACTGGAATGTTGCACAGTAGCAAAGAATACTCGCCATGTCAGACTCAACATATGTCCTTCATCACAGAGTTCACGTCGGGGATATCCGACATCTTGGAGTACATGACAGTGTGGTGGTGGATGCTCTATCCCATTGTGGCGTCAATATAATGCAGCTGAGGAGACCAATGACGTGCAGCAGATGGCATTGACAAAATCAACCGATTGTGAATCAAATCAACTGGCACAATCAAAGCACGTTTGACGGTTGCAATTGGGCAGACAAACTCCCCATTCCACTCCTCGGATTTCGTTCCACGCTCCAAGAGGATCTCAACTGCACTGTGGCAGAATTGGTCAATGGCCGGCCACTATGGCTACCTGGCGAGTTGGTAACACCGTCAAGTACACCATCGTCTGTGCCAGATGACTTCGTACACCTCGTCTGCAGCCTTTTTCTGCAGTTACGACCAGTGTCTCCTGCCTGGCATGGCCAACACAAGGTGCATGTGCCTGTCTCTCTCACTACCGCCACACATGTATTTGTGAAACATGATGCGGTCTGCACACCATTACAAAGACCTTATGATGGACCTTTCATGGTAATCAGCAGAAATAATAAAACTTTTGTGATAGATCGCCGTGGCCTTCACGAAACGGTCAATGTCAAAATTGCCCGCCTCAAGCCAGCTTTCCTCGAGGAACAATCTACATGAAACGGTACACCTGTCCCACCTCGACTTCCGGTTCCTGCCCTACCATCCAGGACCACGCACTGGAGGCGAGTCGTACGGCCACCGGCCTACCTGCGGGATTTATCACCACTTTTAAACCAAGAGGGTGGGAGCCTCTGAAGCGGTTCTGAAGGATTTTGTCCCATTTAAACAGGATGAGGGCCAGTTGTGGAAAAATCGAGGCAGTTTCAGAATCATTGAGGAGCAACAAGAAGTTTCTCTGAACAACGTTATTGATTGAGAGGTTAATCAGATGATAAGTTTATGTAAGTGGATTTCTTTCCTCGATTTTTGGCTCGGGAGGTTGGAAAGTCATCTGTCTTCGGTGTTTTCAGATACCATTGCAGATGAGTACAAATCATTTTTCCCATTACCTACAAAGGCAGCAAGTTAATGTTGTGATACTGGAAGACATTACACCAGTTCTCTGCTTACGGAGTTTTAATCTAGGAATTATCTGAGCATGAAGTCAGCCATGAATCGGGTATTTTCCCTGTATTAATCCATGATTTTTTTATTTATAATTTGAGGACATTATTTTGGCAATGCATGGATAAGTGTTGTAACAATTTATATGATCGTCCATCGACATTTGGGGAAGATTCTGCCAAGAAGAGAAAGAGCAGATTAGAATTCAAGGAATGAAAATCAGATTGGGTGTATTCCTGAGGCCTGTGCTGAATGAATAGCTGCGAAGGGAGTGGGGCTCCTTGTCTTTTGATCGTCCATGGATGGTATCATAATGTGTGCCTTGGAATGTTGATTTGCTGGAGGCAACTTCATCACGAGGCTGATATATTTTATTACCCTCGCCATAGAAGGGGGTATTGCATTTGAGTCCGTTTGTTACTTGCAAAATCGAAGATTTTTCAAGTATATTGGTTGGTTGCGTTTGTTGTTCTGTCCGTCTGTCTGTCTGTTTGTTTGTTTGTCACTGGCCTACAGGTCACAATTTTCAACCGATTTGCACGAAACTTCACCAAATGGTAGAGTTTGTCTAAAGCAAGAAGCCTATTGTTTTTGGGGTCAAAATGTCAAAAGGTCAACATAGGCCAAAAGGTCACCAAACTTTGCTAAATTTCTAAAATCCTCAATTTTCATCAATTGACTTGAAATTTGAAGAGGACTTGTATATGTGGTCACTGAATTCAACCACCAAGTATATTTGAGGTCAACATAGGCCAAAAGGTCAACATAGGCCGAATTTCTAAAATCCTCAATTTTCATCCGATTGACTTGAAATTTGAAGAGGACTTGCATATGTGGTCACTGAATTCAACCACCAAGTATATTTGAGGTCAACATAGGCCAAAAGGTCAACATAGGTCACATTTCTAAAATCCTCAATTTTCATCCAATTAACTTGACATTTGAAGCGGACTTGCATATCTGGTCACTGAATTCAACCACAAATTATATTTTAGGTAAACAATGGGCAATAGGTCAAAATAGGCCGAATTTCTAAAATCACCAATTTTCATTTGATTGACTTGAAATTCTAAGAGGATTTACATATATGGTCACTGAATTCAACCACCAACTATTTTTGAGATCAACATAGGCCAAAAGGTCAACATAGGCCAAGTTTTTAAAATCCTCAATTTTCATCCAATTGACTTGAAAATTGAACTGCATTTGCACATTGAGTCACGAAATAGGGAAACTAACCACTGAGGTCAAAAGGTCAAAGGTCAACTCAAGGTCAACCTTCCAAAATCATCATTTTTCATCTGAAAAATCGTCACTTTTCTTCCTATTGACCCGAGCTTTCATTAAGGTTGTCAATTTTAATCTTGATGAAATGGACAATTTGCTGTATCAATGGAATTTTTTTTCTTGGGAGTGGGGGGCAGATTTTGCAAGTATCATGCTCCGCATGACGTCTTCTTGTTACTTGCAAAATCGAAGATTTTTCAAGTATATTGGTCGGTTGTGTTTGTGGGTCTGTCTGTCTGTTTGTTTGTCTGTCTGTTTGTCTCTTTGTCTGTTTGTTTGTCACCGGCCTACAGGTCACAATTTTCAACCGATCTTCACGAAACTTCACCAAATGGTAGAGTTGGTCAAAAGCAAGAAGATTATTGTTTTGGGGGTCAAAAGGTCAAAAGGTTAACATAGGCCAAAGGTCACCAACTTTGCTGAATTTCTAAAATCCTCAAGTTTCATCCGATTGACTTGAAATTTGAAGAGGACTTGCATATCTGGTCACTGAATTCAACCACCAAGTATTCTTGAGGTCAACATAGGCCAAAAGGTCAACATAGGCCAAATTTCTAAAATCCTCAATTTTCATCCCCGGAGTCGGAAGATCGGAGTCCAGGAAAAAATGCAGTCCTCAGGAAACGTAGTTTATTTGACAATCAGGTCAGCACGGCACCGTGGAGCAGTGATCACGACAAGGTGGACAACCCGTGGCCTCGCCGAGAAAACTCTGAAGCAGAATCGTGCTGTGCACGTATTTGTACATTTCAACATCAGATAACACAATCGTAAAACCTGACATGTGCCAGATGGCAGATTGAAGCAGAGAGAAAGACAAAAGGAGTTCTAGCTGTTTATGACCTTGCGAGATTTAAGATCTGGCCGTTTGCCCAAGAGAAGGGCTCCCACGAGCTTATCCCAACAAACGCTCGAGTGAATCCAAGTCGGCCTTGCGATAACGCGGAGCCCGGCCGGAATTAATTGTCCTTTTCCCAGTGGGCGGTTCTGCACTAGTCGGGCCTGGTGAGAAATCAAAGACAATTATCCTTTGAGAGAGAGAGAGAGAACGAGAGAGAGAGAGAACGAGAGAGAGAGAGAACGAGAGAGAGAGAGAGAGAACGAGAGAGAGAGAGAGAGAACGAGAGAGAGAGAGAGAACGAGAGAGAGAGAGAGAACGAGAGAGAGAGAGAGAGAGAGAGAGAGAGAGAGAGAGAGAGAGAGAGAGAGAGAGAGAGAGAGAACGAGAACGAACGAGAGAGAACGAGAGAGAACGGGAGAACGAGAACACTCTTTCAAAGTAAATTGCTCTCTCTCATGCACAGATTTATCCCATCTCGTCTTCAGTTGTCATACCCTTCCTCCCGTCCATGGTACACGGAATCTTGTGGTGAGGCTGTTGCCCTGAAACAACATGCTTTCGTCTCCTGGAAAGCAAATCCAACGGCAGGAAATCTCATTTCCTTTCACAAAGCCCGAAACAAGTGTGTGTCCACCCTCAGGAGAGCCAGGAAACAATATCTCACCATTCTCAAGACCGAACTCTCTTATCTGTCTCCCTCTTCCAAATCCTGGTGGCGTCTGGTCAAATCTGTTTCTGGTGTTTGTTCCCCCTCCATCCCCTCCCTCACCTCAAACGGCTTAACGGCTGACTCCGCACGTGAAAAAGCTGAATGCCTCAACTCTGTGTTTGCCTCTAAATCTTGTGTCCCAAACCCATCCCTCTCTGTACCCACCATACCCAGTCGTACCCAGCTGCTCCTGGACTCTGTGTCCTTTCCTCCTGACAAGGTGGAAAAGTTTCTGTCAACCCTCGACTCTGATTCTGCAACGGGTCCTGACGGCATCAGCCCACGGGTCCTAAAATCATGTTCTTCCGCTCTTTCACTCCCTCTTTCTGTTCTCTTCACCCTCTCTTTTGGTCAAGGTCATCTGCCATCTGCTTGGAAATCAGCCAACATCACCGCTTTGCACAAAAAAGGTGCAAAAACAGATCCCAGCAACTACAGACCAATCAGCCTTCTCCCAATTATCAGCAAAGTCATGGAATCCATCATTGCTTCAGATATGAAATCTTTCCTCTTCTCCAATGGCTTGATCTCTGATCATCAATTTGGTTTCAGACCTGGTCACTCTACTCTGGACATGCTGCTTCTGCTTTCTCAACAATGGATGGAGGTCCTCAACGCCAAACAGGAAATTAGAGCTGTCTCCCTTGACATTTCACGTGCCTTCGATACGGTCTGGCACCCTGCTCTGCTCACCAAACTCTCCTCCTTTGGTATCCATGGAAATCTCCACTCATGGCTGGCGGACTTCCTCTCTGGTCGTAGTCAACGTGTGGCCCTGAATGGGTTTCTCTCATCTCCTCTTCCTGTTCAGGCTGGAGTTCCCCAAGGTAGTGTTCTGGGCCCTGTGCTTTTTCTGGTCTTCATCAATGATCTCTCTGACTCTCTTGAAAATCCTCTCTATCTCTTTGCTGATGACTCTACTCTCTGTCGCTCCATTCCTCATCCCTCAGATCGGCAGTCTGCAGCCTCCTCACTCTCTGCAGACCTGGACAAAATCACAGACTGGGCAAACAAATGGAACATGTCTTTCAATCCTGATAAATCTCACACTCTTACGATGTCTCTCCGAAAAGACCGACTGGAAAACCCTCCCATCCACTTTCTGAATAATCCTCTCCAAGAAGTTCTGTCACTCAAGCTTTTGGGTCTCACTATTTGCCATGATCTTTCCTGGGAAAACCACATTTCAAATCTGGCCTCCAAAGCCAGTCGCCGACTGGGCATCCTCTGTCGTGCGAAGTCTTTCCTTGGCACACCTGAGCTCCTCACCACATACAAGGCTTTCATCCGCAGCTCTATGGAATACTGCTCTCCCCTCTGGTCTGGTGCTCCTGCCTCATACCTAGCCCATCTTCACGCTGTTGAAACCAAAGCGTTCAGAATCATTGGAATCTCCCGCGATGAAGCTAACTCCAAGGGCCTTTCACTCACTCACCACAGGCAGGTTGGTGGTCTTTCCGTCTTCTACCGACTCCTCTCTGGCCTTGCCCCTCCAGCCCTCTCTGGGCTCTGTCCCCCAAATATTCCTACAGGTCGCACAAGATCTGCCTGCAACCCTCTTATGGATAAACTGCCAAAATCAGGACTTTCTGCTCACCTTCACTCCTTCATTCCTCTTTTCTCCTGCCTCTGGAACAAACTCCCTCACTCTCTTCAATCCCACTCCACCTTCCAGGTCTTTAAAACAGCTGTTCACCACCATCTCTTATCCTCCCCCATCCAAAACGTTGATCTTTTCTACCCCCGCTAATTTCGGTCCCCTTGTGTTTTATACCTGCCCCCCCCCTTCCCACGCCTCCTGCCCCCAAGCCCTCTCCCTCCCACACTTCTCCCTGCTCTCAAATGTTGTGGTTGTGTGCTTCCCCTTCTCTCCCCATCTTGTCTTCTGCTCCCTCTTTTTGTATATTTTGTTTGTCTGGTTGATTTGTTTGTGAAATAAATGTTAGCTCTTTCACGAGCCTCGATTCAGTATACAAAAAAAAAAAAAAAAAAACGAGAGACAGAGAGAGAGAGAGAGAGACTTGACTTTTAAGGTCTTTTATTATAAAGGTATAAAAAAGCACAACAAACCAAGTAATACAATTGCAGTCAACAAAATAATTAAATCAAGGAATTGAAAAACATGACATTAATTAGAGCAGCAAAAAAAGTTCATCTCCCTCCACCTTACACAGGATTTCAGCTTTGCACCATTTTTGAATAAAGTGATCAAGCCGAGAAGTCTCTCTGTAAAAATTCAATTCAATTTTAAGGCGGGCAGACACAAGGCCTTTAAGGGCTAACAAAATACTGCATGAGCTTGTCCCAGAAACCCGACTCTTCCGCGTAATATATATATCGCGAGTTTCGCCTCGGCAAGTAAAAAATTAACGATTTGAGAACCGACATTCTCGTTAGACACAGGCATGCAGTACACAAAAAGATAAGAAGAAAAACAAAAACCAAAATTCTGGAAGACATATTTCAGGAGTTGAAAAAGTGGAGCCAGCCTTGGCATCCGACATAAGCGTGGAAAATGTCCTCGGAGTGAAGGCAAAAAGGGCAGTCGTCAGATATCACGAGATTCAATCTTTTAAGAAACGCGTTGGAAGGCAAGGAATAGTGTGCAAGCCTCCACTGTATATCTCCGGCACGTTTAGACACAGGTAACGCGTACATCGACGACCAGGTAGGAGAGGATGGAGCCCCTTCAGGTAGAAGCTCTTTCCAGTGGGTGGTCAGTGGGCTATTGGGGTTAGCAGAGATGACAACATTGAGACATTGCATGTACAAAGTAGCCTTTGCATAGGCTTGTAGAGGCTTTGTGGAAGGAGCACCAGCAAAACAAAAATCAGGGAAGTCAGGGTGCATTGTTTTTGTGTTCTGAACATCATGCAGTAGAGGCCACGATAAATTAAAAGAGTTGAACACTTTAACAATTGAACGAATAAGTTGTCCAATTAGTCGGGCTAAAGTAACATTGCATACTTCCGAAATCTGGTTAGTGGTCTGTCATCCAGAATAAGTATGATTAACAAAATCCTTAACAAGAAAAAAACCAGATTCGATAAAAGATTGAATTAGGGACCTACTTTGGCAGTCATGGCAAAATAGGCTGTTGTAGAAAACAGGTTCACACATTAAGTTCCAAAATTTATATGTATCCTTGTTTCGTACTGGAAGGAGGCAATGACCGGCATTCACGAGACTTCGATAAAAGGAGGGCAGCAAGGAGATGTCTATTCGCTGCAGATCGAGTAGAAAGAGCTCGGGGAAAGACCTGAGCTTACCCGCTTGCTGCAACAAGCAAGAAGTCAGGGGCCGCCAAGACAGGACTTCCTTGTAGAGAAGTTGGCGCAAGGTGGTTAGTCGAAAAGCCAGTATTTTACTGATAATGTCCACAAGTCCTTGACCTCCTTTGTCCAAGGGGACACTTAGAAGATCAGCTCGAAGCCGGTGCATGCCGTTCCAGAAAAAATTAACAAGGATACGTTGCAAGTTAATGACTAGCGATTTGGGTGGTTGTAAGACAGCCATCCGATGCCAGAGTTTGGAAGCAGCCAAGTTATTAATTATCAGCACTCGACCTCTATAAGACAGCAGGCTGGACAATCTTTTCCAACAATTAAGGATATGGGAGATCTGATCAACCATCTGATCCCAGTTCTTTAAGGAAAAGGTCTCATTCCCAAGAAACACACCGAGATGTTTAACACCATCATACCTCCACTGCAAAGCATTAGGCAGGGAAGGTGGGATAAATAACCCAGAAGGACCAAGGCACAAGGCTTTACTCTTACTCCAATTGACAGTAGCAGAAGATGTCAAATTGAATTCACATAGAGCACTTGTGAGGGCAGCAATGTCAAACTGAGTGTTAACAATCACACACAAATCATCAGCATACGCGAGCACCTTGACAGGATTAGCAAGAGGTGTCACCAAGAACCCAGAAAGTTTGTGGCGTAAGTGAATCAGCAAGGGTTCAATGGAAAGTGAATACAGGTACCCGGAAAGAGGGCAGCCTTGTCTAATACCTCGCTGAATAGGAAAGGGTGGACATAAACTGTTGTTGATGTTCACCAAACGCAAGTTGTTGTGATACAGCAGCTTGATACAAGAAATAAAGAAGGAACCAAACCCAAACCCCTTCAAAACTTCAAGTAAATACGAATGGTCAACACTATCAAAGGCCTTTTCCTGATCTAAAAAGATCAGGCCGGTGTTAACATTCTGACAATGACAAATCGAAATCAAATCACGAACAGAAAAAATATTGTCAAATATCGATCTGCCGGGAATACAATAAGACTGGTCGGGGGATACAATGTGCCCAATTAAGGTCTTTATGTGATTAGCGAGTAACTTAGACAGGATTTTGTAATCGGTACAAAGTAGAGAGATCGGGTGCCAGTTCTCAACCAGTTGAAGATCTCCCTTTTTAGGGATTAATGAAATGACAGCACATCTGCAGCTCAAGGGAAGTTCACCAGTTTGTATGCTTTCTATGAAGACAATTAGTAGACATGGTCCCAGCAAATCCCAAAAGGTGCTGTAGAATTCCACTGGCAACCCGTCTAAGCCAGGTGCCCTGCTGGTGGGCAAGGTCTTTAAAACACTAGCGAGTTCGTTCAATGTTATTTCGCCTTCAGCAGTCAAATTCTGGGCCTCAGTAAGTGTAGGCAAGGATGCGGTAAATGAATGTACATGCTACATGGTTTGGGAAAGTGTGCTTGGAGGAGTAGAGGTGAGAAAAGAAAGTCTTAATAGTAAGTTTAATGTCACTTGGATCAGTCAAAATCCTTCCGCCAGCAGAACGCAAGGACAATATTTGTTTTTTTGAGGCAGTTTCCAGCTTGAAGAAAAGTCTGCTCGGGTTATTTAGTTGTTGCAAATGAGTCATTCTCATCCGAAGGAGTGCACCATTTGCATGTTCGGCCAGTAATTCATTTAACAGGGCTTTCTTTTCATACAACATCTGCTGCTGCCCATTATTACTAGAGGAGGACACTTTGTTTTTCAAGTGAAGAATTTGTGTCTTCACCAGATCTATATTTGCATCGTGATCCCGAGTACTGTGTCGTGAGAAATTTTGACAAAAAACTCTAATTTGAGCTTTAGCGTTGTCCCACCATTGACGTAAACACGAGAACTCTTTATCCATCGTGGTGTAATGTGCCCAAAAGGCCCTAAAGGATGCAACAAATAATTCGTTTTGAAGAAGTGTTGTGTTGATCTTCCAATAAGGGCTCACCACCTTTATGAGTGGCAACTGAAAATGCATAGTGATGACGTGGTGATCGGAAAACCCAGATGGGAGAATAGAGGTGTTTAAAACGAGGTTGAGGAAATGGTCAGAAACGTACAATTTATCAGGTCGAGCTAGCGACACTAAGTTGTTAGAGCAGCGACACCAAGTAAATTGTTGCTGCATCGGATGTTGCAATCTCCAAATGTCTGTCAACTTGAATCTTGAGATTGAGCGAACGAGAGGTCTTGTACTGGCTGCATGTGGCTCAGCCCCATTCCTATCAAGGGAGGGGTTAAGTGTGCAATTGAAATCTCCTCCAAGACATAGAAAGTGGTCAGGGGGAACACCAGCAAGATACGAGTCAAGACAGTCAAAAAAGGAAGATCTTTCAGCATTTGTACTTGGTGCGTACACATTGATTATTGTGAAAAGCTGCTGACCAACAGAGAAAGTCATCGAAGTTAAATATCCCTTCACAATTTCTTTAAAGGAAACCGAAGTCAAAGGAAGAGTTTGCCGAAAGAAGATAGCTATCCCAGCAATTGGGCTTGATAGATTGCTAAAGAACCAATGTCCTTTAAGAAACAACTCCCACTCAGCTGAAGAACCTTCAGTAGAATGTGTTTCCTGCAATAACAAGATGTCAACCTTGTTGCACTCGATTAGTTGTTTAACTTGCACTTTACGAAGAGACGTTCGACCACCGTTGATATTAAGGCTGGCAATGCGTAGTTTCATTTGTGATGAGACATCAGCAGGACATCAGCCATGGTCTTTGAGTTCGCTCCGAGCACGACTTAGAAATTTCCTTAACCGGTGACATTGAGGGTCTGCGACGTTGTACCGATCCGGTCTAGAAATTATTAGTCGAGCCACTTGAATGAAATCTTCTAGGACTAGAAAATGATCTTTAATTTTGACCCCCTTTTTGCGAAAACTTTTGTGTAAGAAAGCGTGAACGGCATCAGTGGATACTGAGGAATCAACCTCAAGGTTGTGAGGAGGAATATCGCTGCCTGTGTCACTTAGGGTCGAAGCAACAGAAGATGTTCCATCAGACTCGTAACCCATGCTGTCAACCACAAATTCCCGCGGTTCTTCAGTAGCAATTTGTTCGGATGCTGCAGGTACAGCCACCTTCAGATCACAACCAATTTGTACATCCGGTGCATCGATTTTAACTGTGGCATTTGTGCATGGTGGGGGTTGGGAGAGGGTCTCATCGACTCAACGAGGGATCTCCGGTTCATCAAGCACAGTGGGAGTAACAGTTTCATGTGTACTCACAACAGGAGTACAGGGCTGCTCAGGAGGTGAGTCCGTGGGAATGGGTTCGGGTGATTGTTTGGCAGGTGTTCTTACCGCTTGCGCATAGGAAGGAAACCTCTTGGGTTTCACTTGATTGTCTAATACGTCGGGCACCTCCGTCGGGGCCACACAACCTGTATTCTGATCATTTGTTGCAGTGGGAACATTGGGAAGGATTGACGCACTATTTTGTTGAGGCTCAGGTAGTGGTGATGATGATGATGATGGTGATGTCTCCTGACATTCAACCAACATCTCATCAATAATAATAGACCCTTCATTTGTACAACTATTTGATGGAACCGTACCACCTTGTGCACTTTGGATTAAAATTCCATCATTGGAGGGTAATCCATCTTTTTTCTCGCTACCTTGAGGTTCCTCCGCTACTGCACCACTCGTATCCAGCACAACTACTTTGGGGGCACTAGTGGGGCTACGAAGAGCGGAGGCTCTACGTTTTTTTGCCACAGTCACAAAACCCTCCTCACTCTGTAAGGACACAGTGTCAGCGGAAACATTTGAGACACTGGGTGTCACCTACTCCACCACACGAGGTAGTGGGTTGTTAGCAGTTTTACAATCTTGATCAACATGTCCTGATTCCCCACACGTTGAACAAGCAGCTTTCTTTAAATGCCCAAACGCCCCACAGAGAAAACATGTTAAGGTCGCTGATGAAGCGTATATTTGATAATCACGGTCATCAATTTTAATCTTAAATGAAATCTTTAAACCCGTATCGTCCCCACGGTCTGGAAGAACCATGTGTAGCTGCCGTCGAAAGCTCATCACGTGCTTCGCTTTTTCATGGCGGCACCCGAGGGGGGATCATCGAGATTCTCGACACGATTGTACCATATCGAGACAAAACCGACACGAGTTTTTCATTGGACACGAAAGGAGGACAATTTGAAACGATTATTTTCATTGCCGGGACATCCATCGGGGAGGCCATGACAAAGTGACCACTTTCTGTGGTTAACCCAGAACTCACGATATCGTGAACTAGATGCTCATCCGCAACGAAGACCACAACCTTCTGGTTCATACGTGACGCAGCACGTACATGTTCGATTCCGATAACCTTTCCAACCGCCAAGACGATCTCTTCGGTCGGAATCCCTTCAGGAGGGACACAAACCAGAGCATGTTTGCGGGTTAACGATTCGAACGCAGCGTCTTGCTGCGAACGAGTCGTCGCCATGACTAAAACAAAAGAACTCCGTTTTACCCGAACACCTCGGGTTGAGGAGATTAAAAAAAAAAAAAAAGGAAAGGTAGTAATAATTAAACCAAACGAGAGAAAATAAATATGATTTAAAGTGGAACGTCGATACTCTGGCAAGATGTCGGATTAACGACAAAGAGAAAAAAACGAAACCAAATTTTATCGCGATAACCAACGCCCAGAACAGGGAAAGGCCTACCGCCAATGCCTCCAAATAGCTACTCTCTCTCTCTCTCTCTCTTGTCTCGACAAAGAGAGGAAAACACGGGGGAAAACTCCACAAACACGTACAAGACACAAAGGGAGCGAAATGGGGATGGGAAAGACGAGAGAAACTTTTGACTTTTAAGCTCTTTTTATTATAAAAGTATAAAACAAGAGTACCACCAAAAGCAATTCATCCAGGAAAATCAGTAAAATCATAGCAATCCCAGAAGGAAAAAACAATCGGTGCACTGCAAACCAAGCGACAGAAAAGGTGCAAATACCAAAAAAAACACGAGGAGAAAATCTAGGCATATTTTCTAAACTAGGCATAATTTTATATGTACAAATTTACAATCGCATCTGCAACCCTGAGGAGAGACTTAAGAAAAAAAGAGTAGGTCAAGACCAGGGGGAGAAAAACGCCGGCAAGGAGAAGCATGGAACAGTGTATAAGAAACACCCGCACTGTATTATACAGAAATTAACAATTTGTTATCTTGGACCTCACAAATCCCTCCAACACACCAGGTCGCAACAAAATTTGCAAGGTCGTTTGCAGTTTGGACACAGCCAAATTCAAGCTTGAGCCTTGCTGACACCAACGAACTAAAAAACACCATAATACTGCATTCCTGCATGGGTCTGCCGCCCAGCTTCGCCTTCCGTGACAGGTATAAGGCCAGTTTAGCGGTAGCGGTTAGGAACCCGAATACAATAGATGTGGTTCCCTTTTTGGGAGGAAAGCCAAAGATGTAAGCTTTCAAAGAAAAGGTAACCTGCAATCTATGGGAAATAAAATTTAACCAATGAAACAAAGGAGAAAGTCTTTCACAATTAATGAAAGCATGAAACAAATCTTCCCTCACCAGAGAAAAGGGGCAACAGCCGGAAATGGGGGGAAAAAAACGAATGACAGCATTGGAAGGAACAATCCAGTGGGCCAAACGCCACTGAAGGTCACCTGTTCTTTTAGAAATAAGTCCAGCATACATTGTATCCCATAAAGGCTCAGAGGGGGGACCGGGAGGCAAGAGTCCTTTCCACCGGGTAACCCCAGCTAGAGGTGGGTCCCCAAGAAGAAGTTTCACACAAGACCTATAAATACTCTTGCTGCTCATAGCATGGAAGGGGGGTGACCCTGCGCTCATGGGGGGCAGCTCGTTTGGGGTAAAAGCGACACCTAATTTTGGGACTGTGGGCTCAACCTCTGCGTCCTGCGTCCAATGTAGGCCTAGCTGGTGGCCCCTTCGGATCACCGCTCTTAGTATGTTCCCGATTTGCCTCCTGGACCGAACACCTGTTAGGTCCGCCAGCTCGTTCGCAGGCTTCCATCCCTGTCCAGAGTCGTGCCGGAGATGACACACTTTCAGGATGTTGGCCACTATAAAATGCTGGCAGAAGTCGCGACTCCTCGGGATATCGGGGAAAAGTGGGTTGAAAAATAAAGGCTCGTGTGCATACATGTTAGTGCCATACGAGTCTGTTTGGCGACTTATCGAAACGCCCTGCCAGGCATTCAAGAGGCTCTGATAAAAGACTGGGAGCAGAGATGTATCGACGTGTTGAAGGTTGGTCAGGAAAAGTTCCTGTCCGTATCCGAGCCTCCCAGCTCGTTGAAGAATGGAGCAGGCTAAGGGCTTTCCTGGTAGGTGTTCTGCATAAAGCAAGCATTGGATGGAGCGGAGCCGGAAGGCCAACAGGCGGCATTTCACATCAACTAGGCCATGACCACCCTCGGCCAAGGGACAACATATGGCGCTGGGTCGAAGCCAGTGGTAGCCTCCCCCAAAAAAATCCACCAGTTTCCTCTGGATAGCTTGGAGCAAAACCTCCGGTGGTTGCAGGCAGATGAACCGGTGCCACAAAAGGGTAGTGACGAGGTTGTTGACAACTAGCGCACGACCCTTATAGGAAAGGTGGGGTAGAGCTCTTTTCCATCGGCTCAAACGCCCATCTACCTGGTCAATGATCCTGTCCCAATTGTTCTGGGCATACTGAGGAGGACCGAGGAAGACGCCCAAATACTTGATGCCATCGTTTGCCCACACTAGCTCTGCAGGAAGGGGAGGTGGTGGTAATAATGGTGGCATAGGTAAGTCATTTTTTGGAAAGGGGATCCACAGAGCCTTGCTTTTCCCCCAATTACACCTTAATGATGAGGCAAGGTTGAAGTCCGACAAACACTTTGCCATGGCGTCACTGTCGCATTTTCTTTTCATAATGACACAAAGGTCGTCGGCATAAGCTGACAGGGTCAAAGGTGGGTGTCCTGGAGAAAGGACAAGTCCAGGGATATCCTTTCTGAGGGCGATTAAGAGGGGCTCCAAGGCGAGGGCAAATAATAGACCTGAAAGTGGACAACCTTGCCTTACCCCTCTCTGAACCTTTATGGGTGGGCAAAATTCATTGTTAACTTTGATCAAGCTGGAGATGTTTGCATATAACAAAGCTATGTAGGCTCTAAAATTAGTGCCAAGCCCGCAAGCTTGTAACACATGACACAAAAACTCATGATCAATGCTATCAAAGGCCTTTGCAAGGTCAAGAAACACCAATCCAAAATCCTCTTTGACACATTTACCAGTTAACAAATCTCTGACTAGGAATATGTTGTCAAAGATGGATCTGCCAGGGATGCCGCAACTTTGATCAGGTGACACCAGGTCCCCAATAACTGTCTTCAACCGGTTCGCAAGGACCTTGGAAAACAGTTTGTAATCCGTGCACAACAAAGAGATCGGATGCCAGTTTGACAGGTGTCGGAGATCGCCAGTCTTGGGTAGCAGGCAGAGTACTGCTCTTCTAAAACTGAGCGGTAATTCTCTGGATAAAAGAGATGCATCCAGAACATTGAGCAGCTCTGGGCCCAAAATGTCCCAGAATGCCGAAAGAAATTCGGCCGGTAGGCCATCGATGCCAGGGGCGTTTCCTGACTCCATCTCAGCAAGTGCACCGGTTAGCTCTGGAAGGGTAATTGGAGCATCCAGTTCCAGACGTTGGGCCTCAGCCACGGAAGGAAGATGAGAGGTCAAAACATTCATCATTTCGTGAGAAACTGTTTTGGCCTTGAAAAGTTCAGAAAAGAAATCGATTACATTTAATCTTATATCACTCGGATTTGTTAGGATGTTCCCCCCTGGGTCCAAAACCGAAGATATAAGTCGTGCTGGTTTCTCTACAGTTTCTAGGTGAAAGAAAGACTTAGTTGGGGTATCTGAAACCTTTATATTCTGTATTCTTAGCCGAACTAGTGTGCCCGCTGCCTTTTCATGGATCAAATCCCTTAATTGGGCCTTCTTCTCGAGTAGCAACCGATAGTTCACTGGGTTGCTCTCATTGGCCAACTTGCTCTCTAACCTTAAGATGTCTGCTTCCAAGCAAGCCATCGTGATATGTTTTACATTGGTACAGTGCGAATTAAATTGTTGACAAAATACTCGAATTTGGGCCTTTAGGTTGTCCCACCAGAGACTAATTGAGGAGCAAGAAGATTTTTTAGTACTCATTTCAGCCCAGAAATCACGAAAGGAGTCTGTAAATAAACTATCTTCTAAAAGTTTAACGTTAAACTTCCAGTAACTATTTCTGCATGTGGGTCGAGGAAAAGAAAGGTCTAAGGTTACCATATGGTGGTCTGAAAACAATGACAGAAAACAACCTGAAGAGACCGCGACGTTCCTAAAGGGTACATTAATGTACCAGCGGTCGAGTCTTGCCGAAGACACCCAGCCATTGGCACATCGACACCAGGTAAACTGGACTATGTTGGGGTGATGCAATCGCCAAACATCCAGTAGACCGGCCGTCTTAAAGAAACGGGATAGGTCCACATGGGACTCGGGGTGGGGTTCTGCAGAGTTTCTGTCCTTCGAAGGGTCAAAGGTGCAATTAAAGTCACCACCAATGCACACACATTGGTCGAGATCAACTGATTTCAGGTGGTTTACCATGGAGGTGAAGAAGGCCTTTCGGTCCCTGCTCTCACTAGGTGCGTACACATTGAAAATGGTACAGCGGAAGTTTTGATGTGCAAGCTGAAGGGAAATAAGCCGGCCTTTTATGACTTCCTGAAAATAGCAAGATTCGAAAGCTAGACCTGGCTTTAGAAAAAACCCAACCCCAGCAGATGAGGCTGACAGATTGCTAAAATAGCATTGTCCTTTGAAAGTTTGGCACCAGTCATGTTCCACGTTAGGTGTGATGTGGGTCTCTTGTAGTAAAAGAACATTTGCCTTTTTACGGTCAAACAAGTTTTTGACTTGGGCCTGACGGAGGTGACTTGCACCCCCACCATTCATGTTTAAGGTCGCAAAGGAAATGTTTTTCATTCCGTGGTAATGAAATCGCCCTGTGCTTGGGAACACTCCGTACCTGCTCGGGTAACAAACTTTCTTAACCTGTGGAATTTAGATTTCGTCAGGTCAAAATCCTCACGCGCTTTGATTATTTGCTTTGCGGTGCAAATGAATGCAGCCAAGTCAGGGAAATAGTCTTTAATGACAATGTTGCGGTGACGATACGTTTCGTTAAGGAAGGTAAGAATGAGTTGAGGGGATACCTGCGAGTGACCTGTCATCGCTTGTGACATCGCGGTTGTCTCAATGTCATCTTCGGACTCAGACACGTCAGATAACATGTCGTCAGGATCTGGGGTATTACCCGCTGCCCTCGTGGTCTTGTCTGGAGGCACCTTCACAAGTTTCCCAAGGTGTTCCCGAGAGCACTCGTTAACACTTTGGTGGATATTTGTATCTGGGGTCGGAGCTTGGGTTTGAGATCCCAGCAAACTCAGATTTACCTGCCCCGTTTGTACAGTGGGAACGTTTATTGAATCCATTATCTGCTCGGTATTTAAAGGGGGGACAAGCGGAAAAACATTTCCCAGCTCGGAAATGGTAATACTTTCACTGGATGTTTCACACTCGGCAACTTCCAGGTGAGAGGTACAAATTTTATTTTTCGGCTCATTTACATAATGAGACTCGCTGGTGTCATTGACAACGGTATTCATGTACTCAGTTAGTGAGGGAATGTCAGAGGGCCATTCGGACACATGTGCACCGGAAAGGGTGCCGCCCATGACCGCCTTCTTTGCAGCACCAGCGAAAATGCTTGGCGCTGGTGCTCTTCGCTTTTTAGCATACACTATGGATTCTTCGTTCATGGGTTCGGGAAAGGGGGCAATGCTAGTTGTGTCAGTCACATCGGTGGGTGTCATCACATTGGAATCGGAAAGCACCGGTGTGACAGACGACTCAGTCGGGGTGTCAGAAGGTACGGTCGGGGTGTCAGAAGGTACGGTCGGGGTGTCAGAAGGCGCGGTGGAGGGATTGGCCTTTTTACAAACCCTTTCGTTATGTCCCGGTTCACCACACTTCGGACAAGAGGCCCTAGGATAGAATCTTTTAACGTGTCCGAATTCTCCACAATTAAAGCAAGTTAAGGAGGCTGAGGAAGCATACATGTGGTATTCCCGATCATTCAACGATACTTTAAAGGATATATTTAAACCTGTATCGGCTCCGCGATCCGGGAGAATCATGTACACCTGCCTCCTAAAGCTCATTACGTGTTTAACACGATCGCTGCGACACCCGAGCGGAATCATTGAGATTCGGGAAACAATTTTACCGTAACGAGACAGAACGGAAAGGAGTTTCTCGCCTGGCATAAACGGTGGTACGTTGGATATTGTTATCTTGGTCGCCGGCGTATCCATAGGGGATACCGTAATATAATGACCCCCTTTTATGGTTAGACCGGTACTAACGACGTCATGAACGAGCTTTTCTTCTGACACGAAAACAACAAATTTCTGGTTCATTCGTGATGCCGCACGAACATTACCGTCTCCTATGATGGATCCCACGGCAAGGATAATGTCCTCAGTAGGAGCTCCTTCAGGCGGAACACATGCGAATGCATGCTTACGCGTTAAATTTTCGAACGCCTCGTAACGAGAGCGTATATTCGCCATACCAGCGAAATCCCCCCTCCCCCCCCCCCCCCCTTGTCCGAAGCGGACAAGAAGGTATCAAACCTAAATAATCGAACTAAAGTAAATAATAAACGTGCATTATAAGCACAAAAATGGCTTTCAAAGCCAGTAGGCCGCACCCAAAATGGGCTCGCTCTCAATCCTCTCTCTCTCGAAGACAAGGGTGCAGAACGGATGAAAACACAATGCCGAAGCACACAGGATGGAAAAGGAGAGGGAGGGGGGCAGGGGAGGGCAGGAGAGGGGGGAAAACTCACAACGGACTCACCAAAACACCGAGCAGTTGCTCACAGCCGCCATGACGCTGCACCCAACGCACCAACAGCCGATAGGTAGAGAGAGAGAGAGAGAGAGAGAGAGAGAGAGAGAGAGAGAGAGAGAGAGAGAGAGAGAGATAGAGATAGAGATATTGTTTTTTGTTCCTCTTTATTGAAAGGTATCATTCAATGTGATTCCAGACAATTATTTCCAAACAAAAGGGTTATGGCTTACTTCAAAGAAAAATACATGCAACACATGCAGAGGAAGAGCATGGTGGATGGGGTAACATAGAAGCAAAGATTCCAGATTATAAATTAATTACTAGAACACCATTGACCAAGCTACATAAAGATTGTTTGGCACACCATCATTTTTCAAAGACAGCAAAATCATGGGTTTCAAACTCAAAATGGACACGAGATGTTACCGATGCTTTAAAAATCCTTAAAAGGTCATCAGCTAAAATATCAATGTTCTGCAATTTCCGTTTTCTTGAAAGATAAATGGCAAGCTTTGCTTCAGAGCACAAGAAGTTCCCTAAAAAACATTCATTTTTACTTAAATGAGAAATATTAAAACCATATATAAAAACACTGTGAAAAACAAACCGAGCCCCTGAGTCACACGTAATAAAATATTAAAAAGGGAGGACAGTCTCGAACACTCAATGAAGGCATGAAAAATGGTTTCAGGGGCATCGCAGAAGGGGCACAATTCTGAATTTTCAGAACATATGCGATGGGACAGAACATTGCAAGGCAAGATGTAGTGCGCCAGCCGCCATTGTAAATCCCCAGAGCGCTTGACGATTGGCTCCTTATACATCACGTGCCATTTGATTGTTGCGGAATGGCCAGCTTGAAGCAACGCTTTCCAATGAGCTCGTGGCTCTGCAGGTCTGTCAGGAATGAGAGTGTTAACACTTAGACAATACACCGAGGATTTTTCCATCGAGTTAAAGGAGATAAAACCCCGAAATGAAATTAAAAGACGAGGAAAAGGACATTGGGACAGAGGGAGGGCAGCCTCAATCTCTGGATCCCACTTTAGCCCGGTTAGTTTAAAAGCTCGTGAAATCACGGAGAAAATCCTTCCAATAACTCTGATGGATCTCACACCGGTTGCCACGGCAACATTAGCAGCTGGCTTCCATCTATATGTAAAGGGATTCCTAAGGTGCTTGACCCTGGTAAAGTTGACATCAATGAACTTTTGCACAAAGGAACGGTCACTACAGACCCCTTTAAAAAAGGGATTAAAGAAAATTGGTTCATTTAAAAACATTTGGAGAGTATAGGCACTGGTGTCGCGGCAAAACGCGACTGTCCGCCATGCTTCCAGCATACTTCTGTAAAACAAGGGGATCGATGTTATGTCCACCCTCGCTGCGTCAAGAAGAAAGATTTCGTCACCGAAGCCAAGTCTCACTGTTTGCCTGAGCAAGCAGTGAGCAAAGGCTTTCCATGGTACATCGGAATACAGCAGCCTTCGTAATGCAAGGAGGCGAAAAGCCATCACTTTACTTGTTACGTCTATCAATCCCTGTCCACCTTCAGCAATGGGCAGACTTATTACGCCGGGCCGGAGCCAGTGCTTCCCATCCCAAAAGAAATTGATAAAAATACTTTGGAGCTTTTTAAGAATAGAACCTGGGGCCTGTAGTGCCATAAACCTATGCCACAGCATCGATGCCGCAAGATTATTGATGACCAGAGTACGACCTCGATAGGAAAGCTGTCTCAATAGTCCCCTCCATTTTTGCAGCCGCTGCTCAGTCTTGGTAATCAGCGATTCCCAGTTTTTAGAAAAGAAATCCTGAGTGCCGAGAAAGACCCTGAGGTAGCATATCCCATCATGTGCCCACTCAAGCTGCATTGGCAGGGTCGGAGGGGGGATACCATTCTGGGGACCTAAGTAAAGAGCTTTGGACTTCTGCCAGTTGACCTTTACGGAGCTAGCCAAGGTAAACTCATTGGTGGACTCGACCAGGGCACAAATATCTTCATCGGAATTAATAAACGCGCATAGGTCATCCGCATAAGCGACGGTCTTTACCGGGTTGGCCGATGGCAGAGGACAAAAACCACGAAGCCGTGTGCGCAACCGATTCAGAAGAGGCTCAACGGAGAGGGAATAAAGAAGGCCGGACAAAGGGCACCCTTGGCGAATACCCCGAGTCACAGAAAAAGGCTGACTTAAAATATTATTCACCTTAAGCAGGCTAAAAATATTATTATACAATAATTTGACGTGACCGATGAAAGTTTCACCAAAACCAAACCCCCGTAAAACAGCAAAGAGATAAAAATGATCGATGGCATCAAAAGCCTTTTCTTGATCTAAAAACACTAGACCAACATTTCTTTGTTCCGCGGTACAAATGTCAATCGCGTCACGCACAATAAAAATACAATCATGTATTGTTCTTTTTGGGATACAATATGATTGATCGGGGTGTACAATATCCCCGATAACAGGCTTGAGGCGGTTTGCGAGAGTTTTTGAAATAATTTTATAGTCAGTGCAGAGGAGGGAAATTGGACGCCAATTCCGAAGTTGTTGTAGGTCTCCCTTCTTGGGTATAAGGGCAAGTACAGCCCTACGGCAACTGAGTGGTAATAAGCCTGAATGCAGGCCCTCAATTAAGAGGCCGAGCAGTTCGGGTCCCAGTTGGTCCCAGAAGGCCTTATAGAGCTCCGCAGGGATTCCATCCAGCCCCGAAGCCTTGCCGGTGGGCAAAGTTTGCAAAGCGGCAAAGAGTTCCCCTAGGGTAACTTCTTCGTCCAGTTGCTGCCGTGCAGACTCAGACAGGGTTGGCAGAGAAGCAGTCATTGAAAGAATCACATTCTTCTTTGTGTTCCTAGCACAGTACAAATCCGAAAAATATTCTTTGGCCAAATTTCTGATCTCGTTTTGGTCCTGAGTTGTTCGACCTCCTTGCGTGCACAGTGAAGTTATTTGCTGGTTTCTCTTCGCTCGCAGTTCCAAACCGAAGAAGAATTTCGAAGAGGTATCAATGAAACGCAGGTTCTCCATTCGTAATCGTATTAGAGCCCCTCGAGCCTGCTTTGCGCAGAGCTTAGCAAGGAGGGCTTTCTTCTTCACAATTAAAGAACAAGTCCTTTCAGCGCTCTGGGCCGGAAGGTTTGATTGCAGACACAAGATCTCTTTGGCGATGAGAGTTTGCATCGCTGTTTCATTCTTCGTACAAAAGGAGTTATATTGTTGGCAAAATGACCTGATCTGGGCCTTTGCGTTATCCCACCATTGCCCAAGGCAAGAGAAGGAAGGCTTTCGCAACTTTATAACTTCCCAAAAGGCCCGGAAAGCATCAAGAAACGCTTCATTTTGCAAGAGGCTGACGTTGAAAGTCCAGTAAGCAGCACCGCGATTCCGGGCCGGAGAAAGGACATGAAGAATGGCCATATGGTGGTCCGAAAAACCGCTCGGGGCTACAACAGCGTGGCCCACAACATTTAAGGAGTCACTGTTGACATATATTCTGTCCAGCCTCGCAAGAGACAGCCGGCCATTTGCACAGCGGCACCATGTATATTGACGTGCGGATGGATTCTGGAGCCTCCACACATCCACAAAGGAAAACTTGGACAATGCTCCCCTTAGAGGCACCAAGCTTGCTGGATGGGGCTCTGCTCCATTGCGATCAAGAGTGGGGTCCATTGCGCAGTTGAAATCCCCACTCAGACAAACAATACCATCAAAGTCAAGGTGCGTGAGAGTAAAATCCAACTGTGTAAAAAAATTAAATCTTTCTGTGCTATTACTCGGTGAATATAC
Source organism: Myxine glutinosa (assembly GCF_964187855.1). Taxonomy (NCBI): domain Eukaryota; kingdom Metazoa; phylum Chordata; class Myxini; order Myxiniformes; family Myxinidae; genus Myxine; species Myxine glutinosa. The sequence continues at coordinate 101,622,765 of NC_136261.1, read as the reverse complement.
ATTTAGGATCGTGTGCTTATAACCATTAAAAAAGAAATTCACTGAGACTAAATGCCCTTTAATAATTTCTTTAAAAGCGACACCCTGTGCACAGAAAGAATGATGCAAAAAGACAGCAACTCCAGCACGAGAGCAGGCCAAGCTGCTAAAGAACCACTGTCCTTTCATCATTCTGTTCCATTCACTAACGCAAGAAGGGCTACACCTTGTCTCTTGCAAAAGAACAATATCAAAGCGTTTATGCTGGACAAGCGACTTTACCTGGGCCTTACGCAGGGGGGAGCACCCCCCATTAATATTTAAGGTTACAATAGAAAAGGTCATCTTGTAAATTTAAAGATGAATAATTAAGTGGGGAAGAAGTCAGACTGTGCCTGCAACTCCTTCCTGGCTTTGAGCACACATTTCCTAAAGCGAAACACTTGTGACTCTGTCACACCAAGCTGTTCTGCCTTGAGGAGGAGATGTTTGGAGGAAGTTATGAAAGCAGACAAATCTGGGAAAAAATTATTGATTTTGATTTGTTTCTTTCGAAAGGTGTCTTGAAGAAACTTTAAGATCTCGGTGGGTGACACTTCAGCACCTCCCTCGGAACCTTGAGCCAAACCTGGATCATTCCAGGCTTCAATACTAGCACCGGAGGCAAGCGACGAGGCACCGTCTGAGTCATCATCAGAGTAGTTTCTATTAACATTAACACACTCTGATGTGAGTGTTTCCACAGCGGAAAATTCGCCCTTTCCCGGAGGCAGGACCGGTGTTTCCGTAATGGGGGTTTTAAAATCCAGGTGAGAAACTGAGGTTTCTGCAACGGAGGCTTCGCACTCTACCGGAGAAGAGGTCGTTACATTTTCCCCCTCCATGGTTTCCGACATTTCACACTCAACAGGGAGTGGGGGTGCATCAGGCACCTTATTAGAGGTCACCTTGCCAGTAGTCATGGAGGTGTTTACGATCGGATCTGGGGCCGTTGTGCGCGGCTCGCAACAATCAGGTGCGGAAACGTCTTCTTCTTCTTCTTCTTCGCCTAAAACACTGAATCTGTTTTGCAAAGCAAAACCAGCCGTGGACGAATCCGTTTTTGAAACAGGAACGTTAAGCTCCTTTGCCGACGCCATTTTTTTCGGACGGCTCGATTGCACGTCCTCACCAACCCCGCCACGTTTTTGCCTCTTCTTGGAGGTCACAGTGATGAAAACCCCGTCTTCCGTCGGGGGTTCCTCAGTTTCAAGCCTCGGAAGTGAAGGCTGATCCAGCGTCCTGGATGTGCCACATGAGGCAGCATTTGGCTCGGTCCGTGTCGATGTGCCACTTGAGGCAGCGTTTGGCTCCGTCAGTGTCGATGTGCCACCGGACATGGACGTCGGACAAGCACCTTTCAAATGTCCGTGCTCCCCGCAGGTGAAACACGTCATCGTCTCCGTTGCGATGTACATCGTGTAGTTTCGCTTATCAGCAACCAGCGTTGCCGACGCATTGAGCGACTGGGCGTTGTTCTTTAGCACGATGTAGCCGTCGGAACGACATTATGTGACGAACCGTTGAATCGGATCGCAAACGAAGAGGAATCATGGAGACTCGTGACACCACGGTCCCAAACTGTTTTAAAACGGACACAATATCTCAGCTTTTCACGCACGGCGGAATATTCGACAAAATCACTTTCACCGCCGGCGTGTCCATCGGACTCACATTAACAAAAATGTCCGGCGGTACCGACAAGCCCGTTTCGACCGCCTGGGCTACGTAGCGCTCCTCTGATACCCCCAATTCCACTTATGCCGATCGACCCCGATCTGCACAACGGGAACGATCCTATTTGGAACGGGATCAATCGGCATGATCGTAAACGGAACGTCTTCGATCTTTGTCGATCGGGACAAAAAAATAGATCGGGGCGATTTTTTAAACATGTTTAAAATTTCCATCCCGATCTGAAATAGCGGGACTGATCGTGATTACAGCGTGAATGCAACGTAGTCCATCAGAATGATCGTAGTTAGAACGGCTTGATCGTGATTACAGCGTGAATGCAACGTAGTCCCTCGGAATGATCGTAGTTAGAACGGCTTGATCGTGATTACAGCGTCGTTGCAGCGGGAGGATTATCTTGTGCCGTTTGGACGACGATCGTTACCTATCCATCCCGCTCCAATGCCGATCAAAGCCGCTGTATATAAATCGGTCCGGATTGCATCGGCCTCACCCGATTAAGTATTTCGACACGACAATTTTTGTCAACGTTGTTAAGTGGAATTGATAACTGCATGAGCCAAATTGCATTGCCCAATAACCCCATGGTCTAAAATTAAAAGCGGTACAAGTTAAACAAATATTATTAATGATCAATTTTACCGCTTTTAATTTTATGACCTTTTAATTAAGTGAATGCAAACTTTGATCCCCTCTACCCAGCAAAAACTTGTCAAATTTTTAGCTTTTATTTTGAAGACCTTTCATTTTGCAATGCATTTTCATCCCCTCAACGCAGCAATAATAACTTCTCCCTTTCCAACCAACACAAGGCAAACATTGAATATCAAGTTTCATAATGTTTATTGTCACATGAATATCAATAGAAATCATTATCAATGCAATACATAACAATACAACAATGTCCTCCAAAATGTCTTTCAACTCCTTCCCATAGTGTCTCTAATGATGTCTCACCATCCTCTCCTGCCATGGAACTGCACCAGCAGGGCTGTTAAAATAGAGTCTCAGTACCTCCCTCTGACGCTTGGCCTCTACACTGTCCCTGTTACCTCGAACTGCCTGCTCCACCTCTAACATGTTGGCTTGATCTCTCCATTCACCAGGGATGATGTTGTGTCGATAATCCTCCTGGTCCACCTCGGCATGCTGAATACTTGGAAACCGGATGCGGAGCATGTTGTGCAGACAGATAGCAGTTTCGACCAGGTCACGCACCACCTCAGGATACTGTTGTAGTGTCTTGAGCAAGCATTGCCAACGGTTTGCCAAGATGCCAAAGGCGTTCTCCACCACTCGTCGACCCCTTGAGATGCGGTAGTTGTAGACGAGTTGTTCAGGAGAGAGTCCACGTCTGGCATAGGGTTTCATCAAGTAGGTGCGGAGAGCAAAGGCATCATCTCCAAGGATGAAAAATGGCATCTCTTCATCATTGTTCCGCATGGCCAGGGGGTCGGGGAATCCAATGGTTTCATTCTCTATGCACTCTTTGAGCTCCGAAGCATTCAAAATCTGAGCAACTGACATGTGTCCCATTCCACCAACATCCACCCACAAGAACTTATAGTCGGCGTCCACCAGTGCCATCAACACGATCGAGAAGAAGGCCTTGTAGTTGTGGTAGAGGCTGCCTGAGTTGGGTGCGCATCTGAGGGCGACGTGTTTGCCATCAAGAGCTCCGAGCACATGAGGGATGTTCCATTTACTTTCGAAATCATCAGCGACTTCTGTCCATTCTTCTGGGGTGGTAGGGCACTTCACCATTTCTTCTTTGAACTCTGCAACGATGGCTTGACACACCTCCGGAATGAACTTGACGATGGTGTTTCTGCTGACCCTGAAGTCGTAGGAGAGAGTTGGGTAGAGGTCTCCTGTAGCCAGATGCCTCAGGGTGATGGCGAGCTTCATTCCAGGTTGTAGGGCCTTTCTCAGCCTGGTATCTTCTTTCTCAATCCTGGGGGTGATTCTGTGGAGGATTTCATCAAAGAGAGCAGGTGGCATCCTCACAAAGTTCTGGAAAGAGTTGATGTCTTCCAGCCTCAGTTCATTCATCAAGCGGTCGTAGTGCCCAAACTGCAATCTTCTTTCTTCTGTCAACCATGGCCGGACCCAGAACTGAGGGGCTCTTCTTCTTCTCCTCATTCTTCTTCTCACTTGAGCAGCTCTTCTTTCATTAATTGCATATTGTTGGAGAAGTAGAGCGAGCTGCAGATGGCCATTTCTCTGATGTTGATCCATGGCTGTCTTCGACGATACTGATGATCGGCAAGCAAATCGGGCCCTATTTATACGGATCGGGACCTGAAATCTGCTTTTTAGTCGGCTTAAAGACGGGAATAGAGCGTAGTTAGATCGGTTTGGTCGGGAATGACGTAGTTGAAACGGCAATAGATCGGCAGCATCGGCGTTGGATCAGTTTTAGATCGGCGGCGATCGGGAATGCAGCGTGGTTACAGCGTACGCGAGCGGGAACACAGCGGCTCTAAACGGCTTCGATCGGGTCTTCAGGGACCCGATCTACCCATGATGAGCGTGGTTACAGCGTAGTGATCGTAATCGGAGCGTACTTAGGATGTAGATACAGCGTAGATGACCAGTTTTTTCCCAAAGTGTCCCGATCGCTCCCGACCTGGAGATCGGGGCTAATCGGGGCCAATCGGCATAAGTGGAATGGGGGCATGAAAGAAAAACCACAACTCGTTGGTTCATCTTCGAAGCCGCTAAAACGTTCTCGATCCCAACGAGCTCTCCCAAGCCCAACACAATGTCCTCGACCCGAACTCCGTCGGGCGGACTCACGATGACTCCATTCTTTCGAGTCAGCGACTCATAAATACTATTCTGCAAACGACCGCTTGCCATAGCGATAAATGAACCAAAACTAAGGACATATTTGAAAAAACAAAACAAAATGGAACCTATCGCAAGCAAAGCCTGCAGGCGAAGGTAAAATGAAAAGAAATAGAATAAGGGAGCCGATAAACGACGATAATGAAGAACACGGCAAGCAGAGCACAGGCCCGAAGAACACAAGGTTCTTTAGGACTCGCACCAAACTCACCGTGCGCGCTCTCTTTCTCTCTCTTGTCTCAACAAAGAAGGAAAACACGGGAAAAACTTCACAAACACGTACAAGCACACAGAGGGAGTGAAAAGGGGGATGGGAAAGGCAACAACACAATACAGTACACACAGCAGCCATGATTGCCACACCCACGCACGACTCACCAACGACCAGCAGGGGGCGAGAGAGAGAGAGAGAGAGAGAAAGAGAGAGAGAGAGAGAGAGAGAGAGAGAGAGAGAGAGAGAGAGAGAGAGAGAGAGAGAGAGAGAGAGAGAGAGAGAGAGAGAAAGAAAGAAAGAAAGAGAAAGAAAAAAAAAAGAAAAAAAGGTCACCCGAGTTCGAATACCATGTGTCTGGAAAGAGCCCCTTACCAAGTTGACTATAGAAGTTATACTAACTACTACATTACCAGTTACATTATTTTAAAAGGTCCCTGAAAGTTACGATTATAAAGCGATTTTACAACAAGTTAGCAAATTGTCTACGAGTAGCTATGATGCAAATTAATATCAAGAGGATTAGTTTGAGAGTTAATATGGCCGAGGCCGACACATACACACACACACACATATATATATATATATATATATATATATATATATATTTATATATATATATACATATTACATAATATACATATACATATATACTGAATTTTTTTTTGTACATTCGGGAATTTTAAATAAAATATAATGTTTAAGTTTTTATACGTATATTTCAATCTTCCCCATGTGCATCAGATAAAAACCACCTTTAGAGGCTATTTTTTCCCCGCAAGCGGGGGTGGCCTTTTTCGGGGACCGTGGTTGTTGCTGTTTTTTCGGTCCCCTTTTTGAAGCAATGTTTTACGGCCGGATGCCCTTCCTGCCGCCAACCCTTTTTGTCGCCTTTTACGACAAGCAGGGAATTACCAGTGAACTGGTACTCAATGGTACATGTGCATCAGATACATGGATAAAATAATTTGTTGTGTAACAATAAAATAGTTTGTTGATCATGAACAATAATATAATTACGAGTACAAAGAGTAAAATTTGTTACAATAAAAAATTTGAGTTTGGGAAAAGCTAAAAGGGGGCGTCATGTCAAAAAGTTTGGGAACCACCACTTTATGGCTTGCCGAGAGCAGGTGCCGAATTGCCAGAACATAGGGTTAGACCTAGGGCTCATTTGAAAATGCTATATTTGAAAAACGCAGCTAAATAATCATTTAAAAGGATGAGTGAAGTCATAATAACATGTATGAAATCACGATCCTTTCTAATGTGGGTCACACCACCTCAAGAGCATGATGATGCACATTGAAGTACCTTCAAATTACCAGGTTCCCTTCTCCCTCCTCCTCCCTCTCCCACCTAAGATATGCCTGATTAGCTCGATGATGAAGAGGAATACCTTTGTCATACCGTTGACAATTATACTTAGCAATTTATGTTCCACGTGCATATGTGCTGCCATTGCCTCCACTCTCAGAGGACTAGGTATCTCCAGAATCACAAAATCATGTTTAATGAAGAGAGCAACCTTGAGGTCTCGCACGATGCACAAGGAAACCATAACTATTGAAATGAAGTGAAATGGATATAAATGTCTCCTTCACACACTACACATGCAAAGTACTGGTTCAGCTGTAAATACACTTTAAACTTGTGGAGAAATTCGCAAATAGGCTGTGAGTATGTAACATGTTATTGCATTCATTGCATCAATGAAGAATCCTCTCTGCTGGGTCACGCGTGACTTGATTTTGGAGGGAATGTGGGCTATTAACCTGCTCGTCAGAGGACTCAACATCTGTGGGGGGAACAGTACGGTATGCTTCCCCAATGAGTCTTTGGTCCAGTATGTTGTCATGAGAAGTAAATGGAAGACTGACTACCAAAGTACATTCCCCGTATACAAGGAAAGTGGAGGCCTTTAAAGAACGTTCATGGTCTGAGGAATAGTAAGCAGATTTTGAAATGAGAGACATCCTCTCGGAGGCTTGTTCAGCCATGGCACAACAATCCAACCTGGCTAGAAGGAACTCTATAAATTGAAATGATGAAAACCTCTGAAATGTGTAAAATTGTATAAAATTCTGAAACAGAAAAACAATTGTGTCAGCACAGCATATCCCTGCCAGAATGAATATAATAACAAGAAAGAGCAATCAGACATTGCAGACCCTAGCCAGGATGTGTTTTCGGTGGTTTTAAAGGATTTTGTGTTAAAACAAAAACCGATGCCGTCATCATTCTTTTTTTTCTCCACCAATTTATCCTTAGATTATGCTCAAGAAATTTCATCTTGATCGGATGAAGTTTTGTACTTGTCTAATTATGATGTCATAATGGAGGCACCTATGACATCATCATTAACAAATTTTATTCCCCATGGAGAGTTCTTTACAATGAGCCATGTCTCAATTTTTTATATGCAGTGCTTTCGGAGATATAGAGGTGCAAATGTTTACGGTTTTTCCAAGATGGCGGGCGAACCACGTGACTGATGACGTCATCATTATTTTTTTCACCACCAATTTGTGCCTACATGACGCTGAAGAAATTTCATCTTGATCGGATGAAGTTTTGTACTTGTCGAATTATGATGTGATAATGGAGGCACCTATGACATCATCATTAACATATTTTATTCCACATGGAGAGTTCTTTACAATGAGCCATGTCTCAATTTTTCTATTCAGTGCTTTCGGAGATATAGAGGTACAAAGCTTTTCGATTTTTCCAAGATGGCGGCCGTACCACGTGACCTATGACATCATAATTATCATTAAAAAATTATACAGTTGGAGTTGCACCTATGGTGAAAATTTCCTGTCAATCAGAAAAATGGTTGCAGAGAAAATCATATTTATTCTGTGCGGACAAACAAACAGACAGACAAACAGACAGATGCAAAATCACTCATAGAGCGACACTTGGCAAAACAGAATAAAGTAGCATGGTACTCAGTAGAGCATCCTTTTGACCTCAAAAATAATTTGTGGTACAATTCAGTGACCTGATATGCAAATCGTCTTCAAAGTTTAAGTTAATCGGATGAAAATTGACAATTTTAGAAATATGGCCGATGTTAACCTTTTGGCCTATATTGGCCTCAAAAATAGTTGGGGGTTGGTTTCAGTAAGCTGATATGTAAATGCTCTTCAAATTTCAAGTCAATTGGATGAAAATTGAGGATTTTAGAAATTCAAAAAAAAGTGGTTGACTTTTGGCCTATGTTGACCTTTTGGCCGATGTTGATCTGAAAAATAGTTGGTGGTTGAATTCCGTAAGCTGATATGTAAATCATATTCAAATTTCAAGTCAATTGGATGAAAATTGAGGATTTTAGAAATTCGAAAAAAAGTGGTTGACCTTTTGGCCTATGTGGACCTTTTGGCCGATGTTGATCTGGAAAATAGTTGTTGGTTGAATTCAGTTCGGTATAATATATATTTTTGTATACAAGATTGAGGCTCGTGTAAGAGCTAACATCAATCACAAAAAAAAAACGGACACAGAAAACGAGCGGGAGCGGGAGACAAGATGGGGAGAGAGAGGGAAGCATACAAGTACAACAGCAGAGAACATGGACAACGGAATATCTGTGGGAGGGAGAGGGCATGGGGGGAGGAGGCATGGGAAGGTGGGTTAGAGGTATAAAACACATGGACACTGCTAGAACTTCCAGGAAATAAAGAAGTCGGTATTTCAAAAAAAGTGGATCTGGGGTAAATTAACGGGGGTAGAAGAGATCAAGGTTTTGGATGGGGGAAGATAAGAGATGGTGGTGAACAGCTGTTTTACAGACCTGGAGGGAGGAGTGGGATTGAAGAGAGTGAGGGAGTTTATTCCAGAGGTGCGAGTAAAGAGGAATTAAGGAGTGAAGGTCAGCAGAGAGACTTGATTTTGGCAGTTTAACCATAAGAGGGTTGCAGGCAGATCATGTGCAAACTGTAGGAATATTTGGGGGACAGAGCCCAGAGAGAGTTGGGGGAGCAAGGCCGGAGAGGAGTCGGTAGAAGACGGAAAGACCACCAAGCTGCCTGCGGTGAGTAAGTGAAAGGCCTTCGGAGTTGCCTTCATCTCGGGAGATTCCAATGATTCTGAAAGCTTTGGTGTCAACAGTGTGAAGACGAGCTAGGTGTGAGGCAGGAGCACCAGCCCAGAGGGGAGAACAGTACTCCATTGAGCTGCGGATGAAAGCCTTGTATGTGGTGAGGAGCTTAGGTGTGCCAAGGAAGGACTTCGCACGACGGAGGATGCCCAGTCGGCGACTGGCTTTGGAGGCCAGCATGGAAATGTGGTTTTCCCAGGAAAGATCATGGCAGAAAGTGAGACCGAAAAGTTTGAGCGACAGAACTTCTTGGAGAGGATTATTCAGAAAGTAGATGGGAGGGTTGTCCAGTCGGTCTTTCCGGAGAGACATAGTAAGAGGGTGAGATTTGTCAGGATTGAAAGACATGTTCCTCTTGTTTGACCAGTCTGTGATTTTGTCCAGGTCTGCAGAGAGTGAGGAGGCTGCAGACTGCCGATCTGAGGAATGAGGAATGGAGTGGCAGAGAGTGGAGTCATCAGCAAAGAGATAGAGAGGATTTTCAAGAGAGTCAGAGAGATCATTGATGAAAACCAGAAAAAGCACAGGGCCCAGAACACTGCCTTGGAGAACTTCAGCCTGAACAGGAAGGGGAGAGGAGAGAAACCCATTCAGGGCCACATGTTTACTATGACTAGAGAGGGAGTGTGTAAGCCATGCATGGAGATTTCCATGGATACCAAAGGAGGAGGGTTTGGTGAGCAGAGCGGGGTGCCAGATTGTATCAAAGGCACGTGATATGTCAAGGGAGACAGCACTAATTTCCTGTTTGGCATTGAGGACTTCCATCCATTGTTGAGAATGCAGAAGCAGCATGTCCAGAGTAGAGTGACCTGGTCTGAAACCAAATTGATGATCAGAGATCAACCCATTGGAGAAAAGGAAAGATTTGATATCTGAAGCAATGATGGATTCCATGACTTTGCTGATAATTGGGAGCAGGCTGATTGGTCTGTCGATGCAAGGATCTGTTTTTGCACCGTTTTGTGCAAAGCGGTAATGTTGGCTGATTTCCAAGCTGATGGCAGGATGACCTTGAGCAAAAGAGAGGGTGAAGAGAACAGATAGAGGGAGTGAAAAAGCGGCAGAGCAGGATTTTAGGACCCATGGGTTGATGCCATCTGCTACAGTTGCAGAATCATATTCGAGGATTGACAGAAGCTTCTCCACCTTGTCAGGAGAGTTCACCTTGTTCACCTTGTCTGCCTATGTTGATCTGCAAAATAGTTGGTGGTTGAATTCAGTTCGCTGATATGAAAATCCTATTCAAATTTCAAGTCAATCATATGAAAATTGAGGATTTTAGAAATTTGAAAAAAAGTGGTTCACCTTTGGCCTATGTTGGTGGTACATAGGCCTTTTTGGCATTTTGGCATAGGTTACAACCTTTTTGATCTTTTGACCTGAAAAATATGTAGCATTTTGTCGGACCACAAACTTTACCATTTGGTGAAGTTTCGTGAAGGTTGGTTTAAAACTGTGACCTGTAGGCAAGTATAAGTGCGCGGACAGACAAACAAACACACGCACAAACCGGAGTGATCAACGTACTTGTCAAAAATTATTTTTTTTGCCAAGCAACAAACCACAAACAGACAGACAGACAGACAAAGAGACTCAATACACTCTCCTCTGGTGAGGGTAATAATGTGATAACACATCGGGGGAGGGCGGTTTGGGGGGTTAGTTGTGGATACCTCTCCTGTGAGCGATCCTGAGCAACGACAAGCTATTAAGCAACCAGTGCGGAGAAAGCAAGCAGATAGACCCTCCTATATACCTTTTTGCACGACTCCTCTGAGTGCCATCGGTGACCCCCTGCCAAGAAGCTGAGGCCCAACGGCCTCTTGGGGAAAGCAAAATGGCTGGCTGTAACAAACAATGTCCCAAACAATGACAATCAGTCACATAAAATGACTAAAGGTACACAGACCTCTCCTAGGCTGAGGCCAAAGTCTGTGTGGCCACACTGAGCAGCCGTGTGCTGAAAACAAAACAATGACTGCAACTTCTCGAGTGAGAAGGGGATCCATGCCTCACGATAAGACAGAACTCAACACCAAAGCTAGAAGTTAAAAGGTGTCACCTGTTCTACAACCAAGAACTACTAGATTCCAGATGAATCGGAGAAGATGAAATGAACAGAGCTGGAGGTTAGAGAACAAGGAAATCATCCTCCACTGCAAAGCGTATTCTGTGCATGAAGCATGGGGGACTCGTGTTAAAGGAGAAAAGTTAATGGATCAGTTAAAATGAACAAACTGGCAGCCAAGGCCGAACGAAGTTTCCCAATATGGTTCATGGAAATGATCCTTTACCGAAAAAAGAGGTGGAGATTTTGAGTTCTGGGAGAACTTCCTCCCACTATATGAAACCCGCAAATGGCGATAACAACCAACGGGAGAAATATACCAATGGAGTGGATAATTTATTTTTCATATACTGTGCATGATCGAGGCTCACAAAGAGCCGGAGCCGAATGGAAGGGAACAAAATGAAAAGTGGGAAACACCAACAGCTGTGTCGAAGTGAAAGTGAGATCTGAATCTGAATGAAACAAAGCAAAACGAGGAAGGGGAAAGTGGGAATGAAACAGAGAAGGATCAAACCAACTGACAAAGAAAAGGGGTGTGGGAGAGGGGGACTGGGGGAGAATCACCAGAACTTGGGAAAATGGAGTGCTGGGAATTGGGTCATTTGGGGATCGAAGATATCGTGAGTATGGCTGGGGAAATGACGAGTACCTGCAGTAGTGATGACCATAGTCAGGTTCACTATGTCAATAAATTATATTTCGTTCAAAATCATGGTAGATTAGCAAACCTTTACATTTTTGGAAAGGTTATAGCATAAGGAAACTAAAAATCAATGTTTACATTTGGAGAGATACCTGTATGGCGGCCATTTTGGATTTTCAAAATGGCCACTGTAAAATACATATTTTGTTCTATTTCTGCCTCTAATTACCGTAAAAACTTGAAAAAATATACTAAACCTATATTTTCAGGGACAAGGAATCCAATGAAAGTATCAAATTAGTGCTATGGGGAATGGTAAGACACGAATAAAAGGTTTTGAATTGCAAAATACTGTCTTTATATTCGCGATAAGTTGCATAATCAAATACATGTTATCATTTTGTACAGGCAGTTAATAACATCAAAATGTGTCACAATAATTCATATCACCAAACATACACAGGCAGTCAGCAAAATCATATATACACATGCAGTCAGTATAACTTCACATCTACACAGGCAGTCAATGACAAAATATACACAGGCAGTCAATGGCATCAAACATACACGATTACAGAATATGCCATTTAGAGTTCGTCATCACTGTCCTGTGTGTCGTATCCGACAATATAGTCCGCATCGTTTTCACAGTCCGTTCCACACAAGCAAAGGTCGGTCAAATTGATTGGCAAATCGAATTGGTCGAATGGTCGATCGAATCGAATTCGATGAATCGAATCGAATCGAATTGGTCGAATGGTCGAATGGTCGATCGAAGCGATTGGTCGAATGGTCGAATGGTCGAATTGGTCGAATGGAATTGGTCGATTGGTCGAATTGGTCGAATTGGTCGAATCGAATTGGTCGGAATTGGCAAATGTAAACATTGATTTTCAGATTTTCCATGTAATAACGTTTCCAAAAATGTATCTAGGTTTGCTAATCTACCATGATTTTGAACGAAAAAACATAGTGAACCTGACTACCAGCTGTCTTGAAGCCCTGGAGGGAAGAATAGGAGCAAACAGACAGGGAACTATTATAACCAATCTATATGTTTGGTGGATGTATCAAAGGAGAGTCAATAAAACTGGAGTCAGTGGAATAAGATTACTATCAATTCTCAAAAAAGAAAACCTTGTCCGAGTGATCCCCTGATTTATGATTACTCTAGTTATTTCTTTTTCTGACAGGGATATTGTGATATACCATGTATCCTTAGATTCTGAAACTGATTTGGGTATTTAACCATTCACTAATTCATATTCTCCCAAATATCCTTGTCCTTAAGAGTTTATCCTGTAACATAGGTAAAGGGAAGATGAGTGGGAAGGGGGGTCGATAGGGCTAGGCCCACCCATTTGATACAAAGGCCAACCCAATAATGTAGGGGTTACAATGTCAAATTACGGTGCAGAGACCTAAGCATTATCAATACTAATCTCTTAATGGATACATTAGGTCTCATATACTGAAAGTTGACAAAGGTAAGTTCACTGCCATGAGAAGCAGTGAAGGTAAAGTTTTGGGCATTGCTATTACACTGTGTCCACCACTAGAGAAGATAAAGATGTTGCATAGAATATCATCCGCTCTAAATATGGGCATGAATATTTACAACAGTTGGGCAGAGCCACAAATGCGAATTGGTGGATATACTTTCACACTTGTACTGGATCTTGTCTTAAGAGTGAAGACGAGCCCAAGCATTACTTTCTACATAACTGCATTAGCCACTTCTGGACAAGGTGTTAATGGATCACGATGCGTGCTTTTCTAATTTTATCAAGTATGTCATGAGGATTCTTTTTAACAAGCATTCTCTCCAAGGTCGTGCTATCCTTAACCATTGACTGATCACAATGCAATTGTTGAAGATTCATCCTGGAGCTTCTTAAGGCGCAAAGATGTGTTAAAACTACAACCCTGATAGTGTGTGTGATGTTACAAACATTATACAGCCTCTACCACCAGTATTTGCTGCACTACTTAGGGTTTGGAAAGTTGCAGTTAGTTTGTCTGCCTGTGTGGTCATTTTCATGCAAGATGTGAGGAGTCTTTTTCATCCCTTCGAAGAACCAAGACATAGTTAAGGCCTACATTCAAGTAGGGTATGAAGGCCTGAGATTAATTAATCAATGCCGAGCTTTCTCACACCACAATTTCAAACAGCAATTTTTCTTAATATTGAAGATATTGTCGTGTGACTCCCCTTGGTTAATACCGGGTTAGTCACGGAGAGCCAAAGCAAGCTTTTAAACTCCGAAACCGATGCTCAAATGCGGATAAATAAATAAATAAATAAATATATATATATATATATAAATAAATAAATAAAATTATATATATTGTTACGGTCCACGGTTAAAGGATGTTGTTTGCCGAGCGGAGGCACCGCGACCTAACAGTTTCCCCGATTCACCCGATTCACCCGACGTTGGCCGTATCGCGCCACAGATATTCAATATGGAAAAGACTAAGACGACGGATGTGAAGAAAAGGAATAAGAAGACGAAGGCAAAAAGGTTTGAAAATACTACTAAATTTATTTACTATGTACAGGCTCAAAATAACCAAGGAGAAGGAAAGATAAGAAAATAATATACAGAAGCTTTTAGAGACACAGTGAAAATTGCGAGCTTATCTAAACAGACTTAATTAATACCCAGGACAGAACAAATGAAGATGACTCACACGGGGAATGATGATAGGAATGGCAGGTGGATGTTTTGAGGGAGAGGGAGGTCCAACGGGTCCTGCAGCACGATCGGCGCGTTGGGCAGCCGCCGTTCCTTCGCGGCCCTGCTCCAAACTGCCGTCCAGGCCCCAAGCGGCTGTTGAGTGTTGTTGCTGCTGTGGACGCTGCTGCTGGCGAGCAAGGCGACGAATAGCAGGCATTGTGCTTCCCTGGATGATCTCCTTTGAACAAGAATCGCTGCTGGATGATCTGTTCTCTTGGACAAGAATCACTGCTGGATGATCTCTTCTCTCTCTCTTGGACCTCACAACCCAGCTCTCTTGGACCCTTTTTTTCAACTTCTTGCGCCCGCGCCTTTATAGCGCCTCCGGCGATTAAGCCGCCGGCCTTTAGGACACGCCCATCGGTGTGCTCACCTCGGCCATGGTTGGTCGCGCGACCCTCTGGCTCCGCCCTTGATGACGACGGGCGGGCACGCCTTTCTTCCCCGACCCTGCCTCGTGGCCAATGGCGGCAATTGTAGTTGGCAATGTGAATGGCAATTGACGAAAGGGGAAATGGAGGTTTTGGGGAATGGGAATGAAGAATGAAGGGAATCTATCTTTTTCACTTGGTGCAATGGAGTGTCATTCTAATGGAAGACAAGGCCTTACCCTAAAACACATAATAAGGATATAAACTACTGAACAAGGGTATTATAGTGTCCTTCAATGGATGCTTTATGGAATTAACTACCGGGACGCCCTTTGACCTTTACACAACACTGGAGGCAGGAGGGGCCAGAATTAAGCAATAATAATAATAAAGCACACAATAAAAAAAATACAATCCTCATATCCGCAACACTGCACCCTCCTCCTCTTAGGCACGGCCCGGGCCTACAACTTTAATTTAGTGTGACACGTAGGTGTAGTTCCCTCTACTTTTAACCTGACCCTGAGTGTGACAGTTTTAAAACATAGATAAATATGTCCCGCTGCTCCATTGCACCCTGCCTAACAGACTCATGCCCACAGTTAACCGAATTGCGGAATGGTCTTCAAACTATACATTGACGGTGGGGAGCATTATTTACAATGACGTTACTTTATTTACAAAACGCAACCCAGGACCTGTGATTGTTCTTTCTGGGGGGGAGACAGTCTGCTCTGCATCAATGCACCATGAAAGCACCCAAAATGCACCAACACACCCTCAAGCACCAATCGGTGCACAGTCATCATTGTTCATCAGTAAAAATAAAAACAACAACCCCTAACCCTGCAGGTGGTCTCTTGCTCTTCGGCTCCCTCTGCTGGCTATTATTATTTTCTTCCAGTTGTTGTCTTTTTTTGCTGGCGGCCTATTTGCAATAAAAAATGCACCCAATGTGTCCATGTTTATTTTATTTATGGCCCACAGGGGGCCGACTACGTGTGGTTCACCTGTGGGGCATCAGTGCCCTGTGGCCAAGGTCCGCCAGCAAGATTTCGGGCCTTCATGGCCGGTGCCAGCAGAGGGGCCATGCCCCAACCCATGGGGTCCATAAGTGGTGCTCGGCCACAGACATGTGGTCCATAATGTGGTGCATCGATGCAGACAGCTGGTTCTGGGAGTTCCGGGCGCACAATGGCGGACTCACGCACGCTCCCCTCAGCGCCCAGTGGCGCGCAGGCCCTCATGTGGGAGACAAAAGGGGGAGAAGACAGATGAGCGAGGGGTAAGGTCACAAGGGTACACATCAACAAAGGCAATGCAAGGTGAAGTGCGTATGGAGAGCGAAGTGAGAAAGCTCGTCCGTACCGTACGTCACCCCGCCTGTCACCTACACTACCCTTGCCCTTACCCCATATGTACAAAATCTACACATTTACAAATCCATCGCTAACGTCACATCTTCTCCATATTTCCCCTATACCAAATTCGTCTCCACAATCCCTCTATCCAAAATTTGCCATCACCCAATTCGTCATCAATCCTCACAAGGAGGAAGAGATGGAACATCAAGCACAATGTCACACCCACGTCATGATGCGTCTCACAATCCAACCATCTGCTCAATAAAAATAATAAAACATGGCATGGTGTGGAGGTACGTCACCTCAGGTGAGTGGATGCAGATGGTGCGAGGAGATCCTTCATCCTAACTACTTTCTAAATGACATTAACACACGTTACACTACCCGGGGTCTTTCCCTGCCAATCCATTGGCCAACTTACACTATGGGTTCTAAAAACCAATTCCCATTGACCAAACTGTGGTGCTTCTCAATTGGGGGTCTCACTCCCCCGATTCATCTCCCGGTGCCCTTGCACAATTTCTGGGCTGTGACGTGTAGCTCTCCCAGCAGGTCTACCCACCTGCACACCTCCACCACTGTAGTTGCCACCCGAGCTTACCTGCTCCTTACCTAACCTATCTAACTGGGGAAGGCCCCTCCTGGCTCTGTCACCCCACTCGGTGCCCTCTGGCACTGGGCTGCCCGGGTCCGTCCTCCGGATCCTCGGGCCCCATCCACAACAACTACCACTTCCCAGAGCCCACCAGCGGCCTCACCTGGCCGACATCCTCACAGTGGTGGAGTGCCCAAACCAACTACACACACTAACAGGCTACACGCCCAGCCATTTCCACAACACTAATGCACCCATCCAATCAACATTCTTCCACCCGCACCACAGATGCCATTATCCAACTACAATTTACCTATACCCTCTACCTAACACTTACACTACCCGCCCCGGGTATTCGTGATGTGGGTCCATCCTTCCCCCATTCACACCTTCGCACCATCCACTCCACTCCATAGGTTCCACCATACTCACTCCACGACCATCCATTCCAATACTCCATATATTCCACACTACCATTTATTCCATACACCTGTTGGTGCACACCTGTGCACTCACACCTGGTGCCACCTGCACCCTCCTTCTTTCCTGGACCATTTGCTCAACAGAACACATCACTATCACTCTCATACACTGCTCCATACACCTGTTCAGTTGCACACCTGTGCAATCACACCTGTTCACCATACACACGGCATCATCGAAACTACCTGTTGCCCTGCTAACTTAGTGCTCCCCGTCTTCCCTTTAAACTAAGCACATACCACGTCATTATCATCCACTCTAATCTACCTGCGTCCCCACTACAGGTATCAGTCACTACCTAACCTTAACGTTACCTAAGGTCATCTTCTATGTCCCTACACATTATCCAAACCCTCCCTCGGCGAGCTTACACTGCCATAAACCCCATAACTAGTGCTCCTTTGCCCCCGCTGTGAGGGATGGTGGATTGGCCATCCCATCACATGGGGCATCTCTTACTATAAATTTTGCTCGTCCAATTTCCACAAATCAAAAATTTTCCAATTACCGCCAATTCTACTCACTATTCTAAATTTCGTATCAAATCACTATCACTATCACCATCATCACAGTCCACTCACTAGTGCCTCTCGGTGCGCTAATTCACTTCCAAAGCCCGGCTTCGTAAAGCCGAGCAATGAATGCGGGTTGTTTGGTGCCGGCGGTTGGGTGCGTCCGGCACTCGGTGAAGGGAAGGAGGTTTACTCGGGCCGAGATCCCACGCACCACCTCGGCACGGAGCCATCCAATGTCCCGATCTCGACCTGCCGGAACGCCTCAACAAAAAGGGGTCGCCATGACGACCCTTCCTATCAGGCTGCCCGCTCCGCCTAGTGGAGCACGGACGCGGCCGTTCAAAGCGCGGACCGGCGCGGATCGCGTACGGCGGTTCTTTCAAAACCGCCGTGGTTCGGATCCCCGCTGGTCCTCGCAGTACGCGAAACCCGGCACGCACCGAGGGCCCGATTCGGCTATAAGTCGCTCTAACCGCTAACCCGGTTACCGTCGATGCCTCACCTGCATGCTCACACGCATACGCTACCCCTTTCACCCTCACCGAGCTCGGTGCTGCTCCAACGCCGCCCGTACACCCCGCGTACTTCGCTATTGCACTCGTTCTTTCGCTCACCGACTTGGTCACACACCTGACCACCGAACACCTTGGCACACACTCGTCGTTCGCACACCTCACCAACACACCTCTTCGCGCCCCCTCCTCGGTCACCTCCTCTGTGACAATCACAGGTGTGCTCTCACTTGCACACCCAACCACATGCCTCACGACCAACTCCAGCGTGCATTCCCATACGCGTTCTACCATTCCAGGTGTGCATCCTTCCATTCCAGGTGTACATCCTCTCTCACCTGCCACAACCAACTCACGCTCCGTGTCACTCTCACTACTTTCACCACCACTCTTGACAGCGCACTCACCCTTACTCTCGACAGCGCACTCTTTCCTCATGCACCTGTCCGTTACACACCTTTCTCGCGCACACTCTTGCGCACACTCTCCCGTTACTTCCTCCGTAACACTCACCACAGGCGTGCATCCTCCCTTACTCTTGACAGCGCACTCTTTCCCCATGCACCCGTCCGTTACACACCTTTCTCGCGCATCCTCCTGCGCACACTCTCCCGTTACTTCCTCCGTAACACTCACCACAGGTGTACACTCTTTCATTACATCCTTTGTAACACTCCTCACTACGCGCTTCCATGTGCTCCCTCGCACACGCGCTACGACCGACTCACTCTCGACAGCACACTCACTCCTCGGCGCGCACTTTTTCCTCACACACCCCAGAGTCGGACATTCTCGCACACCTCCTCCTTCGCACACCGTACCTGTCGCACACTTCACCACCGGCCTCTCACGAACACCCGGATCCAAATCAACCCCCAAGCCGACTGAAACTCCCCTCACATCATATACATTTTCACGTATATCGCCACTCACCTCGGCACCTCATCTCCGCACCTCCTTCGCCACCTGCAAACTCTTTATTTGGGTAGTGAGCACACCATTATGAGTTGAACACCGACTTTGTACATATTCCATCACCTCCTCCTGTATTTCTCTCTTAGTTTCGGTCCGTCTCTTCTTAATTTCACTCACCCCCTCTTCCACCTCCTTTAACTTTTGCTTCACCTCTTTTATTTCCCAGTGCGTCTCCTCTATCTCGTCCTCTAAGGCTACCTTGACCGTTTCTATGTGCGTCCTTACCTCTCGGTCCTTCGGCTCCATTACTTCCGTCACCTCTTCCAACTTCTTCGTCAACCCCTCATGTACCATCTGACATTCCTTCTGTATCGCTATTAATTCATTTTTGTACACCGCTCCTTTCCTATGCCATCTCCAGGCATTGCAAATCGTCATTGCCGGGCACCAAAGGGGGCTCGGCAGTGACGCACGCTGAAAGAGAGTACTCAGTTTTCACTCTGGTTTCTTGCTTTCTTTCTTGTTGTGCACCGCTCCTTTCCTATGCCATCTCCAGGCATTGCAAATCGTCATTGCCGGGCACCGAAGGGGGCTCGGCAGTGACGCACGCTGAAAGAGAGTACTCAGTTTTCACTCTGGTTGTTTGTTGTACACCGCTCCTTTCCTATGCCATCTCCAGGCATTGCAAATCGTCATTGCCGGGCACCAAAGGGGGCTCGGCAGTGACGCACGCTGAAAGAGAGTACTCAGTTTTCACTCTGGTTTCTTTCTTTCTTGTTTGTTTTCTTTCTTGTTTTCTTTCTTTCTTGTTTGTCCGGGCGATATCTCAGCCATCCTTTGAGCTAGGAAGCTGAAATTTCGGCACAGTAGTGAGCAAGTCCTTTGTCAAAAACGCTATTTATTTTTTTGATAAATAAATAAATTGAGGAGTTATTTAATTATTAGCGATTAATTAAGTACTTATTTAATTAATTCAAGGACTTCTGTGACTCACTGGGATTGACACAATCTGTCAATTTCCTGACCCGGATCTCAGCCAATGGAGTATCTTCTCTTCTAGACTTGGTTATGACTAACTTCCCTGCTAATGTCTGCTGCTCTTCTTCTGCTCCAATCGGTTCTTCTGATCATGTGCTTGTCAAAGTGGACATCTCTCTGGCCATTCACAGAGAGCCTCCTCAGCGTCGACGAGTCTGGCATTTCACTCAGGCCGACTGGGACGGTCTTCAAGCAGCCATCAATCGTCTGGATTGGTCTCCCATCTCCACTGCCTCTGACATCAATTCTTCCTGGGAATTCTTCCAAAGCAAACTGATCTCTCTCATGCATAGATTTATCCCATCTCGCCTTCAGTTGTCTTACCCTTCCTCCCGTCCATGGTACACTGAATCTTGTGGTGAGGCAGTTGCCCTGAAACAACTTGCCTTTGCCTCTTGGAAGGCTAATCCAACTGAAGGAAATCTCAGTTCCTTCCACCAAGCTCGGAACAAGTGTGTGTCTACCCTCAGGAGTGCCAGGAAGCACTATCTCTCCTCACTCAAGAATGAACTCTCAAACCTGTCTCCTTCCTCCAAATCCTGGTGGCGTCTGGTCAAATCCGTTTCTGGTGTTTGTTTCCCCTCCATTCCCTCCCTTACCTCAAATGGCCACACAGTTGACATCGCACGTGACAAAGCCGAATGCCTCAACTCTGTGTTTGCCTCAAAATCCTTAGTCCCAAACCCATCTCTCTCTGTTCCCACCTTTCCCAGTCGAACCAAACTGCTCCTGGACTCTGTGACCTTCTCTCCTGACAAGGTGGAGGAGTTTTTGTCAAACCTCGACTCTGATTCTGCAACTGGACCAGATGGCATCAGCCCACGGGTCCTAAAATCCTGCTCTGCCGCTCTATCTCACCCTCTCTCTGTTCTTTTCACCCTATCTTTTGCTCAAGGTCATCTGCCAGCATCCTGGAAATCAGCAAACATTACCGCTTTACACAAAAAAGGTGCAAAAACAGATCCTTGCAACTACAGACCAATCAGCCTGCTCCCAATTATCAACAAAGTCATGGAATCCATCATTGCTTCGGATATGAAATCTTTCCTCTTCTCCAATGGCTTGATCTCTGATCATCAATTTGGTTTCAGACCAGGTCACTCTACTCTGGACATGCTGCTTCTGCTGTCTCAACAATGGATGGAGGTCCTCAATGCCAAACAGGAAATCAGAGCTATCTCCGTTGACATATCACGTGCCTTCAATACGGTCTGGCACCCAGCTCTGCTCACGAAACTCTCCTCCTATGGTATCCATGGAAATCTCCATGCATGGCTTGCGGACTTCCTCTCTGGTCGTAGTCAACGTGTGGCCCTGAATGGATTTCTCTCATCTCCCCTTCCCGTTCAGGCTGGAGTTCCCCAAGGCAGTGTGCTGGGCCCTGTGCTTTTTCTGGTCTTTATCAATGATCTCTCCGACTCTCTGGAAAATACTCTGTATCTCTTTGCTGATGACTCCACTCTCTGCCGCTCCATTCCTCTTCCCTCAGATCGGCAGTCTGCAGCCTCCTCACTCTCTGAAGACCTGGACAAAATCACAGACTGGTCAAACATGTGGAACATGTCTTTCAATCCTGACAAATCTCACACTCTTACAATGTCTCTCCGAAAAGATCGACTGGACAACCCTCCCATCTACTTTCTCAACAATCCTCTCCAAGAAGTTCTGTCGCTCAAGCTTTTGGGTCTCACCATCTGCCATGATCTTTCTTGGGAAAACCACATTTCCAAGCTGGCCTCAAAAGCCAGTCGCCGACTGGGCATCCTCCGTCGTGCGAAGTCCTTCCTAGGCACACCTGAGCTCCTCACCACATACAAGGCTTTCATCCGCAGCTCAATGGAATACTGTTCTCCCCTATGGGCTGGTGCTCCTGCCTCACACCTGGCTCGGCTTCACGCTGTTGAATCCAAAGCTTTCAGAATCATTGGAATCTCCCGCGATGAAGCTATCTCTGAGGGCCTTTCACTCACTCACCGCAGGCAGGTAGGTGGTCTTTCTGTCTTCTACCGACTCCTCTCCGGCCTTGCTCCCCCAGCTCTCTCTGTGCTCTGTCCCCCAAATATTCCTACAGGTCGCACAAGATCTGCCAGCCACCCTCTGATGGTTAAACTGCCGAAATCTCGGCTCTCTGCTCACCTTCACTCTTTCATTCCTCTTTTCTCCCGCCTCTGGAACAAACTCCCATACTCACTTCAATCACACTCCTCCCTCCAGGTCTTCAAAACAGCTGTTCACCACCATCTCTTATCTTCCCCCATCCAAAACCTTGATCTTTTCTACCCCCACTAATTCACCCCAGATCCACCTTGTTTGAAATTCCAACTCCTTTCCTGGAAGTCTTGGCAGTGTCCATACGTTTTATACCTCTCCCACCCCCCCCCCCCTTCCCATGCCTTCCCCCCAAAGCCCTCTCCCTCCCACAGTTCTCTCGATGTCTCCATGTCTCTCGGTCCCTGCTCTCAAATGTTGTGTTTGTGTCCTTCCCCCTCTCTCCCCATCTTGTCTACCGCTCCCGATGTTATTTGTTTTGTGTGTCTGTTTGTCTTTCTGTGTGATTAATGTTCGCTCTTTCACGAGCCTCGATCTTGTATACAAAAAAAAAAAAAAAAAAAAAAAAATCAAATTTCCTTTCTCTTCTGACCATTAACTCAGGCACCTTTTGAGTTAGGAAGCTGACATTTGGACATGCTAATGACCAGGTGATTTGGCTGCAAAGGATATTTTTGATTTATTAATTAATCAATTAATCGATTAATTATTTAATTATTCGATTAATGACAAAAATTTTTTTTTTTTTTAAAGTTACAGGTTCTGATGAAATAGTGGTAGTTTATGTGTTCTCTGACCAAATTGATTAATCATTTAATTTTTTTATGATTATTATTTATTTATTTTCATTATTAATCATTTATTTATTTTCTTTCTCATTTGGCCAATATCTCAGGCACCTTTTGAGCTGGGAAGCTAATATTTGGACATGAGTGACCAAGTGATGTGGCTATCAAGGATATTTTTGATTTATTGATTAATCATTTCATCTATTAATTATTTATTGATTAATCGATTAATTATTTATTGAGTAATCAATTAATTATTTAATTTTTTATTAATGACTTATTTAATTAAATTTCTGAAAGATACATCTTCGGATGAAGCACTAGTGGTTTAGTTATGCTATTAGCCAATTGATTATGAAAATATTTTGTGATAAATCTTTTATTGATTTTAATTATACAATTAATCAATCAATTAGTGTACACCTCTCCCTCCCAATGCAGCCTCAATGAGCTGCACTGCGGTATTGCCGGGCGCCGGAGGCTTGTTTGTCCCGCCGGAGGCGCCCCGGCAATGCCGCTCTGTAGGATATTTAATTATTTGGCATGGGGGCGGTGTACTTTGAATGTATGTGTACTTGTTGTACACCGCTCCTTTCCTATGCCATCTCCAGGCATTGCAAATCGTCATTGCCGGGCACAAAAGGGGGCTCGGCAGTGACGCACGCTGAAAGAGAGTACTCAGTTTTCATTCTGGTTTCTTGTTTGTTTGTTTTCTTTCTTGTTTGTTTGTCCGGGCGATATCTCAGCCATCCTTTGAGCTAGGAAGCTGAAATTTTGGCAAAATAGTGAGAAAGTGCTTTGTCAAAAACGTAATTTTTTTTTTTTGATTAATCAATAAATTGAGGAGTTATTTAATTATTAGCGATTAATTAAGTACTTATTTAATTAATCAAATTTCCTTTCTCTTCTGACCATTAACTCAGGCACCTTTTGAGTTAGGAAGCTGATATTTGGACATGCCAATGACCAGGTGATTGTGCTGCAAAGGATATTTTTGATTTATTAATTAATCAATTAATCGATTAATTATTTAATTATTCGACTAATGACAAAAATTTTTTTTTTTTTAAAGTTACAGATTCTGATGAAATAGTGGTAGTTTATTTGTTCTCTGACCAAATTGATTAATAATTTAATTTTTTTATGATTATTATTTATTTATTTTCATTATTAATCATTTATTTATTTTCTTTCTCATTTGGCCAATATCTCAGGCACCTTTTGAGCTGGGAAGCTAATATTTGGACATGAGTGACCAAGTGATGTGGCTATCAAGGATATTTTTGATTTATTGATTAATCATTTCATCTATTAATTATTTATTGATTAATCGATTAATTATTTATTGAGTAATCAATTAATTATTTAATTTTTTATAAATGACTTATTTAATAAAATTTCTAAAAGATACATCTTCGGATGAAGCACTAGTGGTTTAGTTATGCGATTAGCCAATTGATTATGAAAATATTTTGTGATAATCTTTTATTGATTTTAATTATACAATTAATCAATTAATTAGTGTACACCTCTCCCTCCCAATGCAGCCTCAATGAGCTGCACTGCGGTATTGCCGGGCGCCGGAGGCGCCCCGGCAATGCCGCGCTGCAGCATATTTAATTATTTGGCATGGGGCGGTGTACTTTGAATGTATGTGTACTTGTTTTCTTTCTTGTTTGTTTGTCCCGGCGATATCTCAGCCATCCTTTGAGCTCGGAAGCTGAAATTTCGGCACAATAGTGAGCGAGTCCTTTGTCAAAAACGGTATTTTTTTTTTTGATTAATCAATAAATTGAAGAGTTATTTAATTATTAGCGATTAATTAAGTACTTATTTAAGTAATCAAATTTCCTTTCTCTTCTGACCATTAACAGGCACCTTTTGAGTTAGGAAGCTGACATTTGGACATGCCAATGACCAGGTGATTTGGCTGCAAAGGATATTTTTGATTTATTAATTAATCAATTAATCGATTAATTATTTAATTATTCGATTAATGACAAAAAAAATTTTTTTTTTTAAAGTTACAGATTCTGATGAAATAGTGGTAGTTTATGTGTTCTCTGACCAAATTGATTAATAATTTAATTTTTTTATGATTATTATTTATTTATTTTCATTATTAATCATTTATTTATTTTCTTTCTCATTTGGCCAATATCTCAGGCACCTTTTGAGCTGGGAAGCTAATATTTGGACATGAGTGACCAAGTGATGTGGCTATCAAGGATATTTTTGATTTATTGATTAATCATTTCATCTATTAATTATTTATTGATTAATCGATTAATTATTTATTGAGTAATCAATTAATTATTTAATTTTTTATGAATGACTTATTTAATTAAATTTCTAAAAGATACATATTCGGATGAAGCACTAGTGGTTTAGTTATGCGATTAGCCAATTGATTATGAAAATATTTTGTGATAATCTTTTATTGATTTTAATTATACAATTAATCAATCAATTAGTGTACACCTCTCCCTCCCAATGCAGCCTCAATGAGCTGCACTGCGGTATTGCCGGGCGCCGGAGGCGCCCCGGCAATGCCGCGCTGCAGCATATTTAATTATTTGGCATGGGGCAGTGTACTTTGAATGTATCTGTACTTGTTTATGTCTTTTTGTGTCGCTTTTAACCCCCCGATTATTGCAGTATTCTTTTCCACTTGGTCCACGAGTTCCTTTTGTCCCACTGTCAGCTGTTCTACTCCCCTCGTCAGACCCTCTATTCCCCCCTGTAACCTAGCCGTATTATTCCTCACCTCTTTCTCCATACGCTTTTCACCTCGCTTTACCTCCTCGCGTACCCCCGAGACCTCCTCACTTACACCTCATCGTATCTCCTCCTTCATCTCCTCCCTCTCTTTTGTAGATGCCACCCTCATCTGTCCCAATTCATCCCTCTGAGCATCCAATTTGGTTTCTACCCCGATTTTCACCTCCTCTATCTGCTCTTCCATTTGTTTAATTTCTCGGGCGGATTGCTCCCCTATTTTCCGCAATTTGTTTTCCATCTTGTTTTCTAACCCCTCTAACCCATTTTTCACCCCCTCTATCCCGTTGTCCAACCCCTCAAATTTCTTGTCTAACCTTTCAAATTTCTTGTCTAACCTTTCAAATTTCTTGTCTAACCCCTCACTGGTACCCCTCGCTTCGTCCCTCATTGCTCCCATTTGGCCCTCCAATCGCTCACCCTGAGCATCCATCCGGTTCCCCATTCTGCTTTCCAATCCTACATTCCCCATATGGACGATTGCCTGTATTTGCGCCATGAGGCCCTGCATGTCAAAGCCCGCTGGTAGCGCGGGCTCGGCTACCGCGCGCTCGTACGAGGCGCCATTTTGTGCGTCTGATACCACGTGCGCGAGAGCGCCATTTTGTGCGCCTGAAACCTCCTCAACCACATTGCCAATGTTCTCCTCTACTTCGCCCCTCTGATCCTGGGTTACTCCTAACCCCTCCTCTAGCTCACCCACCTGCATCCGATCGCCTTGACCAGCCATGGCGCGATTTCAAAATTCGGGTTTTTCTTTAACAAAACAAATTTCGGCCGCTCCAAATTTTGACCAAATGTTTTTTCTAAATGTTTTAAAAATTTGGTTCGGGCCCCGAATTCCACTCCCAGACACCAATTGTTACGCCAATTGTACAATTGTGTCCAAAATTTGGGCTAAATGAATTTAGTCCCAGGTCCGAATCCGACACTCCTGACACCAATTGTTACGGTCCGCGGTTAAAGGATGTTGTTTGCCGAGCGGAGGCACCGCGACCTAACAGTTTCCCCGATTCACCCGATTCACCCGACGTTGGCCGTATCGTGCCACAGATATTCAATATGGAAAAGACTAAGACGACGGATGTGAAGAAAAGGAATAAGAAGACGAAGGCAAAAAGGTTTGAAAATACTACTAAATTTATTTACTATGTACAGGCTCAAAATAACCAAGGAGAAGGAAAGATAAGAAAATAATATACAGAAGCTTTTAGAGACACAGTGAAAATCACTAGCTTATCTAAACAGACTTAATTAATACCCAGGACAGAACAAACGAAGACGACTCACACGGGGAATGATGATAGGAATGGCAGGTGGATGTTTTGAGGGAGAGGGAGGTCCAACGGGTCCTGCAGCACGATCGGCGCGTTGGGCAGCCGCCGTTCCTTCGCGGCCCTGCTCCAAACTGCCGTCCAGGCCCAAAGCAGCTGTTGAGTGTTGCTGCTGTGGACGCTGCTGCTGGCGAGCAAGGCGACGAATAGCAGGCTTTGTGCTTCCCTGGATGATCTCCTTTGAACAAGAATCGCTGCTGGATGATCTGTTCTCTTGGACAAGAATCGCTGCTGGATGATCTCTTCTCTCTCTCTTGGACCTCACAACCCAGCTCTCTCTTGGACCCTTTTTTCAACTTCTTGCGCCCGCGCCTTTATAGCGCCTCCGGCGATTAAGCCGCCGGCCTTTAGGACACGCCCATCGGTGTGCTCACCTCGGCCATGGTTGGTCGTGCGACCCTCTGGCTCCGCCCTTGATGACGACGGGCGGGCACGCCTTTCTTCCCCGACCCTGCCTCGTGGCCAATGGCGGCAATTGTAGTTGGCAATGCGAATGGCAATTGACGAAAGGGGAAATGGAGGTTTTGGGGAATGGGAATGAAGAATGAAGGGAATCTATCTTTTTCACTTGGTGCAATGGAGTGTCATTCTAATGGAAGACAAGGCCTTACCCTAAAACACATAATAAGGATATAAACTACTGAACAAGGGTATTATAGTGTCCTTCAATGGATGCTTTATGGAATTAACTACCGGGACGCCCTTTGACCTTTACACAACACTGGAGGCAGGAGGGGCCAGAATTAAGCAATAATAATAATAAAGCACACAATAAAAAAAATACAATCCTCATATCCGCAACAATATATATATATATAAATAAAATTATATATATATATATATATATATATATATATATAATCGGGAGATTAAATCAGACGCGGACGTAGCTTCAGGACGGTCGATATATTTAATTCTCGACAAGCTTTCGACCAACAAAGGTCTTCTTCTTGGTCTACAGAAACAACAGGCATGTATATCAGACAAGTATGTATAGTGATATGTGTGTAAGATGTGTGATATGTGTAGAAAATGCATACAAAAGGAAGAGCCACGCTAAAGCTCACTCACCGTCCCCAAGTTCAGCGGAAGTGAAGCGCAGCTTACAGTTACCGTTCTGTAACGCGAATGATGTTTATATACTTTTAATGATGTTTATATACGAATCAAAAATAAGATAATTGGTTTTGGGCCGTCCTTTCTGCATATCTCGTGGGATTGTGCATTGGAGAGACGACCGTGATGGCGGGGACTGATTGGCAAATCAAAAAAAAAAAGTACATTCCGGCAAGTCCTCGGTCTCTGACCTATTTTTCATCTGTTTGTCTGTTGGTCTGTTTGTTTGTCCACACAGAATAAATATGATTTTCTCTGCAACCCTTGGTCCGATTGACAGGAAATTTTCACCATAGGTGCAACTCCACCTGTATAATTTTAAAATGGTAATTATGACGTCATAGGTCATGTGGTTCGGCCGCCATCTTGGAAAAAGCGAAAAACTTTGCACCTCTATATCTCGGAAAGTGCTGAATATCAAAAAATTGAGACATGGCTCATTCTAAAGAACTCTCCATGGGGAATAAAACATGTTAATGATGATGTCATAGGTACCCCCGTATTATGATGTCATAATTCGACAAGTACAAAACTTCATCCAATCAAGATGAAATTTGTTGAGCGCCATGTCGGCATAAACTGGTGGAGAAAAAAAATTAATGATGACGTCATCGGTCACGTGGTTCAGCCGCCATCTTGGAAAAACAGAAAACATTTTGCACCTCTATATCTCCGAAAGTGCTGAATAGAAAAAATTGAGACATGGCTCATTCTAAAGAACTCTCCATGGGGAATAAAACATGTTAATGATGATGTCATAGGTGCCCCCGTATTATGATGTCATAATTTGACAAGTACAAAACTTCATCCGATCAAGATTAAATTTTTTGTGCATAATCTAGGAATAAATTAGTTTCGAAAAAAAAATGATGATGACGTCATCGGTCACGTGGTTCGGCCGCCATATTTGTTTTAACACAAAAGTCTTAAAAACCACTGAAAATACATCCTCGCGAAGGTTTACAATCTCTGATAGCTCTTTTTCTTGTTTATGTTGTAATGGCCATTCTCACTAGTGTCTACAGTGCGTTGCCAAATGAGACAAAGGATAAATCATGGGGAACGGTAATTTGGGATAAAAACTTACAAGGGATAATTTTCCCTTATGCCCGAATCTTTTTTTTTTTTTTTTTTTTTTTTTTTGTATACAAGATCGAGGCTCGTGAAAGAGCTAACATTAATCACACAAAAAGACAAACCGACACACAAAACACAAAAAACAAGGGGAGCGGCAGACAAGATGGGGAGAGAGGGGGAAGGACACAAAAGAGAGGGGGAAGAGGGGGAAGGACACAAACACAACATTTGAGAGCAGGGACAGCGGGAGGACTTGGGGGGAGGTGGGAGAGGAATAAAACATATGAACACTGCAAGGACTCTGGGGTGAATTACCGGGGGTAGAAAAGATCAAGGTTTTCGATGGGGGAAAATAAGAGATGGTGGTGAACAGCTGTTTTAAAGACCTGGAGGGAGGAGTGGGATTGAAGGGAGTGGGGGAGTTTGTTCCAGAGGCGGGAGAAAAGGGGAATGAAAGAGTGAAGGTGAGCAGAGAGCCTAGACTTTGGCAGTTTAACCAGAAGAGGGTTGCAGGCAGATCTTGTGCGACCTGAAGGAATATTGGGGGGACAGAGCACAGAGAGAGCTGGGGGAGCAAGGCCGGAGAGGAGTCGGTAGAAGACAGAAAGACCACCAACCTGCCTGCGGTGAGTGAGTGAAAGGCCCTCGGTGTTGACTACATCGCAGGAGATTCCAATGATTCTGAAAGCTTTGGCCTCAACAGCGTGAAGCCGAGCAAGGTGTGAGGCAGGAGCACCAGCCCAGAGGGGGGAACAGTGGGGGGAACAGAGGGGGGAACAGAACAGAACAAGAAACGAATCTTGTTAGATTAACGTACCCCGCCCCCTCGTGACGGGGACGAATATCAAACTTAATCCGACATTCGGGCTAAATACGACCTCTACTTATTACATGCGGTGATTGTTCTTCTTCACGACAGTCGGAGCATGATACCTACACAAATCTACCTGATTCTATATATCACTACCCCCACAAACATAACAGTATGTATTCATATTGTTGCGTGACTCCCCCTTGGTTAATACCGGGGAAATCACGGATAGCCAAAGCCAGCTATAACTCCAAAGGCGATGCCCAAATGCGGATTTCACTATATATGCACAGGAGGAAGAAAGAAGAAGAGGACGCCGAAGCTGACCTGTCGCGATCCCGCGGGGCATTCTTCAAAACTGTGGAAAATAAACTCGAACAAAACACGGATTTAAAATGTACAAAAATAAACAGGTTTATTAAACAGAATGCCGGTAACAAGAAACGCGATGGTAAATAAATGTCCTAAATGGGGCGCTCCCTCACCAGACTTGAACACACACAAAGGGAATATAAATGGAAAATAATGCGTGGTGTGTAACTTAGCTCTGACTCGCTCATGGTCTCGTCAGGGATTGTCAGGCCCCGAGCGCGCAGTCCCTACGCGCCTCCGGTGTTGGCGGAAAACCGCTCGACGTTGGTGCGAAACTCTCTCCACGCTGCCAGGTCAGCGTCCACTGCAGTGGCAAGCCACTCGTCCATGCGCGATCGCTCGCGAGGTCCGTACGTGAACGCAGGGGAGGATTATTTTATTTACAAATATTTTAATTACAAATTAGAGGTGCATTAGATTGTGAATCAAAGAAAGACGGGTGAAACAAACTCCTATTGAACTTTTTCGCAATTGTTTTATGCAAACTTCCGCATCCGGTCGATGGCGGCCTCCAGTGCGTGATTTGGTTTTAGAAATATTTTTTCAAATGCTCGACTCTCATTGGGTCCGGTGTTTGGTGACGCGTTTCGTTGAAGATAACCAGGCCCGAGCGACCCGAGGTTGGTCTTAAAGTATTTTAATAATAAATTGGAGGAGCATAAGATTGTGAATCAAACAATGACGGATGAAAGAAACTCCTATTGAACGTTTTCAATTTGTTATGCATACTTCCGCATCCGCAAGATGGCGGCCTCCAATGCGCTTCGGAATTCTCAAGCCAAGGCATAATCAGGTTTTCGACATAATACGTACTCGTTTATTGACAACACCGGCTTCGCCGGCTACTAGTACCGACTGCAAAGCCGCAATGAGCCGGCGAAGCCAAAGCCTCTTGCCACTATTTTACCCATCACTATGGCATCAGTAGGTTAGGTAGTTGGTAGTAGGTAGGTGTAGTAGGTACCATACCTGGTAAGACTTGGTAAAAGAGAAGAGCCGACAGTCCTCCCCAATACATGCATACAATAAATGTCTCAAGAAGCTTAAGGAAGTAACTGTACGATGTGCTAGCTTAGGGCCTATTTTAAGAAATTTTAACTGGGCTTAACATACGTTTTCACAGTATGTGTGTAGTCTTCTAATTTCAGTCGCTGTCAGGGCTGGTTCTCTCCGGGCACTGCGGCTTCCTCCACCAGAAGAATTTAGCTTGCAGTGATTAATTCGGTGAATTCCATCTCAACTTCGGATATTTCCGGCCGTGAAAAACTATCCGTATTTCTAAACTAAATATGTAAACCGCTTATACCGTATTTCTGGCCGTGAAAATCTATCCCCGACGGCCACGAGATTTCTAAAAAATAATTCTTCGTCAATTTTAGAATATTTGACGCCGTTTTCACCCTCCGAAATGCGTAATAAGCTTAAAAAAAACATTTTTGCAAATGCTCGAATCTCATTGGTTCCGGTGTTTGGTGACGATTTTCGTTGAAGATAACGAGGTTGGTCTTAACGTATTTTAATTACAAATTAGAGGTTCATTAGATTGTGAATCAAAGAACGACGGGTGAAACAAACCCCTATTGAACGTTTTCTCAATTGTTTTATGCAAACTTCCGCATCCGGTCGATGGCGGCCTCCATTGTGTGAATTGGTTTTAGAAATATTTTTCAAATGCTCGAATCTCATTGGTTCCGGTGTTTGGTGACGCTTTTTGTTGAAGATAACCAGGCCCGTGCGGGCCGAGGTTGGTCTTAAAGTATTTTAATAATAAATTAGAGGTGCATAAGATTGTGAATCAAACAATGACGGGTGAAAGAAACTCCTATTGAACGTTTTCAATTTGTTATGCATACTTCCGCATCCACAAGATGGCGGCCTCCATTGCGCTTCGGAATTCTCAAGCCAAGGCATAATCTGGTTTTCGACATAATACGTACGCGTTTATTGACAACACCGGCTTCGCCGGCTATAATTAAAATACTTTAAGACCAACCTCGTTATCTTCAACGAAAATCGTCACCAAACACAGGAAGCAATGAGATTCGAGCATTTCAAAAATTATTTCAAAAAAGCTTATTACGCGTTTCGGAGGGTGAAAACGGCGTCAAATATTCTAAAATTGACGAAGACAATTTTTTTTAGAAATCTCGCGGCCGTAGTTTTTCACGGCCGGAAATATCCGAAGTTGAGACGGAATTCACCGAATTAATCAAGAAGGAAATTTTATCAATTTTAATCTCATCCAGAATGCAAATGGTGTCATTTTGAACTAGGTACGGTACCTACTACACCTACCTACTACCAACTACCTATCCTACTGATGCCACAGTGATGGGTAAAATAGTGGCAAGAGGCTTTGGCTTCGCCGGCTCATTGCGGTTTGCAGTCGGGTACAAGTAGAAGGCGAAGCCGGTGCTGTGAATGAACGCGTACGTATTATGTTGAAAACCAGATTATGCTGGATCCTTTGAGAATTCCAAGCTTTGACGCACCAAATCGCTCAATGGAGGCCGCCATCTTGCGGATGCGGAAGTATGCATAACAAATTGAAAAAAGTTCAATAGGAGTTTGTTTCACCCGTCTTTTTTTGATTCACAATCTTATGCACCTCTAATTTGTAATTAAAATACTTTAAGACCAACCTCGGCCGCACGGGCCTGGTTATCTTCAACGAAAATCGTCACCAAACACCGGAACCAATGAGATTCGAGCATTTGAAAAAATATTTGAAAAACCAAATCACTCAATGGAGGCCGCCATCTTCTGGATGCGGAAGTATGCATAAAAAAATTGCGAAAAAGTTCAATAGGAGTTTGTTTCACCCGTCTTTGTTTGATTCACAATCCAATGCACCTCTAATTTGTAATTAAAATACTTTAAGACCAACCTAGTTATCTTCAACGAAAATCGTCACCAAACACTGTGGTCGGCCCGGTCGGCCCGGCCGTCACCAAACACTGTGGTCTCAACCAATGAGATTCGAGCATTTGAAAAAATATTTCAAAAAAGCTTTTTACCACATTTCGGACGCTGAAAACGGCGTCAAATATTCTAAAATTGACGAAGAATTATTTTTTAGAAATCTCGCGGCCGTCGGGGATAGTTTTTCACGGCCGGAAATATGCGAAGTTGAGACGGAATTCACCGAATTAATCAAGAAGGAAATTTAATCAATTTTAATCTCATCCAGAATGCAAATGGTGTCATTTTGAACTAGGTACGGTACCTACTACACCTACCTACTACCAACTACCTAACCTACTGATGCCACAGTGATGGGTAAAATAGTGGCAAGAGGCTTTGGCTTCACCGGCTCATTGCGGTTTGCAGTCGGGTACAAGTAGCCGGCGAAGCCGGTGCTGTGAATGAACGCGTACGTATTATGTTGAAAACCAGATTATGCTGGATCCTTTGAGAATTCCAAGCTTTGACGCACCAAATCGCTCAATGGAGGCCGCCATCTTGCGGATGCGGAAGTATGCATAACAAATTGAAAAAAGTTCAATAGGAGTTTGTTTCACCCGTCTTTTTTTGATTCACAATCTTATGCACCTCTAATTTGTAATTAAAATACTTTAAGACCAACCTCGGCCGCACGGGCCTGGTTATCTTCAACGAAAATCGTCACCAAACACCGGAACCAATGAGATTCGAGCATTTGAAAAAATATTTCAAAAACCAAATCACTCAATGGAGGCCGCCATCTTCTGGATGCGGAAGTATGCATAAAAAAATTGCGAAAAAGTTCAATAGGAGTTTGTTTCACCCGTCTTTGTTTGATTCACAATCCAATGCACCTCTAATTTGTAATTAAAATACTTTAAGACCAACCTCGTTATCTTCAACGAAAATCGTCACCAAACACTGTGGTCGGCCCGGTCGGCCCGGCCGTCACCAAACACTGTGGTCTCAACCAATGAGATTCGAGCATTTGAAAAAATATTTCAAAAAAGCTTTTTACCACATTTCGGACGCTGAAAACGGCGTCAAATATTCTAAAATTGACGAAGAATTATTTTTTAGAAATCTCGCGGCCGTCGGGGATAGTTTTTCACGGCCGGAAATATCCGAAGTTGAGACGGAATTCACCGAATTAATCAAGAAGGAAATTTAATCAATTTTAATCTCATCCAGAATGCAAATGGTGTCATTTTGAACTAGGTACGGTACCTACTACACCTACCTACTACCAACTACCTAACCTACTGATGCTATAGTGATGGGTAAAATAGTGGCAAGAGGCTTTGGCTTCACCGGCTCATTGCGGCTTTGCAGTCGGGTACTAGTATTAGAGAATATAAATTTATGATGTCATTGCTCACGTGATCTGGCAGCCATATTGGAGCAAAGAAAAAAAAACGTTCAAAAACAGAAGAGTTGGCTCGCACCAATTGACTGCGCAGAGTAAATATTCTATGAATACCATCTAGTTTTATAATTAACGGAAGCACACTGAGACGATTGAAAAAAAAACAAGTGGAAGACAATGAAGTATGGTTTTTCGGATTCGAAACTTCAAATCGACACCGAAACTGAAATCTCAGTCGAAATCATTAAATTGAAGCGCGGTACTACGCGCGCTTACTTGTACAACAAGAAGGAAGCGGACAACGCAGTAAGTTTAAGAGTCTTTATTATATGAGCTCAACTGTAGCACTGGAGCGCTCTGGGCTGCGCGCCCAGTGTATATCCCGCAGCCACGCCTACCCCTCGGGCGTGGCCGCCGCCCACTTGGTGCGTGGAATGATGCCCTCACGCCAGTGAGCTTTCGTGTCCGCCACACACGCCCCCCCAGAATTCCCGCGCACCTGGAGGGCCAGTTTGCGGGGCAAACGGATGACCCGGCCGAAGCGCCCTCTGGTGACCGGCGGCGTCCGGGGTGCAGGGATGCCAGCTGGGATGCCTCCGGCTGCACCCGGGATGGGTGCAGGACCGGGGGGGCGGTGTGCCGGTGGGCCTGGGCGGTGCCGGGGGTCCACCCGCATGGGGGCGGCCCCGACGCGGGGGCCGAGCCACCGGCGGTGGGTGGTCCACGTCGATGTGGGGCAGTTTGAGGTGATCCACCGAGACGCGGTCGGGAGTACCGCCAATGTCCAAGGTGAAATGTTTCACCCCAGTCTCCAGCATGCGGAAAGGCCCGTCATACGGGGGCCGCAGTGGTGTCCGGTGGGCGTCGTGCCGGACGAAGACGTACTCCGCGGTGCGAAGCTACGGGGCGACGTGCGTAGGCGCCAGGCGGGTGCCCGTGGTGCGCTGGGCGATGCGGGGCAGGAACCGATGGTAAAAGTTTACCATGCCCAGGAACTCCTGGAGCCCCTTGATAGTGCGGGGGCGCGGAAACCCCTTCACCGCCTCCACCTTGGCCGGTATGGGGACGGCTCCATGCCTGGTGATGCGGTGCCCCAAAAAGTCGATGTCGGCGACGCCGAACCGGCACTTGGCGGGGTTCACGATGAGGCCATGCTGGCCCAGACGTTCGAAGAGCGTGCGGAGATGGTGAAGGTGCTCTTCGTGGGACGCGCTGGCGACGAGGATGTCGTCCAGGTACACGTACACGAAATCCAAGTCGCGCAAGACGCTGTCCATTAGTCGCTGGAACGCCTGAGCCGCATTCTTCAAACCGAAGGGCATCTGAAGAAATTCGAAAAGTCCGAACGGCGTGATGACCGACGTCTTCGGGATGTCCTCCGGCCTGACGGGGACCTGATGCTAGCCGCGTATGAGGTCCACCTTCGAAAAGAAGGACATGCCCGCCAACTGGGCGGAGAAGTCCTGGATGTGGGGGACGGGGTAGCGGTCGGGGGTGGTGGCGTCGTTGAGGCGCCGGTAGTCCCCGCACGATCGCCATTCCCCGCCGGGCTTTGGCACGATGTGGAGCGGCGACGCCCAAGCACTCTCGGAGCGCCGCACGATGCTGAGCCGCTCCAGCGTAGCGAACTCCGCTTTAGCTACCGCGAGCTTCGTCGGCTCGAGGCGGCGTGCCTGGGCGTAGACCGGTGGCCCGGCGGTGGGGATGTGGTGTTCCACCCCGTGCTTGACGGCCCCCGCCGAGAAGGTGGGCCACGTAAGGGCCGGGAAGCTGGCGAGGAGGCGGGTGAAGTCGTCCGCTGCCGGAAGCGTACAAACTAACCTCGCCGGGACCGAACCGCTCAGCAAGCCGCTTGGTGAGCCGCTAGGTGAGCCGCTCAGTGAGCCGCTCAAGGAGCTGCTCAGTGCGCAAGCAAGCGAGCTGAACGTTTCAGCCTGGACGAGACGTCTGTTCTTCACATCTACCAACAACCCGTGTGCACAGAGGAAGTCCGCACTGAGCAGTGCCATGGGGACACTAGCGGTTACGAACGTCCATGCGAAGCATTGCCTTCCGAACCGCAAGGAGAGGCAGCGCTTCCCGAATGTGCGTATGGGTGTTCTGTTCGCGGCAACCAACGTGAGGCCCCGGCCTGCGGTGTGCTTGTCGGACGTAGAGGCAGGGATAACGCTCACCTGTGCCCCCGTATCGCATAGGAAACGGCGCCCGGACAAGGTGTCCGTTATAAAAAGCAGGCTGCCGGAATGGCCGACGCTCAGGGCCGCTACCGAGCGCCGGCTTTGTAGTTTCCCGACTTGCCGAAGGAGCACGGCGGGCAACAATTCCTCGCCTTGTGGCCAAACCTGGCGTGGAAATGGCACCAGGTTTGCGGCGAAGGTGGAGGCCGCGGTTTTCGCGGTGGTGGTGGGCGTGGAGTGGCGGCGGCCATGCGGCGTGCGTCAGCCTCGGGATCCCCGAGGTGTGGTGCATCAGCATCAGGGTCAGCCTCGGGATGCGCGACGGCCCCGCCAAAACTCGCCTGCGCGTCCAAAGCCATGAAGAACCTGTCGGCCTCAGCAGCGAGCGCTCGGGGTTCCTTCGTCACAGAACCGGCCAACTCGAGGCGGACTCGTGCCGGCAGCTGGCGTCGAAATAACGCCTGGAAAAGAGCGTTCGGGGTTTCGTCGCCCATCAATGACAGCATATGGTCCATGCGGACCGACGGTCGCGTGTCACCGAGCTCGGGGTGGTCCAGGAGGCGGTCGGCCCATGCGTCCACCGTGAGGCCGAACGTGGCGAGGAGGAGACGCTTGATCGCCTCGTACCTGCCATCGGCCGGTGGGTTCCTCAGGACCAACACGACGCGGGCGGCCATGCCGGGCCCGAGGGAGGCGACCACGTGGCAGTACCTGGTCTCGTCCACCGTGATGCCTCGAAGTCGGAACTGGGCTTCTGCCTGCAGGAACCAGACTTCGGCTTGCGTCTCCCAGAACTCGGGGAGTTTCATTTGGACCGCGTTGTTTGCCATGGCGATGGCGTATTCGGGTGGTCAGCGACGGCTGACCAGAACGTCGGAGGGTCACCAATGAAGCGCGGTGCTACGCGCGCTTACTTGTACAACAAGAAGGAAGCGGACAACGCGGTAAGTTTAAGAGTCTTTATTATACAAGCTCAACTGTAGCACTGGAGCGCTCCAGGCTGCGTGCCCGGTGTATATCCCACGGCCACGCCTACCCCTCTGGCGTGGCCGCCGCCCACTTGGTGCGTGGAATGATGGTGATGCCCTCACGCCAGTGAGCTTTCGTGTCCGCCACAAAATTGCCTAATCGCCAAGTCAGGGTATTTTTCGATGTGAATAGTCAACGGTGTAATCGATGACAGATCCGCTGCGGTGAATATGTTTTTTTTGTTTCCCGGTTTTTATTTCGACCAACGGTGTGCTTCATTGCTTCTTCGCTGCGTTTTGTATGTGAATGGTTTGAAGGAAGGTGTGTTTCATTGTGCTTGTGCTTTAAAGTACACTAAAGACCATTCAAACTTTCAAACAATGCAGCTCGAGGATCAAAAATAACAAGTAACATGCCCTGATGTGCCTTACCGATAAATATTTTCTTCAAATAATACATTATTAAAAAAATTTTTTTTTGAAATATGTGTAGTTTAAGTGTTGGATACCGTCCGATCTACCACTCGTTTGGCATTACAGAAAATAATGATTCTAACACATTACGGTCAAAAGATACTCGTTTAAACTAGCTAAATATGTTGAATAAGAATATAACGTGTTAGAAAGAAATATTTGCTTGCTTAAAAAAAGTTTTTTTTATGAATGCCGGAAGTGACGTAGAGCGGGAAAAAACTAGCGAATAATTCCCGCTTAATTGGTGCGAGAATTTCCTTTACAGCTTTGTTTCTCAAATGCTCTAACTTTGCTGTTTTATTTCCAATTATCTAGTGTGCTTTATTTTGCAGGTTTTTTTTTCTTCTCGAAACCAACATGCACGTCGTCAAACGAGGTTCGTTTTTGTGATATAGTTTTAAAATGTTTTGAAGTAAATGGTATTCGTATTAAAGTGCTGGCCTACGTAGATTTTATTTGGTATTGTGCTTAAGATTTGACATTTTGTGTCGGTGATAACTCGTATTTATTTTATCTCGTTAAGAAAATTGTAAAGCGTTGATGATGGAAGTCCTACAAATCAAAATGATGCAAATATTCCATTTTGATTAAGATGGAATATCATTATATTGTACAAAATACAAGGGCTCGTTTCACGGGAAGATCTACTATAAATCCTAACTGAATAAAAGTTGGGATGACTGAAGAGGTGGATGAAGGAGAGGTCACACATGGTCGGGCAGTGGCGCAATTTTTTTTGCCTCGACCGTTTCCGAGGGTGTGTGTGTGTGTGTGTGTGTGTGTGTGTGTGTGTGTGTGTGTGTGTGTGTGTGGTGTGTGTGGTGTGTGTGGTGTGTTGTGTTGTGTTGTGTTGTGTTGTGTTGTGTTGTGTTGTGTGTGTGTGTGTGTGTTGTGTGTGTTTGTTTGCGTGTGTTGTTTGTTTGCGTGTGTGTGTGTTGTTTGTTTGCGTGTGTTGTTTGTTTGCTTGTTTGCGTGTGTTTGTTTGCGTGTGTGTGTGTGTTGTTTGTTTGCGTGTGTGTGTGTGTGTTGTTTGTTTGCGTGTGTGTGTTGTTTGTTTGCGTGTGCGTGTGTTGTTTGTTTGCGTGTGTGTGTGTGTTGTTTGCGTGTGTGTGTTGTTTGTTTGCGTGTGTGTGTGTGTTGTTTGTTTGCGTGTGTGTGTTGTTTGTTTGCGTGTGTGTGTGTGTTGTTTGTTTGCGTGTCTGTGTGTTGTTTGCGTGTGTGTGTGTTGTTTGTTTGCGTGTGCGTGTGTGGTTTGTTTGCGTGTGCGTGTGTGTGTGTGTTGTTTGCGTGTGTGTGTTGTTTGTTTGCGTGTGTGTGTGTGTTGTTTGTTTGCGTGTGTGTGTTGTTTGTTTGCGTGTGTGTGTGTGTTGTTTGTTTGCGTGTCTGTGTGTTGTTTGCTTGCGTGTGTGTGTTGTTTGTTTGCGTGTGTTTTGTTTGTTTTGCGTGTGTTGTTTGTTTGCGTTTATGTGTGTTGTTTGTTTGCTTGCGTGTTTGTTTGTTTGTTTGCGTGTGTTTGTTTGTTTGCGTGTTGTTTGTTTGCGTGTGTGTTGTTTGTGTGTGTGTGTGTGTGTGTGTGTTGTTTGTGTGCGTGTGTGTTTGTGTGCGTGTGTGTTGTTTGTGTGCGTGTGTGTTGTTTGTGTGCGTGTGTGTTTGTTTGCGTGTGTGTTGTTTGTTTGCATGTGTGTTTTGTTTGCGTGTGTGTTTTGTTAGCGTGTGTGGTTTGTTTGCGTGTGTGTTGTTTGTTTGCATGTGTGTTGTTTTTGTTTGTGTGTGTGTGTGTGTTGTTACCCTGCGCTTCCGAAGTGAAAGCGGGGTTAAGCATTCAGGTGTGTACGTGTGCCGTGCGCCGTGTGCCGTACGTGTCTGCATTTTAAAAATTCATTTTCTTGGCAACCGTTGGTCCGATTGACACTAAATATTACCAGAGAAGCGCCGCCCCCTGTACCATTTTTTATTCATAATTATGATGTCATAGGTCACGTGGTATGGACGCCATCTTGGAAAAACGTTACACCTCTATCTCCCAAACCGCTCAATGGAACAAATTGAAACATGGCTCATTGTCAGTTACTCACCATGGGGAATAAGATATGTTGATGTCATCGGTGCCTTAATTATGACGTCATAATGCGACAAGTACAATGCTTGATCTGATCAGTATGAATAAAACAAAAATTCCTCTGCAACTGTTAGTCCGATGGACACTACATTTTCAGAATATGTGTGGCTTATCCTGTAGAACTTTTTAAAATGGTAATTAAGACGTCATAGGTCACGTGATACAGACGCCATCTTGGAAAAAATCGAAAAAAGTTGCAAGTCTCTATCTCCGAAACCGCTCCATGGAAAAAATTGAGACATGGCTCATTGTCAATTACTCTCCTTGGGGAATAAGATATGTTAATGATGATGTCATCGGTGCCTTCGTTATGACTTCATAATTTGACAAGTACAATACCTATCCCATCATTGTGAATTATTTTTCTTCGCAACTGTTGGTCTGATGGGCACGAAATTTTCACCACAGGAGCGCCTCCATGTAGAATATTTCAATGATAATCATGACGTCATAGGTCATGTGGTACAGGCGCCATCTTGGAAAAACCGAAAAATGTTGCACCTCTATCTCCAAAGCCGCTGCATGGAAAAAATTGAAACATGGCTCATTGTAAAGAACTCCATATGGCGAATAGGTGTTAACGATGACGTCATTGGTGCCATAATTATGAGGTCATAATTCGACAGGGACAACTCTTCGTCTGATCAGTTTGAAATGTATTGAGCGTTCTCTATGCAACAGTTATTTTAGAGAATATAAATTTATGATGTCATTGCTCGCGTGGTCTGGCAGCCATATTCGATTAAAGAAAAAAAAAAAAAGTTCAAAAACAGAAGAGTTGGCTCGCAACAAGTTGACTGCGCAGGGTAAGTAGTCTATGAATACCATCTAGTTTGTGTTTTGTGTGTGTTTTTTTGCCTGCTATTCCCACATGTGGGTGGGTTTCAGTTGATACAACGGGGGATCTACCGGGTCTCAAAGTATCCACCTCCATTAGCGTGCCAAATCCCAGGCCCCCCTTCCACTCGGGTGTGCCAAATCTCATGTCCCCCTTCCACTCGGGTCTGCTAAATGTCAGGCCCCCCCTTCCACTTGGGTCCGTTAAATGTCAGGCGCCCCTTCCACTCGGGTCCGCTAAATGTCAGGCGCCCCTTCCACTCGGTCCGCCAAATCTCAGGCCCCCCTTCCACTCGGGTACGCCAAATCTCAGCCCCCCCTTCCACTCAGGTCCGCGAAAGCTCAGGTCCCCCCTTCCACTCTGGTCCGCCAAATCAAAGGCCCCTCTCTCTGTGCATGCGTATGTGTCCTCGACAGGGTTAGAGTTAACAACACCCATCAAGCCATGGGCTCTTCCCTCTCCCCCCACCACAGCGGCCCACGAAGCTGTTGTATTTGGCATGTTACTGGATCTCACGGAGCTCGGTTCCCTGTGGACATAACATGGCTTAAAAGGGAGTTGACAGCTTTTAGCTCTTGTGTAAGCCTCGCCTTGTTGTACAAAATAAGTTGTCAAATGTAATCGTAACATTTAAATTATATTGTTACGGATCGCGGATTAGATGTTATTTACCGAGCGGTGGTATTGCCGCGACCTAACAGTTCCCCCGATTCTTCCCCAACTCACCCGATTCCACCCGAACGTTGGCCAAATCGCGCTATGCTAAATCAATGATTGGAAAGGACACAACGACTGGGATAAATGAAACGACGCAAGGGGTACAGTTCTCAAGACCTCCGGAGGAGGGTATAATTAGTGGTGGAGAAAAGGGGTAGATTACAAGGTAGAGTGAGGTAAAAGACACAGAAGAGATGGGCACTTAAATACAATCTTATCTTTTCCCAGACAGACCACAG
Source organism: Myxine glutinosa (assembly GCF_964187855.1). Classification (NCBI taxonomy): domain Eukaryota; kingdom Metazoa; phylum Chordata; class Myxini; order Myxiniformes; family Myxinidae; genus Myxine; species Myxine glutinosa. The sequence continues at coordinate 101,580,469 of NC_136261.1, read as the reverse complement.
ACAAACGGAACAAGGCTGACTTACACAGGGATTGATGGCAGGAAGGGACAGGCAGTCGATAGCACAAGGTGCACCTTGGCTCAGGGACAGGATAAAGCACGGTCCAGTCCAGAGATGCGGGGAGGTGTCACAGCGCTCAGAAGGGACGTCTCTCTTGCTTCAAGCTCAGCGCGCATCTGACGTCACCACTCCTTCGGCTGCGCATGCTCAACGGGGAGTGACACGCCCTCGGCTGGTTGGCTCCGCCCCAGATGGGACCGGTCCGCCGCTTCCATTGGGTGCGGGGGTTACCGGGCTCCGCCCTTGACGAGGAGCTGACAGGGAGCCCCTATTTGGTAACCCCGTCGAGCACATGTTCGATGGCGGCTCGCTGGGAAGGCCTCATGCCCTCCCAACACCCCCTACCAACCAAGCCGGAGTGAGGACGCGCACTCCCTGTGCATGCCGCCGCCGTTGCTGTTGTTGTTGTTGTTGTTGTTGCTGAACCGTGAGGAAGAGCTGCGGGAAGAGCAGCTGCGGGGAGGTATTGGGAGGTCCTAAACTTCCTAACGGTGCCATACAATCACATTCTGGTGCAACGAAGGGTCAGAATTAATGGAAACGAGTCCTTAACTGACATAGACTAAGAATAACTAGCAAGATGTCCTATAGTTGTCTACGTGAGATGCGGTGGACCTGGATGCGACATTTAATGGGGGAAATAGGGGGAGGTCGGGTCTACAGAGTGTTGTTTACAGAAAATGGGACTAGGGAATGGGGGATTGGGGATAGTTGGGAAGTATTGAGGAAATAGGGGAATATTTACAAGCGGATATGGATGGATGCAAATCCCATATCCGCAACAATATTAAGTTGATTACTATTGGCAGAGTACCCTCCTTAAGGGCAATCTTGTTCCATTGAACACGTTCTTCTGCCACATACAGTGAAACCCAGATTTTACGCGCCCCGATTTAACGCGAATTTGGATATAACCCGATTAGTCATTGGACCTTTTTTTTTTTTTTTGCTCTTTCCGGCATTTCTTTTCGGAAATGGAACAAACTGCTAGAAAAAGAAAATCTTTTTCTGTGAAAGATAAGCTTCACGCACTTAACGCGATCAAGACTAAAAGTCAAACTCAAGTTGCACGAGACCTCGGGATACTGGAATCAACACTTCGTGGCTGGAAATCTCAAAAAGAAAAGCTACGTGCATCGCTTTGCTAATTTGAAGAAGAAGCAGGACTAAAAGCCAAACGCCTGAAGACAGCCAAAGATGTCAGCCTCGATGACTCCTTGTACGAGTGGTTCGTTCAAGCTCGCTCAGAAGGCCTTCCAATTTCCGGTCCTATTCTCAAAGCTCAAGCCGAGAAGTTTGACAAGCAGATCAACGGAGAAACCTCACAGTTCAAAGCCAGCAATGGATGTCTAGACCGGTTTAAACGCCGTCACGGGATTTCTCAAGTGTTAGTGTCAGGAGAAATTCGCTCAGCCGACAGTGCCGCCGCCAGCGAATACCCGGCTGAACTAAAAACTCTCTTAGAAGAAGGTGGCTACGTGGAAGTACAAGTGTACAACCCGTGATGAAACAGGCCTCTGCTGCAAGATGATCCCAGACCGTACACTGGCAAGCAAAGATGACGCCCACTGACGGGAGGGGTTCAAACCGCAAAGATCGCGTGACGTTGTTGTTTTGTGTGAACAAGACTGGAACACATAAGTTAAAACCGCTCATGATTGGCAAATCTCGCTCGCCCCGCTGTTTCCTCCATGTCAACATGAAGTCGTTACCGTTAGAGTACATGCACAGCAGCAATGCTTGGATAACGAGTGTCATCTTTGAGGATTGGTTTCACAAAACTTTTGTCCCTGCCATCTGCGCTCATTTGCGTAAGGAAAAGCTAGAACCCAAAGCTCTTCTTTTGCTTGACAACTGTCCTGCTCATCTGCCAGCTGCCAACCTAGTAAGCCGTGACGGAAAGATCCGAGTTTCTTACCTCCCCAAGAACACTACATCCGGTTTTAGGATGTTTTAGGATGTTAGGTCAACATTGGGTCAAAGTCAGGTTCACTATGTCAATAAATTATATTTCGTTCAAAATCATGGTAGATTAGCAAACCTATACATTTTTGGAAAGGTTATAGCATAAGGAAACTAAAAATCAATGTTTACATTTGGAGAGATACCTGTATGGCGGCCATTTTGGATTTTCAAAATGGCCACTGTAAAATACATATTTTGTTCTATTTCTGCCTCTAATTACCCTAAAAACTTTTAAAAATATACTAAACCTATATTTTCAGGGACAAGGAATCCAATGAAAGTATCAAATTAGTGCTATGGGGAATGGTAAGACACGAATCAAAGGTTTTCAATTGCAAAATACTGTCTTTATATTCGCGATAAGTTGCATAATCAAATACATGTTATCATTTATTTGCAGTTAACATCAAAATGTTAATAACATCAAAATGTGTCACAATGATTCATATCACCAAACATACACAGGCAGTCAGCAAAAATCATATATACACATGCAGTCAGTATAACGTCACATCTACACAGGCAGTCAATGACAAAATATACACAGGCAGTCAATGGCATCAAACATACACGATTACAGAATATGCCATTTAGAGTTCGTCATCACTGTCCTGTGTGTCGTATCCGACAATATAGTCCGCATCGTTTTCACAGTCCGTTCCACACAAGCAAAGGTCGGTCAAATTGATTGGCAAATCGAATTGGTCGAATGGTCGATCGAATCGAATTCGATGAATCGAATCGAATTGGTCGAATGGTCGAATGGTCGATCGAAGCGATTGGTCGAATGGTCGAATTGGTCGAATGGAATTGGTCGATTGGTCGAATTGGTCCAATCGAATTGGTCGGAATTGGCAAATGTAAACATTGATTTTCAGATTTTCCATGTAATAACGTTTCCAAAAATGTATAGGTTTGCTAATCTACCATGATTTTGAACGAAAAAACATAGTGAACCTGACTATGAGTTTGAACGCTGATTTTCTTGAACCCCGATTTAGCGCGACCCCGCTTTTTTCGCGATGACATTTTATGGACTTCAACGATCGCGTTATAACGGGGCCACACTGTACCTTTATTTGGGCGTTGCACAGGCAACTGACAGATGCCTCAATCACTCTCCAATTAGATGGTATTCATCAAAATATTTACCCCACGCAGTCTTACAAATTTGTAATTGCATCTATCTACACTTCTGAGGTAAATGTATCCAAATTATACTTTGAAATGTCTGTTATAGAGTACATCCATAAGTCTTTACAATGTAACTTTTATTCTGTTTGAGTATTTTCATAACTACCAAGGTTGATAAAGACACCAGAATAGATCGCCAATGTATAAATTAGGAGATCATTAAACAGGAAATTGTACTTCTTCTTTGCTTTTTTTCACCAGCCAAGCAAGGCTGAGTTGTTTACAGTAATTCTAATTTCACATGGTTTTCGATGTATGCTCAATGTGCGCTATATCAAAAAGGTCATGCAGCATGTGGTAAAGTTTCCTATGTTGAACGGTTTTTTATGTACACTCTTAACAAAATGCAGACACGTATATATGTACGTGTCTGACACACACACACACACACACACACACACACACACACACACACACACACACACACACACACACACACTTATTTTTAGCTCACCTGGAACGAATTTCAGGGGAGCTTATGCGATGGCACGTCGTCCGCCCGTAAACACTTGAAACTTCTCCGAAAACACTGATGAGATTGCGACCACATTTGGCACAAATGATATTTGTTGTGTTGTGACTAAAGTTTGTTCATGGCATTAGAAAAATTGGGGTCTAAGGGGTCTACCGGGGGTTAAAGTGCATCCAGGTTTGACTCCTCAAAATTGGGCTTTGCTTTTATCTCTGAATATACACACAATATTTCGATGAAACTTGACCACAATCTTACCGAAGTTTGTTCACAGCACTAAGAAAATCGAAGTTTTAAAGGGGTCAAAGTGGGTCCAGGCTTGACCCCCCAAAAGAGATATTTGCTTTCTTCTCTGAAACTACACACACAATTTCAATGAAACTTCACCACAACCTTCAGCACCCTTGATGTACCAAGGTTTGTTCAAGGCATTAGAAAAATTGGGGTCTCAGGTGGTATACAGGATGGATGGGGTGTAGGGGTTGCCCCCCAAAATAGGTATTTGTTTGTTTATTTAAAGTCTTATGATTATGTTAGTATGATTCTACATGCTGCCCTGTCTTCTAGAAACCATTCAAATTGGTTTAAAATACCTTTAGTCAGTGTCGTATACTGTTTATTCTACCAGGTGAGTGCCAGGGGTATTGCCCCTATGTTTGAATAATGCTGAACGTGGGTTGTCAGATATGTGCACCCGTTCCTTAGTGTGTTTGCTCACACCACCCGTTGTTTTAGGTATGATGCAAGAACTACAGACTCAATTTGAGCACCCATGTAGCTGTGGGCATGACTTGACAAAGTTATCTGTTTTAATTCACATTCTCGTTCGCACACCATGTCTTACAAAGTGCATTGGGGAACCGAAGTAGTTATTTTGCTGGAGTTACAATCCTGGACAAGTCGGTACTCCGGTGCATGATACTCGACTAAGTGTGCAGGAATTTGTAACTTAGCCAACAATTGATAGTTCGTCCACTCTTTGCAAAGGACACCGTGTGGTCTTTGACATACACCAACTAATGCTGGCAGATGGGAAGCCCATGTAGCATCCATCTAAGTGACTGCACACACATTGATGAATGACCCCGCCTGTGAAACACCAGGCTGACTGTTTATAATGAAATGAATGAATGAATGAATGATCGTTTTAAGGCCATTTTCCCCCCTAGAGCAGGGGTTAGCCTTGCGCTGGGTGAAAATTCGAATCCAGGCTAGACAGCTTGGAGTTGAGTGTGCGTACCTCTAGGCCATCCTGCCAGGCCAGTGCCATGCGATACATGGGGGCAGATCTAGGATTTTTTGAAAAAGGAGTTCCAGAAATTATGGGAATGGATACATACTCCTCGACGTGCTGAGAGCACGAAGCCACAAAGTGTGTGGGATTTTAAATGCTCTTAGGAAGCTTTGGGGAAGCTTTGGGATTTTAGATGCTCTTCGGTATATTCTGTTCATATACTGACCACATTGGCTACATATTGGGAGGGAAAAAAACATTAGTTTCCATTGCAAAATAAATTTTATTTATTTTTATTATTAATTTTGACATGACTGAGTTGGAACCTGTAGCTTTGTCAACTTAAAGGGACACCAGTTATTCAACGATCCTCTTCAGCAATTACTCTGAATGCTTTTTTGATGTCAAGAGTGCTTGCCCGTAAGTAAGTAGTATGGCATAAAATTAAGTGTGATATGGAAATTATGTTCAGATCTGTCTTGTTTTGTTCAGGTAGATTTTGCTATTTCAGTCAAGTCGGTTTCTTGATTGCCACTAGTAACATGTAACCCAGTGCTACCTGCTGCATGGTTGAGTAGTCGGCGACTAAACCGACTAGGTGACTGTGACACCCTACAGGACTAAAAAACAACATGTGTTAAAAGGTGGATGAGCTCCGTTCGGGAGACAACGACCATCCAGTAAGGTGATTGTGTCTCCTAAAAAACACCCATTGTGGTTGGACCGGTTTTTTAGGTAGTAGGTTGTAGACAACAACCGCTCACGGTAGTACTACCGTTTAGACTTAGGATTGTTAAAGTGGTGCCTGGAACCATCTTACACACTCCATGTCAGGATTGCTGATCTTACTTCCTATAGCATTCAAGGCCAACTCCACACATGGCTTACTAACTTCCTCTATACCAGTGGTTCTCAAACTTTCTTGGACTACTGCCCTCTTGGACCGGCCCAATGCCCCCCTTGTCCTATCGTCCGTGGTCTGACACCCAGAATTTATGTAGAGAGGAAGCAAAAATAACAGAAGCCAAATATTTTCTGAATAATATTTTACTTTATTTTACTTTACTTTTTATTTTATTTTGCACGACCTACAATGTTTCATCAGAACAGGTCCAGGTGAGGCAAACTGGGAATCTGTTATCACAGGCCCAAATACCGTTAGTGTGAAGGGTGGGCCTGGTGACTCGCTGCGAGATTACGAACGTCTGGCTCCATCTCGGTGAGGTAGAGACGCAGATCGCCCCTCTTGGTAATGTCAAGGCGGTTTCGATACTTGGTCAGCAGCACCATCACGGCGCGGAACCCTCTTTCAACGAGGTACGATGTGGGGAACGCCATCAGCAGCAGTTCTGCCTCTGTCCACATTGCGGGGTATTCGCCCCGCTCCAGAATCCAGAATTTGCCGTATTCATGCTGCGAGAATCTTGCCTTCGCCTCATCGTCATTGTGGAGGTTGATAATTTCATCCTGTAATTCGCGCTTCACATCTTGAATGTCACATTTGAATGGGTTGATCACCCATGCTGGCACTGACAGTTCTAGCATGTCTCAGAAACGCTGCTCCATATCTCCACTAATCTTGTCAAGGTGATTGCAATAAACGAGCAGCTCTTCATCAGAAACAGCAGTTTCCTTTGCCAACCGGGGAAAGTGGTACATGCTCAGTCGAGATGGTTTAATTGCTTCATTGGACAGCGTGATACCACACAACAAACACATCGGTAACTGTTTGTTCGTCGGAGATGGAATGAATCCATGCTTGATATATTCAACGGAATACTGACGACACTTTTTCTTTGAGGCCGACATCTTGAAGCCGACCGGACGTGAAGCTTTTTTGAATAACGAAATCAACACGCCAAAATGTCGAAAGATTAACACCAGCGCTAACACTGACTGTTCATACCTTGCCCAATGTCTGTGCTGGCCGGCCAGGCTGTAAAGTTGAACCAGGCATGTTGAATAGGCCAGCACGAATAGAGTGTATTATATCCCGCATAAAAAGATTCTTGCAAGCCGATTGGTTGAAATGGCTTCTCTTGACAAAAATTAGTGTTGTACTATTGGCCGCATTGGCGGCCAATAGTATTTCACTGGTGTCATACACTATCATGTTTGTTGCGTGAGCATGTATGGACAAGAAAATACCGACACGACATCAGCGAATATGTGATCATAAAAACCATGTGGTTGGATGGCCAATTTGCCGAATGGCGCCGGGTAACCTGTTCAGACTGCAGGAAGCCCAATGAGCACTCCAAATCGCTGCTGCTCCTCTAAATCGCCAGTGCCCCGCAAATCATTGCCAGTGCCCCCCTACCGCCAGTGGACTCTGGAGCGCCCCCCTGAAAGTTCCCAGAACCCACTGGGGGGCGGTAGGGACCACTTTGAGAACATATACTCTATACCAGGGGTCGGCAACCTTTTTGACATGAAGTGCCAGTTTGAAATGTTCTTGTTAATTCGTGTGCCATATCAACATTAAGTTCAACATTAAGTTTAATTATGACACCACATCAAAAAAATATTTCCAACAGACATGGAATTTTATTCCATACATATAGGCCATATGCATTGCAACAACATTTTAAAGAAACATTTACCGAACATCTACCGAACCTTGAGTACCAGTTCACTGGTAATTCCCTGTGTGTCGTAAAAAGGCGACAAACAGGGTTGGCGGCAGGAAGGGCATCCGGCCGTAAAACATTGCTTCAAAAAGGGGACCAAAAAACAACAACAGCCACGGTCCCCGAAAAAGGCCAACCCCCGCTTGCGGGGAAAAATGGCCTCTAAAGGTGTTTTTTTTTACCGAACCTGAACCGCTTCACTGCAATTCCTGTGGTAAATGTGAGCGGGAGGCCGTACCGTCAATCAAACTAAATAAGACAGGCCGCGTGTTACGAGAAAAACTACTACCCCCATTTTCATTACTACCACCCCATAAAAAAAACTCAAAATAATGACGAGATTAATATTAAAACGCAGAAGGCAGCCTGAATGATAAAGAGTGGAGATGCAACCGCTGACCACCGGATGTTAACAACAGTTGCTCTTACAGCACCTCAGGTTGCCATGAACGGCGTATCGGAAGGCACCAAGCCTACATCTCCTATTTTATATCTACGATTATTATACAATTCAGAATAATGATGAGATTAATATTAAAACTCAGAAACCAGTCCGAATAATAATAATGAGTGGAGATGCAGCCTCGGACCATCTGCTGTGAACAACACCACTGTTCTTACAGCACATCCTGTTGCCGCGAATATTGTGTTTGAATGCGCCAGGCCGGCATCTCATGTTGTGCATCTTTGATTATTATTCCAGTGAAAGAATTTGGAATTGGAATGGTGACTCTGCTCTGATCCATCTACCTCATCACCCTGCACAATCACACCGGAATACTATTATAGTGCAACACGCACAACAGCCATTGGCTGTTCAAGAAGTGATTTGGCATGCAGCGGAGAGGGCACTGCTTTCGCCAGTGTGCCAATGATTGCGCTGCCGCGTGCCAATGGTGGCACGCGTGCCTAACGTTGCCGACCCCTGCTCTATACTATCATAGTCACCGTGTGGCTCTCATGGAGTCCTTTCATCTCCTCCCTGTCAAGGCTGGAGTGCCCCATGACAGTGTTCCGGGCCCAGTCCTTTTCCTGATCTTCATAAATTAGAGTTCAAAATAAGCGTTTGCCTGGGTGTCAAATGCCACCAAAAACTCAGTCGTGCACCAAAACATGGTCCTATGTGGCCACTTATCAAAATCATTGATGTATTCGGTCGTTACTTATCATTCTATCTCAACCAACTAAACTTGCCAAGGGGACTACAGTCCTCTGGCAAAGGTTGTAGTGACTTAATTTGCTCCCCTCACCAAGAGTTCCGAAGGTGGGGTGACACAAATTATCTTTGTAAACGTGTGCCGTGGAGTGCTGCTTCCAGTGGTGGTATGTGAGCGTATTACAAATGCCGCTTCAGAACCATCAATTGTATCATGAGTCGGACAACTCGATGCTATTTTCACACTGGCTTCACCTACGTTGCTTTAGACTTAACTACAAAAAATCCAGAAGAATTCCCATGTTTTATTGCCTGTTTCTGCCTTGGGGAGGTGTATAATATGTAGCAGCTTGAGCGTCGTTCCACTTTATCATGGCATTTTTCTAAGGCCACTTCAAATGGCAAAAGTAATAACAACTGTTGTCAATGTCTTGTTCTAGAAACCGGTCTTTCCCTTCTGTACACATGTGGTCTTCAACCTTAACAGATTCATCGGAGCTTAGGCTTCTTTGTCTGGACATGTCTTTTAACCTCCGTTGGGGTAAGTAAATCTCACAGACGACATGGACCAACCTTTAACCCAACTACCCACTCTCTCTTCCTCATATGTTGCAATTTAAATTGTCACCATGCAAATTGGCTGGGTGTTTTACCTCTCACTTGGCACTTCAGCAAAGGACTTCTCCATTGGACTAGCTCAATCTGTAAACTTTCCCATCTGGATTTCTGTCAATTGTACATCCTCCCTTCAGGACTTTGTGCTGACCAACTTCCCCACCAATGTATCTTGCTCTTCATCTGCCCCAATTGGTTCATCTGATCATGAGCTTATGAAGGTCAACATCTCTCTAGCCATTCACAGTGCTGTGTATATGGAGAGTCTGGCCAACTGAACAATCGGCGCCATGTTGCCTCCCTCCGCTGGCATAGCTGATGTAACAATAGCCATACATGTATGACAATATCATGTTGAAAACAGCAGTTCTCATCTGATCACTGAAGTTAAGCAACATAGGGATTAGTTAACACTTTGATGGTTGACCACTTCGGAATAACTAAGTGCTGTAGGCTTCTTCTTTTTTTTTACCCATAGCGGTAGCGCAATGGAACGGTTGCAGGCTAAAATACTTGACACAATGCAGCAATAGCTACACTATCCTGGTTTTGATCCTTTTTTTTTACTTTATTCTACTATTTTTAAATGCGACTAAGTTAATTGGCTTTGGCTAGTTATCAGCCTAAGCCACTTTGGTGAGCAGCCGAGCTGGCATTGATTGTCTATGTCCTAGGGGAAGGGGGATGGTTGAAGTTATTTCCTCTTGTTAAGCCAAAAATCAGTCTGGTCAAGTTTTCTGGAACAATCCACATACAAAGTACACCAATGTAACAGTACAATGCAACAATAGCAATCAGAGGGCACCAGAAACAAAATGATGAGGGGGTACAGGGCCTGACAGGGATGGTTCACCTGACAAGATTGGCTGCATGATGAGAAAACAAATAGGGAGAGAAGAGCCCTGAAATAGTCTCCAACAATGTTGCACCACCCAACTGTAGAATAATATGTTACATAGTAGTTTTTTTGGGGTTTGGAGGGGTTACACAATTGGCAGATAATTACAATGGTATTGGCACGAGATCGCTTGAGAGGACAGGAGTCGACAACAATCGTATTATGAAGAGGGTCTGGTGTGTCATAAAAGTCCAATGACCGGTATTTTTCAAAATTGATTACTTCAGCTTTGTCACGATAACTCCCATGGCAGCATTCTTTCTGTCAAGTTCATTTCCAGATTTGGTTCCTTCGTCTTTCTTATGAATTTCCTGTTGCTTCTTCGCATATATGTGCAGCCTCACTGAAAGGATCTTTGCAGAAGTTTATATTTGATACCATGGCAAGAAGGTACAGGAATGTCACGAGTGAGAACATCCGCTTTGAGTTTGGCTGATATCCTTCACCTTCAGACTGCCTTAAAACTTCATGAAGAAATGCTTTGTTTGGGTGAAAATTTTCATTCTGACATCTGAGCAGTGGGTAAGATGAACCTCCATGTACTCCTTCAGCAATGTGAGAGCCTGAAGACTGCCTCCTGATAATGTTGGCCCCTGATCTTCGACTACTCAAACACTCCAGACATGATGTTCCATGTTTCTTGACTTTAGCTATCCAATAACCAGGCAAATTGTATGGGGTAGTATGCTCTGCTTGGCTGAAAACTGAAGTGGATGAGAGATCGTCAATTGCAGGGAGGTCGTCGAACACAGATCGATTCCACCATTGTCCGGCCCCATTTCTGTACACGTCATCGGCTAATCCAGGATTTCTGCCAGGAAAATTCTGTCATCCTCCTGATAACTACTTGTAGATGGACATTTCAAAAACTGCATGGTGGTGATGATCTTGAGTGCCAGTTTGAAATCGGGCTCTTCAAACGAATTGAACTGAGAGTTTATCTAGGTCAGTGGTTCCCAAACCCAGGGTTGCAACCCAAACTTGACAAAAACCCCTCAAAATCCTGTTTTTTTTTTTTAGGAGAGTTTTTCACGTTGAAGGTGTTTTCTCCAACAATAATTATCGTAGGTATCGGTACCATTTGGGTCAGAAGACAAAAAATGTTGGGAACCACTGATCCAGGTAGTCTTGAGTGACCCTGGCATTCAGAACGCAAGTATATCGCCATTGACAGAATCTCTCTGTGAACATCGAATATTGATGTGGTTAAAAGAATGAATTCTGTCTGATTTTATGGTTTCCACACTTTGCTGACGATCATGTTCATGAATACATTGATTGCTGTATGCTGGTGTTGAATGCACTCTCCTACTCTGTTGTTCAATTTACTTCGGGCCATTAAGAGTGTCTACTGGACATCGTCGTATCAAAACGGTTGATGAAGTCGAGGAACCACACAGTGGTAAGAATATCCCTAGGCCCGGGCGTATTGGATATCCCGGCTTTGCATAAGAGAAGGAAGAAACTCTATCACCTAACACGTAGGATTTGGCGTTTGGTTCACATCCCTCTCGGCTCAGTTTCACTGGTCATATATGTCTTATTTGCACGTCCAGAGGGAAACAATGCATCTGATGCCTTTTCCCAGAACGAACAGAACATCCCTGAGCCACACAGCAAACCATAACTTACGAAAGATGTGGCCTTATATCTCAAGACAGTGTGGCGTAAGAGATTCTTTGAAACCTCCTAGATGGAGATGTTTTGGACTGTGCTGAAGATCATTAGTCAAGCAATACCACACTTGCCTTAAGATGAATTGAAGTACATTAACAAAGTAACCAGAATATATGGGCACAGGATATCACTCTGAAAAACGTGTAGATTTGGCCTCACATTTTGGTGAATTTCAAGACGATGACAAATTTGACCTACACATGAAGTGTGACTCTAGGATTGTCTCATTGATTGTGACTTCATCATAGCTTCACCTCTGCTAATTGGTGCCGATCTCAATAAGATGTTGCCTTTGAGGGCAGCAGTTCTCGTATTACTTCTGAAATTTAGCGCTTATCTCCATCTTTGAATAAAGGCTTTGACTGTAAATGGAATAGAGTAATTGTGGTGGAAACCACATTGAGCATCAGTGAGCAGTCCGTTTAGAAAAAAAAGGAAAAAACAGTGTACAAAGTCGAGGCTCATGGAAGCGCGAGAACACAATGGATCACGACACAACAGAACAAAAGGAACAGTAGAAAGAGGGGGTAAACATACAAACAGCAGAGTTGAGGGACAAAATGGAGGAAGAATTGGACAAATAAGAGATGGTGGGGTGGGGGTTGGGGGGGGGGGGGTGGAGTGTTGGGGAGGATTAAGGGGAAGAGTATGGGTTAGACAATTGGATACAGAAGCAAATTCTCAGGAAGGGGAAACTGGACATTTGGAAAGAGTTGACCTTTGATGGGGTTGTTGAAGGCTGAGGGTGGGTGTGGCTGGATGAGGTGGCATGATGAGTGGGGAGCTAAGAGAGGGTGATGTGCAGTGTAGAGTGGGTGGGTGTGAGGGTGGAATGCAGAAATGGGGGACACATTGGAAGGAGGATGTGGACTTGGAGATGTGGGGGAGGGAGGGTACTGACATGGAGTGGTTTGACACTTTTAAAGGACGTGAAGGGGAAGTGATTGTCGTTAGCAGACAACCATTGTAAACCGGACTTCTCAAGGTTTCCAATCTGGACATATGGAGAAAAACATCATGTGAGGGGTGGAAGTAGTCTTTGTTGAAGGCACAGAGGAAAGTTGTGCTGTAGGTATGGGAGGTGGGTTGATGGACCAAACGTTTAGGTGAGAGACAGGCTTGGAAAATAATCGTTATGACAAAAAAAAAAAAAAGTATCATGAGATGTTGCTAAATGGCATTGCTGATGATTACAGAGATTTGAGACTCTTGACAATTTGTAGGTTGCTGCTTACTTTGTATCCAAATTGAGGAATCTGGTACTTTTGCTAGTACAGTAATAAATACAGTATTGAAGGAGCTGTGCTCCAACGCGAGTTAAAAGGATTGACGCGACAAAAGACAGGAATTCATCCGAGTTTCTATATTCAGCAAAACCAAACTCGGGTACTCTGAAAAGCCCGTTTATCGGGCAGCAATATATATGTGCAATCAAACGCGGCGAGAGTGGGCGTGCCCGGGCGAGCCCGGGAAAGGCAAGTCTGGACATGCCCGGGAAAGGCGAGACTGAGCGTCTCTGGACGGTCTGGGCGAGCCCGGGAAAGGCAAGTGTGGACATGCCCGGGAAAGGCGAGACTGGGCGTCTCCGGGCGGTCTGGGCGAGCCCGGGAAAGGCGAGTCTGGACATGCCCGGGAAAGGCGAGACTGAGCGTCTCCGGGCGGTCTGGGCGAGCCCGGCACAGCGATCGCTCCCTGGTTGCGTCCTCGGCAGGTGTAAGGCGATTGTGTATGTTCAGCGGCAACCGCGACACGCGCCCCCCCAGAATCGACTTGCACCGGCAGGGTCAATTTAAGGGGGGTCCTGATGACCCGGCCGAAACGACCCCTGGAGGGTCGTGTGGGGGGAGGGGGGGGGGGGTCCGGTGTGGTGGTGGGTGGTCGAGCGGGGGGAACCGTGGACGGGGGGCGGCCTCGCCGCGGAGCAAGGGCCAACCGTGGTGGTTGGTCGATCTCCACGTGCGCCGGCTTGAGGCGGTCCACCGAAATCCGGTCCGACCTGCCGCCGACGTCGATGACGAAAGACTTGTCGTCCCGTCGCAGGACCCGGAAGGGTCCGCCGTACGGTGGCCGGAGTGGCCCCCGGTGTGCGTCATGACGCACAAAAACGTACTCCGCTGTGCGAAGCGCTGGGGGGACGTAGGACTGGGGGCCACCGTGGCGGGACGTTGGCACGGGGGCAAACCGTCGGGCGGCCTCCTGGAGGTCTGAGCGCTGGCGACCAGGGACTGGTAGCGTCGGGCACGAACTCGCCCGGGACGCGTAGCGGCTGGCCGTAGACGAGCTCGGCGGTGGATGCCCGGAGGTCCTCCTTGGGGGCCGTGCAGAGGCCCAAAAGGACCCACGGCAGCCGGTCGGCCCAACCGCCGTCCTGAAGGCCGGCCATGAGCGCGGCCTTCATAGAGCGGTGAAAACGCTCGCACAACCCATTGGCTTGGGGGTGGTAGGCCGTGGTACGGTGGAGCTTGACCCCCAGGTTGCGGGCGACCGCGCCCCACAGCTCGGAGGTGAACTGCGGACCGCGGTCCGAAGAGATGTCCGCCGGTGCGCCGAAGCGGGCGACCCAGGTGGCGATGAAAGCCTGCGCCACGTCGGTGGTGGTGGTGGAAACGAGGGGAACGGCCTCCGGCCACCTGGTGGTCCTGTCCACCATGGTGAGCAGGTGTGTGAAACCTCGTGATGGGGGAAGGGGGCCCACCAGGTCCACGTTGACGTGGTCGAAACGCCGTTTGGGCACGGTGAAAGGTGCCAGCGGGGCCTCGGTGTGGCGGTGGACCTTGGCCCGCTGGCAGGCCGTGCAGGTGTTGGCCCAATCGCGGACGTCCCGTCGAAGTCCGTGCCAGACGAAACGCGCCGACACCAGCTTCTAGGAAGCTTTCCCGCCTGGGTGGGAAAGGCCTTGGAGGGAGGCGAAAACGCGGCGCTGCCAGGTAACGGGCACGATGGGGCGAGGCTGGCCTTAGGAGACGTCGCAGAGCAGAACAGTGTCCGCGAAGGGGACGTCGGCGTGGCGGAGTCCCGTGTCCGCCGCCCGGAGGGCTTGCACCGTGGTGTCGGTGGTCTGGTCGGCCGCCATAAGCGCGAAGTCCACGCCGAGGTGGACCGCGTTCGCGCTGGCCTGAGAAAGACAGTCGGCCACGGCGTTGTCTTTTCCGGCGACGTGTCGGATGTCCGTGGTAAATTCCGACACGGCGGAGAGGTGGCGCTGCTGGCGGGCCGACCACGGCTCCGTGACTTTGGCCATCACGTAAACCAACGGCTTGTGGTCGACGAAAGCCGTGAACGGGCGTCCCTCCAGGAGGTGGCGGAAATGGCGAACGGCCATGTATAGACCGAGGAGCTCGCGGTCAAATGTGCTATATTTTAGCTCATTCGGCCAGAGTTGCCGGTTAAAAAAAGCGAGTGGCTGCCAAACCCCGTTCACCCATTGTTCGTGTATGGCGCCCGCCGCGTAGTCGGAGGCGTCCGTCGTGAGGGCGATTGGAGCGTCGAGCACCGGGTGAGCCAGCAGCGTTGCGTCGGCGAGGGCCAGCTTTGCGCCTGTGAATGCCGTGTCCATGGCTGCGGACCAGACGACGTCATGCTTGGCCGGCTTGCCCCGGAGGGCTTCGTAAAGGGGCCGCATGAGCTGAGCAGCGCGGGGCACGAAACGGTGGTAGAAATTCACCATGCCAAGGAACTCCTGCAGGGCCTTGATGGAGCGGGGACGCGGGAACTCTGTGATGGCCTCGACCTTGGTTGGCAGTGGCACGGCCCCGTTTCTGGTGATGTGGTGGCCCAAAAAGTCAACGGCCGTCGTGCCGAAGTGGCATTTGGCCGGGTTGACGATTAAGCCGTGCTCGCTGAGGCGCTCGAACAGTGTTCGGAGGTGGAGGAGGTGCTCGGCCCGGGACGTGCTGGCGACGAGGATGTCGTCCAGGTAGATGAAGAGGAACGGCAGGTCGCGCAGCACGCCGTCCATCAAGCGTTGGAACGCCTGGGCCGCGTTCTTGAGGACAAACGGTATTCTCAAGAATTCGAACAGGCTGAACGGCGTGATGACGGCCGTTTTTGGGACGTCGGCCGGCCTGACAGGTACCTGGTGGTATCCCCGTATTAGGTCAACTTTCGAGAAAATGACCTGCCCCGCCAAACGGGCGGAAAAGTCCTGGATGTGCGGGACCGGATACCTGTCGGGGGTGGTAACGTCGTTGAGGCGGCGGTAGTCGCTACATGGGCGCCAGCTGCCCCCCGGCTTCGGCACGATGTGTAGTGGCGAGGCCCACACGCTATCGGAGCGCCGCACGATGCCGAGGTGCTCCAACGCGTCGAACTCGGCTTTTGCCACGGCGAGCTTGGCCGGGACGAGGCGGCGGGCTCTGGCGTAGACCGGTGGGCCCGTAGTTGGTATGTGGTGCTCGATACCATGTCTCACTGCGACAGGCCGAAAACGTCGGCCGCGTGAGGGCCGGGAACTCTGCGAGCAGGCGACCGAACTCGTTTGCCGCCGGGAGTGCGCATGCTAGTTCGGTCGGCGCGGAGCTGCTCATCGTGCATGCCAGGGAGCTGAAAGTCTCGGCGTTGACAAGGCGACGCCTTTTGACGTCGACCAGCAGCCCATGTGCGCAGAGGAAGTCGGCGCCCAGCAAAGCCATGGGCACGCTCGCCGTCACAAAGGTCCAGTTAAAGCGCTGGTTGCCGAAGCAGAGGGTGACGTTGCGCGGGCCGAAGGTGCGGATGGCCGATCCGTTGGCAGCGACCAAGGAGGGGACGCAAACGGCGGTCTGCCTGTCCTGCTCAGAGGCGGGTATGACGCTCAGTTGGGCGCCGGTGTCACAAAGGAAGCGCCGCCCGGACGCGTTGTCCGTGATAAAAAGCAAGTTGCCCGAGTGGCCGGCGCTCATGGCTGGTAATGAACGCCGGCCCGGCCATTTCCCGACTTGCCGAAAGTGCACGGGGGTCGGCATGTCCGAGCCTTGTGTCCGAACCTGGCGTGGTAATAACACCACGCCTGGTCAGGTGGCGGCCCCGGCCGTCGTGTTGGGAGCAGTCGGCGCGGCGTGGCGGCCGCCAGTTGCACCGGCAGTTCGGCCTCCAACCGCACCGGGCGCCATGGGCGTCACCTCGGACGGCGGCGGGCTCCAGGTAGCCGCCCCGATGTGCTGGCCTGCCGAGGAGATCTTGTCGGCTTCCCTGGCGAGGGCGCGGGGATCCGTGATCTGTGTGCCTGCCAGGGCGAGGCGTACCTGGCTAGGCAGCTGGCGGAGGAACAGCTCTCGGAAAAGAAAATGGGGGGAGTGCTCACCGAGCAGCGAGAGCATGTAGTCCATTCGCTCGGACGGGCGCGTGTCGCCGAGCTCGGGCAGGTCGAGCAGGCGGCGTGCGCGTTCTGCCGGTGAGAGGGCGAATGCGTCGAGGAGGAGCGTCTTGATCGCGCCATACTTGTCAGCGGCTGGCGGGTGCTGGAGGAGGCCCATGGCGCGGGCCGCGGTGGTGGAGCCGAGTGCCGCTACCACATGGTGGAAGCGGGTGTCGTCGGCGGTAATGCCTCGCAGGGCAAACTGGGAGTCCGCCTGGGCGAACCAAACCGCCGCGTGAGCCTCCCAGAAGGTAGGCAGTTTAAGGGCAACTGCCGTGTCCATGTCGGGGGTCACCAATGAAGGAGCTGTGCTCCTACGCGAGTTAAAAGGATTGACGCGACAAAAGACGGGAATTCATCCGAGTTTCTTTATTCAGCAAAACCAAACTCGGGTACTCTGAAAAGCCCGTTTATCGGGCAGCAATATATATATGCAATCAAACGCGGCGAGAGTGGGCGAGCCCGGGAAAGGCAAGTCTGGACATGCCCAGGAAAGGCGAGACTGAGCGTCTCCGGGCGGTCTGGGCGAGCCCGGGAAAGGCGAGTCTGGACATGCCCGGGAAAGGTGAGACTGAGCGTCTCCGGGCGGTCTGGGCGAGCCCGGCACAGCGATCGCTCCCTGGTTGCGTCCTCGGCAGGTGTAAGGCGATTGTGTATGTTCAGCGGCAACCGCTACAGTATAAGCTTTATATATTTGATGAAGTGGATTGAGCTTGCATTTTGAAAGAAACTAAATAAACCAAGTAAATCAAGAATGAATCCCCCCCCCCCCCCCCCCAAAGCCCTCTCCCTCCCACAGATCTCTCGATGTCCCTGCTCTCAGATGTTGTGTTTGTGTTCCTCCCCCTCTCGCCACATCTTGCCTACCGCTCCCCATGTTATATGTTTTATGTGTCGGTTTGTCTTTCTGTGATTAATGTTAGCTTTCACGAGCCTCGATCTTGTATTCAAAAAAAAATAAAAATGAGTGATCAGAATGAGTTATTTCACAGTTTACAGGCATAGCACAGCAATTTACATTTTTTAATTAAAAAAAAGGTCAAAATTTTGAAAAAAAAAAAGTTTTGTTTACATTGCTGGATTTGCTTGGCAATGCTAATTTATATTCCTTAGAGGGGTGTTCATCATGAGTTTTTATTTCTTTATTTTTAACAGCAACCGTACACGTAACAGCATCACGTTTCCCTTAACTGTGCATATTGTCAGGTCCACGGCCGACGAAAACCAGCCTTGGACACCTATGTCATCGAGATCAAAAGTTGAAAATTGGCCAACATCCAAGATAGCGGCGGCCGCCATCTTGAATTCTGAGAAATGCTCAGCGTTGCACAAGTAGCAACCAAGCTAATTTGACTCTTCTAACTATATAGAACACATTTCCGTGAAAAAAGTTTGCAGTAGTTAACATTGCAGGGTCAACATTATGGCAATCTTACTATCCTCCCCAAGTGCACACGAGAAACGCGACCGCCCGCCACGAAGCCAGCACCAGAGAGAGAGAGAGACAGATTCTTCTTCCTCCGTTATCGAGGTCTCTCGATGACGTCACCCTGACCAATCATGTATGTGCCTCGGTGGTGCGGCCTCACGGCCCTCTTTACCGCTCACCGAGTCTTCGCCGCTAGTGGGTGGGGCTTAGTTGCCGATTACAATTCCTTCGAGGCGGCGTTTGTTGATTGTAATGTTCGGATCCTGTTGGCGGTGGTGGGGTGGGGTTCAGCCCGATCGGGAATGTCCAGGTTTCTGTTGACATTTATGCCGGTAGTTGTGGTTTAATGGATCGCTCGTCATTGTTGTTGTTGTAATTGTAAAGATGGGGGTTTTTATGGCCGGCTTGTTATAATTGTAAGAACATAGGGGAAATCACAGGAAGCAATCACATACTGGGAGAATTACCCTGAGACCCTACCTAATTAGCATGTCTTTACCCCTGTGTGAAGAACACATAAACAACCTTAAGCTCACAGTTTTTCAACTTGCATACATCACGATGAGCTTCCTACTCGCACGTGGTCCATGCTAATTCTACACAGTTCTATCTCCACTATGGTATGTCATCACCTACCCCTACAAATGTAACAATATAAACACCCATGATACTCCAACATTGTACACTTCACTATATGTACATCATCATGATCATTCACGGGGGCTCAAACCTGCTTAAAGATCCTGAATGCAAATGCATTGTTTGAGTTTGTAGATTTATTTGAAGAAACCCACAATATCTTGCTTTTGCAATATTTGCTCAATTGTTCTTTTTATTTGCGCATGGCCTGCATGTACAATTGGCTAAACCCTGATTTAGCCGTGTGAAAACACCATCCACTTATTTTGGCAGTTGGTATTGTTAAAGAAACCCATCCAATTGGAAAATCCTTGCACACTCGATGAGTTTTGGTTAATAGGACTTTTCAGGTGGTGAGAAGCCATTACCCCACCAAACTCCTATTATTGCAAACCATGGATAATACCATACTTTATTTAGAGGATGTTACTTTGGAAGACTGTGTCAAGCTAGTGGTCTCTGCTGCTTGCACGTATGGGTGTTTGGTATCCTGCAGCATATTTTGATGAGTTATTTTTCCTCCGCGCCAGAGGAGAGGGTATTGCATTTGAGACCGTTTGTCTGTTTGTTTGTCCGCACAGAATAAATATGATTTTCTCCTCCAAATCCTCGTGGCGTCTGGTCAAATCTGCTTCTGGTGTTTGTTCCCCTTCTATCCCCTCCCTTACCTCAAACGGCTACACAGCTGACACCGCACGTGACAAAGTCGAATGCTTTAACTCTGTGTTTGCCTCGAAATCTTGTGTCCCAAACCCATCGCTCTCTGTACCCACCTTACCCAGTCATACCAAGCTGCTCCTGGACTCTGTGTCCTCTCCCGACCAGGTGGTGAGGTGGTTGGTCAAACCTCGACTCCGATTCTGCAACTGGACCAGACGGCATCAGCCCACGGGTCCTAAAATCCTGTTCTGCTGCTCTATCACACCCCCTCTCTCTTCTTTTCACCCTCTTTTGCTCAAGGTCATCTGCCATATGCTTGGAAAACAGCCAACATTACTGCTTTACACAAAAAAGGTGCAAAAACAGATCCCTGCAACTACAGACCAATCATGGTCATGAAATCCATCATCGCTTCTGATATTAAATCCTTCCTCTTCTCCAATGGCTTGATCTCAGATCATCAATTTGGGCTCAGACCAGGTCATTCTACTCTGGACATGCTGCTTCTGCTGTCTCAACAATGGCTGGAGGTCCTCAATGCCAAACAGGAAATCAGAGCTCTCTCCCTTGACTTCTCTGGCACCCAGCTCTGCTCACCAAACTCTCCTCGTATGGTATCCATGGAAACCTCCACGCATGGCTTTCAGATTTCCTTTCTGGTCACAGTCAATGTGTGGCTTTAGATGGAATTCTCTCATCTCCCCTTCCTGTTCAGGCTGGAGTTCCTCAAGGCAGTGTTCTGGGATGACTCACCCTCTGCTGCTCCATATCTCAACCCTCAGATCGACAGGCAGCAGCCTCTTTATTCTCTGCAGACCTGGATAAAATCACAAACTGGTCAAACAAGTGGAACATGTTTTTCAATCCTGAAAAATCTCACACACTCACCTTGTCTCTCCAAAAAGACCATATGGAAAAATCTTCCCATCTACTTTCTCAACAATCCTCTCGAAGAAGTTCGGTCACTCAAGTTTTTGTGTCTCGTTATCTGCCATGATCTTTCCTGGGAAAACCACATTTCCAAGCTGGCCTCCAAAGCCAGTCGCCGACTGGGCATCCTCTGTCGTGCGTCAATCTCCCGGGATGAGCTTATTTTGAGGGCATTTCACTCTCTCACTGCAGGCAGGTTGGCGTTCTTTCTATCTTCTACCGACTCCTCTCCAGCCTAGCTCCCCATGCTCTGTCTGTGCTCTGTCCCCCCCAAATATTCCTGCAGGACACACAAGATCTGTCGGCAACCCTTTTCTGGTGAAATTGCCAAAATCAAGACTCTATGCTCACCTTCACTCTTTCATTCCTCTTTTTTCCCGCCTCTAGAACAAACTCCCACACTATCTTCACTCCCACTTCTCCCTCCAGTTATTCATAACAGCTGTTCACCACCATCTCATATCTTTCCACATCCAAAAACTTGATCTTTACTATCCCCGTTAATCCACCTTAAATCCACCTCCTTCAAATTCCGTTTTCTTTCCTGAAAGTCCTTATAGTACCCATTTGTTTATCCCGTGTACCCCCTCCTTCCCCCAGCCCTCTCCCTTCCACAGATCTCCCGATGTCAATGTTCTCTACTGTTGTTGTGCTTCCCTCTCTCTCCCCTTCTTTATTATATTTTCTATATGTTAGCTCTTATACGAGCCTCGACTTTGTATACAAAAAAAGAAGATATTTGTGTGTTTAATTTTTAATTATTATGTCAAAAACAAAATCCACTTTGACATTATGGGATATTATGTGTAGATCAGTGCCAAAAAATCTCAATTTAATCTATTCTAAATTCAGGCTGTAACACATCAAAATGTGAAAAAAGTCAAGGGGTGTGAATACTTTCTGAAGGCTCTGTATGTATCTCTTTAGTCCTGGGTTTCTGCCAAATCCCTTGCCTTCAGTGTTGGCAGGATGGAATGGAGCTTCTCCATGCGAAAAGTACTGATTTATCTCCTTTAAACTCAGACTCACCTGCAGTCCACCATAGCATTTGTGGATGAGAAATGTAGTAAACGGGCATAGACTGTTGTGATCCTTCAACTCCTCGATTACCCTTTTCTTGAGAAGGGCCTGAATTTCGCTTGCCACCACCTAATGTGCTGTAGGATCCTGTGGAAGGGACGTTCTCCTGCTAAAGATGCCTCCTGGGAGGGGTGACTCCAGTTTGACTCTGAAATTGACGGAGACAATCGACAAAACAAATTTGACGCTCGTGATGCCCTCCCAGTATCGATGCAAAGAATGCAGGTGCCCTCCTACATAGCCTACTTACCCAAGACACTCCTGTTAGCCAGTCGCCGACATTGAAAGAAGGATGCTGATTTATAAACGGATTTATCTTCGGAACAGAAGTAGAACTAGAATGTTTATACCTGAAGGTGCGATGAAAAGGTAAAAACCTCTCGTCTTGGAAGTCGGAAAATCATTCAATCGGTTCCAAATTTCTGAACTTCTGACTTCAGACGTACAATTATTTTGAGGTTTTCTGTTGTGATCGTTAATTATATATCGGGTGATATATAATTCTTTATCTATCTATAATTCCAGTAATCTCTGTGTGTATGTTTGTATGTTTGTATGTTTGTATGTTTGTATGTATGTATGTATGTATGTTTGTCTGTGACCGCTGTTTCGCGACAACTACCGGTCCGATATACTTGCAACTTGCCAGGTATATTGCTGGGGACCCGAGGATGTGCCTTTTCAAGGTTTCATATTAATCGGACAAGTAGTTAGCGAGCTATGGCGATTTCTTTACCAAACTCCGCAAGCCGTTCGCTTTGGACCAAACCATTGCATGTAAATAGAGGGGGGGGGATTGTCACCGTACTCGCAAGCCGTTCGCTTTGGACCAAACCATTTCATGTAAATAGAGGGGGGGGGGGATTGTCACCGTACTCGCAAGCCGTTCGCTTTGGACCAAACCATTTCATGTAAATAGAGGGGGGGGATTGTCACCGTACTCGCAAGCCGTTCGCTTTGGACCAAACCATTTCATGTAAATAGAGGGGGGGGATATAATTTTAGATATAGATATAGTACGGGCATGCCCTAGTTATTATAAAAGAGCAAACGTACATGGTTATGTCGTTGTGTTTATATGCGACGAAAACGTCTTCTTCTTCTTCAAATAAAACGCCTCCCAAACCAAACCAAATAAATGAACACCCTCTTAGTTAACCCTCTTCATTACGTTTAGACAGTTGAGACCCATCAGACCTTTGACGAGCCTTTAATTCCCCCAAGACCCTTAAGACCCCTGAAGATCCAAAATACCCTTGAAGACCCAAAATACCCTTGAAGGCACTGAGGCTCAAAAAGACCATGAAGACCCAAATCGCTCCAAAATACCCAAAAGACCCCGAAGACCCAAAACACCCTGAATACCCAAAACACCCCGAATACCCAAAACACCCCAAAGACCCAAAACACCCCGAAGACCCAGAAGACCCCGAAGACCCTGAAGACCACAAAACACTCCGAAGACCCAAAATACCCAAAACACCCCGAAGACCCAAAAATACCAAAAGACCCTTAAAGACCCAGAGGAACCAAAATACCCTTAAGACCCAAAAGCTACCTGAAGACACTGAAGACTTCAAATATCCTGAAGACACAAAAGACACTGAAGACCCAAAAGACCCCAAATACCTAAAGACCCAAAATACCCTGAAGACCCAAAATACCCTTGAAGGCCCTGAGGCTCAAAAAGACAATGAATACCCAAATGTCTTTGAAAACCCAAAAGACCCTGAAGACCCCCAAAGACCTAAAATACCTAAAATACCCAAAAGACTTAGACCCAAAACACCCCGAAGACCCAAAAATACCCTGAAGACCCCAAAACACCCCAGAGACCCAAAATACCACGTAGACCCAAAAAGCCCATTGAAGACCAAGAGGAACCAAAAGACCCTGAAGACACAGAAGACCCCAAAGACCCTGAAGACCCAAAACACCCCAAATACCCAAAAGACCCTTAAATACCCTGAATAACCAAAATACCCCAAAGACTCTTAACGACTCAAAGGAAACAAAAGACCCTTAAGACCCAAAAGCCCCTGAAGACACCAAAGACCCAAAATACCCTTAAAGCCCCAGAGGATCCAAAAGACCCTGAAGACCCAAATGGCGTTGAAGACCCAAAACACCATGAAGACCCAAAAGACACCGAAATGGTCAAAGATGCCTATCCCTCTGAAACAACGTGTGGTGAGGTGCACGGAGAGCCCCGAGTCATGCTAGTTAATATAATTGGTGACATCTTTACCTTCGCAAAAGCGGAAGGTTATGTTTTGATCGCTGTGTATTTATTTGTATGTCTGTGTGTGTGTATGTTAATCGCATAACTCAAAAAGTATTCAACCGAATTGCATGAAATTTGGTGGGATGATTGGTTATTATACGGGACACATTTGATTAGATTTTGGGAAACAGATTTGCTCAAATTCTGACTATTTTTAACTCGATCGTATTTCACTCAAAGTTATGAGCGACTGAAGAAGAAGATGTCCATCCAGGACGTCATCACTATAACGCGATCTCCCGCGATCATTTCAACCTCAAAAAAAATTATAATTGCAGATTTGACAATAGATGAGGCATATTAACAAACGAATGAAACAGATTTGCTCAAATTCTGACTATTTTTAACTCGATCGTATTTCACTCAAAGTTATGAGCGACTGAAGAAGAGGATGTCCATCCAAGACGTCATCACTATAACGCGATCTCCCGCAATCATTTCAACCTCAAATGAAATTCAAATTGCAGATTTGTCAATCGGGGAGGCATATTAACAGACGAATGAAACAGATTTGCTCAAATTCTGATTTTTAAAAATCGATCGCATTTCACATAAAGTTTCACATCGCATACACTCCCATGCCAAGTACAGAACAGTAGCTGCGGCGAAGGTATGCGCTCTACCGAGTGCCCGGATTCTAGTTTTCTTTTTGTATACCAAGTCAAGGCTCGTGTAGAAGCTAGCACAGAACATATCATAAAGGAAGCAGGAGACAAGAGGGTGACAGCCATTACTGTTCAACAAATGATTCTAAATGCTGAATGTTGAAGAATGGCTTTGTGGAAGAAAAATTAAATGGTGTGTTTTTATATTTTATCAGATGGGCGGCAGGAACGAGTCATGTTCGACAAAATCACCTCTCGCATTCAAAAGCTTTGCTATGGACTCAACTCGGAATTTGTGGACCCTGTGAGTATGCAATTTAAAATCATTTTGTTTCATTACGTTATGTTTTCTCTGGCGATGTTTTACTTGCTGCAACATCCCTCTGTTGGGATAGTTGTCTTGTGTTGTATCAGCCATGCCTGTTTTCAAATGTTTGCTGTTAAGTCACAGGCTCGGAGCTTGTGCTTCTTGCTGATAAATGTAGCAGCGTTGTGATTTATTGCATCAGTTTGCTCACTTTCTGGTTGACACCCACTACCATGTATTTTAGTGCTTAAATGTATGTAGCCAGTACAAACAATGATGTTAGATTGGTCCTTTTTACTGTGTCTCCCAGTGTGTTCCTTGAGGCTTATGTTTTACTGGTGTGTGGACTAGTGAAGCATTGTGAAATGGATTGGTGGTGCCATTGACAAAGCTCTTTTGATCCCTAAATGGCTATACTCAGTGTTTGCAAGGGGCTTGGTGTGATTCATGCTTTGGCTTTAGCGCAACGTAAACCAATGACCTCTTGTGGCTGGTAGTTGTTTATGTGTAATCGGGAATGGCAAACTGAGGATTGTCATGGGTATTGTTTTCTGGCATCGACATTGGCAGCAGATGATGATCATGCCATTGGGTCTTTTAGATGCTAACCTGAGAGCACTTTGATAAAGGAAAGGGGGTGAGTGTAGTTCGAGAGGGCAAGTGCACCACATTGCAAGTCGGTGTTTGTTTTGTATTTCGAAGACAAGAAATCCCTGTTGGATTTGGCAAGTGATGTTGAGGTACTGCTGATAAGTGGGAGGTGTGGGGTGAGGAGGGAGGATTGGTTGGGGAGGGGGTGGGGGGGTGGTAGGGGGAGGGGTGGACCACATCTAATTAATAAAATAGCTATTCAATGAACTAGTGTCAGGAATTAATGGAATTGAGGCATGACAGAATGTAAGGTGTGAGCAGCAGCTGGCTAAAGAGATTATTGACAGTTGGGGATTTTCTGTAATTTCTGTTTGTTTGTACATACTGGAGCATAATGGAGGCTTATTGAAATACCAATGCAAACATGAAGTAAATGACTAACAGGGTGTTTTTGAGCATATCGGCAGGCTGTGTGATTTGCACTTGTGTTGACGTTGAGCCAAATAGCATATGTCATGGATTGTGATTGTCAGATCAACACACCAGGGTTATTCACTTATATCTGGCCACTGTTCATATTGGCTGTTGCTGCTATGTAGGTCCCAGGTGTTAATCCATGGCCACATTAGACGACGGTGGCCAGGAACAGTCTGGAGGGTGAATAATTATCCAAAAACTGCCATTAAAATTTCATTGAGCTTCTTCCTCAAAACTCACGATTGATGATGCAGGGACATTCAGAAGCGAAATCACCGATCCTTCCATCCGACCTATTTGGTCCAACTGACCTTCGGAGAAAATGCTTCTAATCCTGTTTTGTGCTTTATGAATGGAATAAAGGTCCTGGTGAGGTCCTGGTGAGGTCCTGGTGAGGTCCTGGTGAGGTCCTGGTGATGTTCTCAGGATACTTCCCTTTTACGTTGCATGATCCCCAAGAGCATTGTTTCATTGCCATTACCAAGAGCTCTCTTTGGTTTGACATCAAGTTTTTATTTTTTCTTCCAAATGTTTACGTCTATGAAGACACAAAGCGTACGCTCCTGAGTGCGGCAAAGCGATGAATAGCATAGGTCATGAAACTTTATGGACTGTTAGGGGCTTGATCCACCTGGAAGGTGTGAAGCTTGTATTTGAAGATGAGGGATGAGGTGGTGGGGGATGTACAGGAAGGTGGAGGGTTGTATGGCTGCAAATGTGGAGGTGGTTGTATGTTTTGCAGGGGAGAATAGTGTGAAGACCGACAATCGGAATTGCAAGAGTTGAGGGAGCTCACGTTGATTGATAAGATGCTAGTGTTTTCACATCAACATTGCTTTAGTAAAATTCCCCGAAGCAAAGAAAACAATTAAGTTGACTGTTTAAAAATGCTTATGTTTGTATTCTCTCATGATTGCATGACCACCATTGCGTGTGCCTGCACATATATTTTCTACTTGGTGCCGTCGATGCCGCCGATGAGGGGTATAATGATGATGGAAGGTGGCACAGGCCAGTGAAATGCGATGTGATAAAGCCTACAGAAAAGCTTGCTGCCTCGCTTGTAAATAGCAGGCACTGCTGTTCCCTCTATGCATGGTGGAATGTGGTTATGGGCCGCATCCTGCGGCTCGGCTTGGTGTCTCGTGGCCCGCTTTTTCCGGCTGAAGCATAGTGGGATGAATGGACGATCGCCTGTCTGATTGCACGTTTCCTGCCATGGCATGTGTGCGGTGTGCCCTTAAACTAGACGTTGGCCTCCGGAAAACGAAAAACATAAACCCCAGCATGAAGCTGATGCACACATGTTTTACCCCGATGTGGTTTTGCAAATGTGAGTGGCTGATGATGTATTATTACTTCCAAAATCGAATATTTTTCAAGTGTATTGGTTGGTCTTATGCGTTATTCTGTCATCACGTACCCAGTTGCAATTTTAAACCGACAATTTTACTATTTTAAATGACAAAAAGACAATTTTAAACCGATCATCACGAACACAAGATGGTGGAGTTAGTCATAAGGACGAAGATTATTGAATTTCAGGTCAAATGTCTAAAATTGACATTTTTTTCTTCCAATTGACTTGAAAATTGAACAGCATTTACACATTGAGTCACTGAAATGGGAAACCAACTGTTTGTGAGGTCAAAATATCAGAGGTCAACTCGATGTCAAACTTTCAAAAGCATAAATTTTCATCCGATTGACTTGAAAATTAAACAGCAATTGCATAGTGCATCACTGAATTGGGGAAAGCAAGTATTTCAAGGGCAAAAAGTCAAAAGTCAAACTTCTAAAATCATCAATTTTTATTAGAAAAATCCTCACTTTTCATCCAATTAACTTGTGAATTAAACAGCAATTACATAGTGCATCACTGAATTGGGAAAGCAACTATTTGGAGGTCAAAAGGTCAAAAGTCAAACTTCTAAAATCATCAATTTTAATTTGAAAAATCCTCACTTTTCATCCAATTAACTTGTGAATTAAACAGCAATTACATAGTGCATCACTGAATTGGGAAAGCAACTATTTGGAGGTCAAAAGGTCAAAAGTCAAACTTCTAAAATCATCAATTTTAATTTGAAAAATCCTCACTTTTCATCCAATTAACTTGAAAATTAAACAGCAATTACATAGTGCATCACTGAATTGGGAAAGCAACTATTTTTTACGGTCAAAGGTCAACTCAAGGTCAAACTTCTAAAATCATCAATTTTCATCTGAATGATCTATTTTTATCCGATTGACTTGGAAATTAAACAGCAATTGCATAGTGACTCATTGAATTGGGAAACAAACTATTTTTACGGTCAAAGGTGAACTCAAGGTAAAACTTCTAAAATCATAAATTTTCATCTGAATAATCTATTTTTATCCGATGGACTTGGAAATTAAACAGCAAGTGCATAGTGACTCTGAATTGGGAAACAAACTATTTTTACGGTCAAAGGTCAACTTAAGGTCAAACTTCTAAAATCATAAATTTTCATCAGAACAATCGTCTATTTTCATCTGATTAACCTGAGCTTTGATTAAGATCGTCAATTTTTATGTTAATGAAATGGACAATTTGATGTATCCATGGCAACTTTTTATTTTTGGGAGGGGTGGATTTTTCAACTATCGTGCTCTGCTTGACGTCTTCTTGTTTTAGTATTTTGTTTCTTTGTTTGAACACTGCATGGCAAAAGTATGTGGTTGAGTTTGTATTAAAATAAAAAGGCTTGTGCCCTTAATCCCAAACACTTCTTTAAAGTAATGTGGCTTTGCACAGTTTTCCTGAGCTGGAGTCGGCCAGTGCACATTTGAGCAATGTCCATGACAATTGACTACAAATGCACGACATATTTTTTGATGATAATTTGGTGATATGTAGGAAATTGTCCGAATTTTAAATTTTAAGCTACATAATTTTTGCTAAATACCAAGCTAAAAGTTGCCATTTCGCAGCTTTGACAGCAATCGCCACTGCTTTGTTCCCATAATCTACCTATTACAGCCACAAATAACAATGAAGGTGATCCAGGGCTTGTACAATGGGGTGACTACAGTTGAGTTGGACACGCTTGCTGCAGAAACGAGTGCTACAATGACGACGCATCATCCTGACTATGCCATATTGGCTGCACGCATTGCCATTTCCAACTTGCACAAAGAAACCAAGAAAGTGTTCAGCGGTGAGTAGTGGGCTGATTGTTGTAATGGCTGCTTCAGCAGGCACGGTGAGATTGAAATTTCTGAAGTGGACCTTTCTTTTGGGGTTTGCATTGTCTTTACTCATATACCTGAGATTCTACTTTTAGCTGCCTCGTGCCCTTTCTTTTACTCTTCCCTTCTCCATTCCAAATTTAGTCTTTGTATATCTGGGAGTTGTAGTCCAACCTTGCATCTTTAGTTTGTATGCTTTGTTTCTGTGGCTATCCTTCCTCATATATATATATATATCTTTTATAAATTTAATTTACATCCATTAAGATTTCCAGTTATGTTATGACTGATGAACCAATAATGACTGATATGTAGAGTTTACTGATATAAACCCTGGTGTTGGGCTAGCGGCTAGGGTGCCGGCTTAGGATCCAAGGATCCTGGGTTCGAATCCCGGTCGATTGCTGAATTAACGCCAGGGGGGTTGACTCAGCCTGCCATCCTTCCGAGGTCGGCTAATTGAGTACCAGTTCACTGTTTGTCGTTAAAGGCGGCAAAAAGGGTTGGCGTCAGGAAGGGCATCCAGCCGTAAAACATTGCTTCAAAAAGGGGACCAAAAAAACAACAACAACCATGGTTCCCGAAAAAGGCCAACCCCCGCTTTGTGGGGAAAAATGGCCTCTAAAGGTGGTTTTTTTTTTTTTTTAAATATGTAGACATACTTATACATGCACGCTCTTTCACTTCCTTCTTTCTCTTGCTGTGAGAGGTACAGCATTCGAAGCTTCGGTTAATCTTATTATGTAGTGTTTGTTTTCGCGTATTTTAATTGTTGGTTAATCGGCTTGGGGTGGAGTTTGGAAATCCTTGTGTTGAATTGCTCTTACTGGTGTGGTTCCGATTCCCGGACACCATTTCTCATAATTCTATCCTGGAGAGATGGGCATCATGATTGCATGACTGCCACCAGGTGTCCATTTGCTCATATAAACCCCACTACGGAGTCTGTCCCCTTCCTCCCCCACCAAAGACTTGCACAAGATTATGGGACCTCCACAACACACCAATTTTTTTGTTTTTTTGGAATTTATTGTTGTAACTTTTGCATGTGAGTATGTTTCATTGGTAATACATTTATTTTCCACTTTTGTAAATCTCCACTGGCATATGTCTTTTTTGTGACTATAATAGCAAAACGAACTCCAAATGAACAGTGAGTGTGGCGGACTTTTTACGGTGTTCACTGCCTTGCCACTGCAGTATATGTGGTCATGTGATCATATTTGTTGAGCTGGTAATGTATAGTAACTTCTTTTCCTCCCATCTGATGCCTCACTGCAGATGTAATGGATGATCTCTACAACTACATCAACCCCCGTAATGAAAAGCACTCACCCATGATATCGAAAGAAACTCTAGATATCATCATGAAAAACAAAGAGGTATGTATGTCTTATTTGATAACTTGATTGATAAACATGATTTGTTCAATGAAGATTCAAACCTCTCAATCAATCGTGTGTGCTGCGTCACTGGCATCAGATTTCTGCCAATAGTAGTGCACACATCCAGCATGCCACTTCGGCAATTTCTCGGCATCATTACTTGCTTTGTGATTTAACAGCATTTCAGAATCTCATCAATGTGGCAGCGCCAAAGTTCTATGATGCTGTAAATCAGTGAAATGCCCACTCCTGATGTCTGAAACTCCAGTTTTTTCAGTTCCCAAGCTGGTCGTTGTGGCCTGCACTCCATATCTAATGGGCTTTCACTTTCTCTGCCCTGTGTTTCACTGCTCTGCTTTAAACATGGAATTTTAAGTGTTCCGTCGTCGGCTGATGCACTGAACAATGGAAGTGCTTACGGCGTTTCTTCGGTTCTCTGACCTTTTTAGCATTTTCCAATAAGTTTTGCATGATTGTTTCTTTTTTAAATATACTGCTACTTTTGTTTTTTTAAGATGGTAGTCCTTCCAGATTTAGCCTGTCAGACCTCATTTATAATTTTCTGGTACTTGCTGCCTGCAGGTTCTTTGTTTTGTCAATTGTATTTGATATTTGTATGCGCACCATCACTCCTGTACGTCACCTTTTTTCCCTGGCATATTTGATGAGGTGGGGACACAGAAAAGGTATTTTTATTTTTTAATTCAAAATGCTCACTGCATTGTTCTTCCAACCAAGGCATGCACCTGACTTACCATGAAACCAGCAGTGTGATGGATTGAAATGCCCATGCCCCTTTTGATGTGCTCAATTTTTAAGGGAAAGGCTGGGCGATTCATATCTTTCCGTTCCTGGCTGTTGCCTCCAATCGTTCCCTGCTACCCCTCTTCCCGCCCCACCCCTCACCCCATATTTCTCCTCTGCCCTCCTCCCTTACTTGCTTCCTCCCATCTCCTTGCCTGGACGGATATCGTATTTTTGTTCCATTCTCTCTGTCCTGTGTGTTTGCTGAGTCTGGAGGTGTTTATGCTTGCATCTATTACTGTCAATTTAAATCTTTTTTGTGGATGTTTTTTTCTCTCCCTCTGCACCGATTAAACTCGACAACTTATTATTATTATTATTTTTAATCATCAGGCATCAATATCCATTTGCAAGTGGTGCAGCGATTGTGATTGGGGTAATGGGAGAAGCTTGTGGAGATTGGTGAGGAGTGCATATAAATAAATAAATAAATAAATAAACACCAGGCTGAGAAAGTTTCAGGGCGAAAGGGGATGTTTTGGTGCTGGGTTGTGGTGAAGAATAGTAAGGAGGACAAGTGAAGAGATTGCTGTGGTGAGACATGTAAGAAGAAAGATTGGATTGAGAGAGATAAGGGAGCCGAGTGAGAGAAGGGGAAGAGTGTAGCAATTGGATCAGGGGAATTGTAGTGATGTCACAAAAATCACAGTGAGAAGAATATCATAATGATGCCAAGTTTGAGGTTGTGGAGAATTGGCAGAAAGGAAATGAGGAAAATTGAGATGTGTATCAATGGATTTGGAGAGGTGGAATGAGCAGAGTAGGCATGTGAGACTGGATGGGGAGATGTGAGTGGGGGAGAATGCACGTCTATTGAGGTGGAAAAATGTGAAATGTGAGGCAAGGGCACAAAATAAGTGTAGAAACTTTCAGGGGTAAGGTTTGCATCTCCCATTCTGCACCATTCCCTCCTTACCCTCGTGCAGCTTACTTTTCAAGCATTATGGTGGGGTTTATGGTTTGAGTTTAAGAGAAGTAGAAGTAGACGTAGACGTAGAGGGATAATGGAGGTCGGGGTGGGGGAGGGTGAACTAGCAGAATGAGTAAAGTCGGAAACAGGTTTGATAATTAAAAAAAAAAAAATTCTGCTGGATATGTCATTCGTGAAGTAGGAAAGGGTGACTGATTCCCCTTTGCCAATTTTTTGCCCTTTAGCCATTCTCAAGTTATAGACTTATTACAGACTTTGACCTCTTGACTCCAAATTCTAATCAGTTAACCTTTACATCATTATACAATAAAGCTAAAGGGATCTTAGTCAAACTTGGTGCAGGTATGTATAATGAGGTAAAGATGAACGGATTAGATTTTGGGGTCACGAGGTCAAAGGCCAAACGTCAGAGGTCATGTTAGGTGAAAATCCTGTTACCCTGATAACTTGTGAACTAGTGATGCGAATTTGACCAAATTTGGTACACTTATGTAGAATGTTGTAAAGATGAACTGATTAAATTTTGGGGTCAAAGGTCAAAGTCTGTACTATGTCTATAACTGGAGAACGGCTAAAGTGATGTAATTCAAACTTGGTACAGGTATGCACAATGATGTAAACATGAACTGATTACATTTTGGGGTCAATAGGTCAGAGGTCATGTCAGTTAAAAATGTGATAACTTGAGAACAGCAAAAGGGATTTAAATCAAACTTGGTACAAGTATTATAATGATGTAATAATGTGGGCCGAGGCTTTTCGGTCGACGTCGTGATGTCGAAGTGTGTCGTTCTAGTTTATTATTATTTTATTTCCTCTGCCCTGTGTACAGTTTGTGGGGTTCGACCTCCACCACCAAAGGTGGATGGAGGTTTTGTTTTCACCCCTGTTTGTCTGTCTGTCTGTTTGTCGGTGAACAAGATATCTCATAAAGTTGTGGACGGATTCGGTCTAAACTTGGTGGAGAGGTTGCACATGTGACCAGGAAGAATTGTTTCAATTTTGGTGAAGATTCGAATCCCGATCAGATAATTTTTACAGTGATTTTTCACCATTGAGTGAGTGATGGGGCTAAAACCGACATATAGCACGATATCTCAAAACGTTCTGGACGGATTTGGATGAAACCTGGTGGACAGATTGGGTGTGTGACGAGGATGAATCGATTTGATTTTGGTGAAGATCTGAATATGGATTCGGATACTAGAATTCTTTATTTTTTAAAGTGATTCTTCACCATTGAGAGATCGGGCGACAAGCAAAATATAGCATGATATTTTAAAATGTTGTGGACGAGTTATGACTTAACTTGGGGGATGAGTTGGTTAGGTGACGAGAACAAGACAATCAGATTTTGGTTCAGGTCCGAATCCAGATCCGGCCTATCAGTGGATACAAAACGTAAAATGTTCTGCCTGGTGGAGGTATGCGATCTACCGAGTACTGTTCTACTAGTTTCATTAGTTTTCACTTGTGAAATTTGTGGAGCGAAAGGAGGACTATGGTTTTCGTGTGTGTGTGCGCGTAAGTGAAGGACCGAATTCTAATTTGGTGTGTGGGTGCAACTAGGCATATGGAAGAACCCTATTGAAAATTAGGTCGCCACGTCAAAATCCAAGATGGCCGCCGCCATGTATGTCTGAACATTGTGAGCGGAATATCTTGAAAAATAAGCGAAGTACCAACGTCTAATCTGGTGTGTCGGTGTATCTAGGCATAAGGAAGAACGCTATTGAAAATTGGGTCGCCACGTCAAAATCCAAGATGGCCGCCACCATATATATGTCTGAACATTGTGAACGAAATATCTTGAAAAATAAGCGATGTACCAACCTCTAATCTGGTGTGTGGGTGTATCCAAGCATAAGGAAGAACGCTATTGAAAATTGGGTCGCCACGTCAAAATCCAAGATGGCCGCCTTGCTTTTTCCACTTTGTCAACTCGTATCACTTCACCGACGGGGGACCGAGGCGTAACGCTTGTTTTGTCTGAGGCTTATCAAAATGAGAAGTTTTATGTGACCTGTTGTCTGTGTCCATTTTATTTATTTGTCCTCTTCACTTTCTCATGTTTTGGGATTATCATTGAATGCCGAATTCATTTCTTTTTGCACTTTCCATGTTATTTGCGCTTATCATTTATTTCGTTTCTTCCTTTTAATTTACCAGCAAATAAGTTGTCCCTACGAACTGGTTAATTCCCTCCCCTCCGCCCACCCAGCTCCCCCCCCCCCCCCCAATGATTATCGTTTTCAAACGGAGAATTTAGAATGACCTCTAATACCTCCCCACACTGGGAACTGTGCTATAACCATACACATTTACAAAGAGAAAATTTACGACATCCCCTCCACCCCCCCCTCCCCCCAATCCTGAACACCAGGGGCTATGATTTTGTTATTGTCTCAAACCTTCCCGTGCACACCCCGAGTACAACCACCAGTTTTCAACTCATTCTTTGCAGTGGTCCAGGAGTAGAAGCAAAACAAACATGCAAAGAAACAGAGACCTCTCAAGTTGTAGTGTGATTGCATTTCTTGAACTTTTAACTTGTCGCCAATTCAAGAAGCATTGCCAGAGTTGATGAAATTTATGCTTTGTGAATAACTCTCAACCATTAGAGCTTTTTTTCTGTTGCTACCAACAGTAATTCTCCTCTTCTTCCACATGCAAAGTCAAAACCTCCCATTACACCTTCCTTTTTGAGCCTTGCCAGTTTTGGTTGCATGAAATTATTATTATTACTACTACTGATAATTCCCATATTCTTGTGGGGTTGGTCTGGAAATGTTTTTGGCCCAAACAAATTTTGCTCGAACCTGCTGGCCAGGCTGAACACTTGACTGAAGGTGACGATCATTTGAAATCCAGTGTGCTGGCTATTGCTCGCCTACTCTTTGTGATAGACACCAAGGAATCTTTAATGCCCACCGGCTAATGCCAGCAGATGTGCCATCCAGCTTGATGTCCATCTGAGGGCCCGCTGCATTTTATGATAAAACACCTTTCCGTGAATCACCGATCTGACAGGTTATAGTTGTGTCCGGACTCTCACCCAGACGAGATAGCCGAAAGGCAAGTGCTCTACCTCTGTGCCATCCAAGTCATTGCCCGTTTAATTAATTACCTCTTGCTGTACATATTTTGCATTCTGCTTTGCTGTGCACTGGTCAGGATAGCAGTTGCGGTATCAATAACCCATTGGCGATAGCTTCGATGTCTATTTGAATGATTAAACTTCCATTTCTGTTGGACCCAAGGCACTTGTAGTGGATATCTGATGAACTGTAATTCAAAAAGTCGAGATCTGGAACAACAATAAAAACGACGATGCAGCATGGTGGTTTCACAGTCCTTTCACGTTCACCTTAGGCTGGTGTCGGAGGCCAGAGGAGGCACACAGGTGATTATTCCATCTTTTGTGGGCTTGTGGTTAATGGACGGTACGACCAGATTAACGTCTCGTTCCGGACGGTTACCTCCAAGTACTTTCTCTCACAGCATTACGTTTTCCGGCCCCTTGTTTCTTCTCCACGGGTTGATGGAGCAAAGCTTTCCCTGGAGGCGATGGTGTTTTGTGGGAGGGCCTGAGAGGGTGGGGTGGCACCGGGGAGCTTTGCCTGCCTATACCGCTTTCATCGCGAGTAATATTATAAATAGCACCCGCTAATTACTTTGCATCATTTGGCCTGAAGTCTGCAAGCTCAGCAATGCAAATTGGGAGGCGAGAGGTTAATATTAACGTGTAATTTCGCACTTTCTTCAATATTGGACTTCTTCCACCACCTTTTAATATAATTATCAAATTTTTCAATACACAATATTTCAATATACAGGACATTGTTATTCATGCTTCATAACTTTTGCTACTTTAAGGAACCATGTTGCCTGTGCAGCCAATGAAAAATCCTTCCTCCATTCTCATATAAATCGGCCTTGAATTCCTTTGTCCTGTATAAATTGCATTTTTTTTTTTTTTTTTTTGTATACAGAGTCGAGGCTCGTGAAAGAGCTAACATTTGTCAAACAAACAAATCAAGCAAACAAAGTATATAAAAAGGGGAGCGGTCGACAAGATGGGGAGAGAAGGGGAGGAAGCACACAACATTTGAGAGCAGGGACATCGGGAGATGTGTGGGAGGGAGAGGGCCTGGGGGGAGGCAGGATAGGTATAAAACGCAAGGACACCAAGGACTTCCAGGAAAGAAGACAAAAGCCACCTCAAAAAAGTGGATTTTGGGTGAAATTAGCGGGGGTAGAAAAGATCAAGGTTTTGGATGGGGGAAGATAAGAGATGGTGGTGAACAGCTGTTTTAAAGACCTGGAGGGAGGAGTGGGATTGAAGAGAGTGAGGGAGTTTGTTCCAGAGGCGGGAGAAAAGAGGAATGAAGGAGTGCAGGTGAGCAGAGAGTCTCGTCATTGAGCATTGAGCATTGTCACCAATTAATCCATATTTTGTGATTCTTTGTTTGGGGAGGAAATGGAACTGAATAAATTTGATGAGCTCATCTTGCAGACAAATCTGCAGAACAAAAGTCAGATAGATGTCACTTCCAAATCGAGTGGTTATTTGACTCGCGAGGCGTTGTGAACAGCCCCATATACAGGCTCGTAGCTCAGGTAGGTAGAAAGCATTAACATGTGAGCAAATAACATCAATGTCTCTTGGATCATTACAAATGTAAAATTTGTCATTCTGCATTGAGCATTTACTTCTGCTCTCTGCAGCGATTTCTGTGCAAATTTCATGCGAGTGCAAAATCGTGGAATTTCAACTGGTGCAATATGCAACCAAACCATTTCATCACTCATAATAAGGAATCTTGGTTTTAATACTGAATACAGTCTTGGAAGAAAGAACATGAATAGTCTCTGACGAGTCTGTTTGGTTAAGGCTTTTCAGAAATCTTATACTTTAAAAAACAGGGTTGAGGAATTGATGTTTAATTCAAAAACAAAAATTTTATCAGCGAAGTTTCAAACATCGTTTTCTTCAACATCATGACTTGATAGTACCGACTTAATTGTTTGGTTTGTATTCAGCAATGCGGTCTGCTGTGACATTTAACACTACCGACTTCTCAGATCGTGCAATTTTACGGTCCGTCACAAAACGGTGCAAGTAGTTTGCAAGGAGTGATGCATCATGGCCATTGTGTGTGGATGCCATACCATTAATGCTAATGTTGCTCCAATGCTATCATGCTTACTATAATTCACGGATGGTTGTTTGTGTGTTTGTTTGTCGTGCTACTCCTGCAGTCTGGCCTGATTACATCCAGACTTGCCACATAGCATTACCATGACCCCAATTTTTATTTTTTTGTATACAAGATCGAGGCTCATGTAAGAGCTAACATTAATCACAAAAAGACAAACTGACACATAAAACAGGATAAAGGGAGCGGGAAACAAGATTGGGAGAGAGAGGGAAGCACACAAGTACAACGTTTGAGAGCAGGGACATCGGGAGATCTGTGGGAGGGAGAGGGCTTGGGGGGAGGAGGCATGGGAAAGGGGGGAGGGGTGGGGGGTGGGAGAGGTATAAACTAACAACTCAAGGACTTCCAGGAAAGAAATCGGAATTTCAAAAAAGTGGATCTGAGGTGAATTAACGGGGGTGGAAAAGATCAAGGTTTTTGGATGGGGTAAGACGAGATGGTGGTGAACAGCTATTTTAAAGACCTGCAGGGAGGAGTGGGATTGAATAGAGTGAGGGAGTTTGTTCCAGAGGCGGAAGAAAAGAGGAATGAAAGAGTGAAGGTGAATAGCGAGTCTTGATTTTGGCAGTTTAACCATAATAGGGTTGCAGGCTACACTTGTGCGACATAGAGACATAGTGAGAGTGTGAGATTTGTCAGGATTGAAAGACATGTTCCACTTGTTTGACCAGTCTGTGATTTTGTCCAGGTCTGCTATTACTGTCACGGACGGACGATGGATACATCTGGTATTACGGACGGAGAATGGATACATCTGGTATTACGGACGGAGAATGGATACATCTGGTATTACGGACGGACGATGGATACATCTGGTATTATGGACAGACGATGGATACATCCGGTATTACGGAAGGGGTTGATTTCACCTGGTATTACCGACGGGGCTGATTTCACCTGGTATTACGGACGGGGCTGATTTCGCCTGGTATTACGGACGGGGCTGATTTCACCTGGTATTACCGACGGGGCTGATTTCGCCTGGTATTACGGACGGGGCTGATTTCACCTGGTATTATGGACGGGGCTGATTTCACCTGGTATTACAGACGGGGCTGATTTCACCTGGTATTACGGACGGGGCTGATTTCACCTGGTATTACGGACGGGGCTGATTTCACCTGGTATTACGGACGGGGCTGATTTCACCTGGTATTACGGACGGGGCTGATTTCACCTGGTATTACGGACAGGGCGGTGCGACGGGGGACTATTGTTTTCCCCTCAGTCCGTGTGTGCGTCCATCCGTGCGGACGTGCATGCGTGCGTGCGTAAGCGAAGGACCGAATTCTAATTTGGTGTGTGGGTGCAACCCACATCAAAATCCAAGATGGCCGCCGCCATGTATGTCTGAACCTTGTGAGCGGAATATCTTGAAAAATAAGCGAGGTCCCAACTTCTAATCTGGTGTGTGGGTGTATCTAGGCATAATAACCACCTTTGGAGGCCATTTTTCCCCGCAGAGCCTTTGTTGGCCTTTTTCGGGCACCGTGGTCCCCTTTTTGAAGCAATGTTTTATGGCCGGATGCCCTTCCTGCCACCAACCCTTTTGGTCGCCTCTTGCGACACACAGGGAATTACCAGTGAACTGGTACTCAATTTTCCGACCTCCGAAGGATGACAGGCTGAGTCAACACCCCTGGCGTTAATTCAGCGATCGACCGGAATTTGAACCCAGGATCCTAGGAT
Organism: Myxine glutinosa; assembly: GCF_964187855.1. Classification (NCBI taxonomy): domain Eukaryota; kingdom Metazoa; phylum Chordata; class Myxini; order Myxiniformes; family Myxinidae; genus Myxine; species Myxine glutinosa. Next base: position 101,540,987 of record NC_136261.1, on the reverse strand, counting down.
CCCAAGCCGGCACCCTAACTGCTAAGCCAACACCAGGCTGAGAAGGAAAGAGAAAAGGCGGGGGCAAGATGGATAGGGAAATGGGAAGGGAAAACGGGTGAGGAGGAGATGGAAAGGGTAAAATGGGGGGGGGGGGGGAGAGGCAGGTGGAAAGAGAAAAAGGGGGCAGAGGGAGATGGAAAGAGAAAATGGGGAAGAGGGAGAGGGAAAGAGAAAAGGGAGAAACAGAAAAGGGGGAAAGGAGGAGAGGGAGAGGGAAAGAGAAAAGGGGGAGAGGGAGACGGAAAGAGAAAATGGGGAGAGGGAAAGAGAAAAGGGGGAGAGGAAGACGGAAAGAGAAAAGGGGGAGAGGGAAAGAGAAAAGGGGGGAAAGGGAGAGGGAAAGAGAAAAGGTGGAGAGGGAAAGAGAAAAGGGGGGAGGGGGAGATGGAAAGAGAAAAGGGGGGAGGGTGAGATGGAAAGAGAAAAGGGGGGAGGGGGAGATGGAAAGAGAAAAGGGGGAAGAGGGAAATGTGAAGAGAAAAGGGGGAGAGGGTGATGGAAACAGAAAACGGGGGAAAGGTAGATGGAAACAGAAAACGGGGGAGAGGGAGATGGAAAGAGAAAATGGGGGAGAGGGAGATGGAAAGAGAAAAGGGGGAGAGGGAGATGGAAAGAGAAAAGGGGGAGAGGGAGATGGAAAGAGAAAAGGGGGGAGAGGGTGATGGAAACAGAAAATGGGAGAAAGGGAGATGGAAAGAGAAAAGGGGGGAGGGGAGGGGGAGATGGAAAGAGAAAAGGGGGAAGGGGTAAATGTGAAGAGAAAAGGGGGAGAAGTAGATGGAAACAAAAAGGGGGAGAGGGAGATGGAAAGAGAAAAGGGGGGAGAGGGTGATGGAAACAGAAAATGGGAGAAAGGGAGATGGAAAGAGAAAAGGGGGGAGGGGAGGGGGAGATGGAAAGAGAAAAGGGGGAAGGGGTAAATGTGAAGAGAAAAGGGGGAGAAGTAGATGGAAACAAAATGGGGGAGAGGGTGATGGAAACAGAAAACGGGGGAGAGGGAGATGGAAACAGAAAACGGGGGAGAGGGAGATGGAAAGAGAAAATGGGGGAGAGGGAGATGGAAAGAGAAAAGGGGGGAGAGGGTGATGGAAACAGAAAATGGGAGAAAGGGAGATGGAAAGAGAAAAGGGGGGAGGGGAGGGGGAGATGGAAAGAGAAAAGGGGGAAGGGGTAAATGTGAAGAGAAAAGGGGGAGAAGTAGATGGAAACAAAATGGGGGAGAGGGTGATGGAAACAGAAAACGGGGGAGAGGGAGATGGAAACAGAAAACGGGGGAGAGGGAGATGGAAAGAGAAAATGGGGGAGAGGGAGATGGAAACAGAAAACGGGGGAGAGGGAGATGGAAACAGAAAACGGGGGAGAGGGAGATGGAAACAGAAAACGGGGGAGAGGGAGATGGAAAGAGAAAATGGGGGAGAGGGAGATGGAAAGAGAAAATGGGGGAGAGAGAGATGGAAACAGAAAATTGGGGAGAGGGAGATGGAAACAGAAAATGGGGGAGAGAGAGATGGAAACGGAAAATGGGGGACAGAGAGATGGAAAGAGAAAAGGGGGTAGGGGGAGATGGAAAGAGAAAAGGGGGAAGGGGGAAACGTGAAGAGAAAAGGGGGAGAGGGTGATGGAAACAGAAAATGGGGGAGAGGGAGATGGAAACAGAAAACGGGGGAAAGGGAGATGGAAACAGAAAATGGGGGAGAGTGTGATGGAAATAGAAAACGTGGGAGAGGGAGATGGAAAGAGAAAAGGGGGAGAGGGTGATGGAAACAGAAAATGGGGGAGAGGGAGATGGAAACAGAAAACGGGGGAGAGGGAGATGGAAACAGAAAACGGGGGAGAGGTCGATGGAAAGAGAAAAGGGGAGAGGGAGATGGAAAGAGAAAAGGGGGGTGAGGGAGATGGAAACAGAAAAGGGGGAAGGGGGAAATGTAAAGAGAAAAGGGAGGAGAGGGAGATGGAAAGAGAAAACGGGGAGAGAGAGATGGAAAGAAAAAGGGGGAGGGGGGAGGAGGGAGATGGAAAGAGAAAACGGGGAAGAGGGTGATGGAAACAGAATAAGGAAGGACGCTATTGAAAATTGGGTCGCCACGTCAAAATCCAAGATGGCCGCCGCCATGTATGTCTGAACCTTTTGAGCGGAATATCTTGAAAAATAAGCGAAGTACCAACTTCTAATCTGGTGTGTGGGTGTATCTAGGCATAAGGAAGAACGCTATTGAAAATTGGGTCGCCACGTCAAAATCCATCCATGTCAAAATCCAGTCAAAAGCCATTTCGCCTGGTATTACGGACGGGGTTGATTTCACCTGGTATTACGGACGGGGTTGATTTCACCTGGCATTACTGACGGGGTTGATTTCACACCCCTTATCACCACAGGGATTCGGAATGGTTGATTTTGTCCCCCCCTTCCCCGGGATGCAGGCTGGTTGATTTCGCACCCCTCACCACCACAGGGATACTGACTGGTTGTTTTTTTTTTTTTTTCACGACCCCACCCCTCCCCCCGAAACCGGAGACATATGGATAGGTTTACTCCCCCTCTCCCCCGCACATATATATATCTATATATCTATATATATATATATATATATATATATATATATATATATATATATATATATTGTTACAGACGCGGTTTTAGATGTTAGTTTACCGAGCGGTTTGGTATTACCGCATCCGCACAGTTACTCCCCGATTAGAACCCTATCCCGCCCGATTCCACTCGACGTTGACCAAGTCGCGCTATGCTAAATCAATGAAGGAAAGGACACAACGGCTGGGATAAATGCAACGACACAAGGGGTACAGTTCTCAAGACCTCCGGAGGAGGATATAATATTGGTGATGCAGAAACGGGTAGATTACACGGTAAGAGGTAAAGCACAGAAAAGATGGGCACTTAGACACAGTCTTATCTTATCCCTGACAGACCACAGACAAACGGGACAAGACGGACTTACACGGGGATTGATGGCAAGGAAGGGCAGGCAGTCGATAGCTCAAGGTGCACCTTGGCTCAGGGACAGGATACAGCTCGGTCCAGTCCAGAGATGCGGGGAGGTATTCAGCGCTTGGAGGTGGCGTCCTTCTCTCTCCAAGCTGAGGCGCATCTGACGTCACCTCTACTCTCCCTGCGCATGCCCAGCGGGGAGTGACACGCCCTCAGCCCGTTGTCTCCGCCCCAGATGGAATCGGTCCGCCGCCTCCATTGGGTGCGGGGGGTTACCGGGCTCCGCCCTTGACGAGGAGCTGACAGCGAGCCCCTGCGTGGTAACCCCGTCGGAGCACATGTTCAATGGCGGCTAACCAAGCCGGAGTGAGGACGCACACTCCCCGCGCCGCCGCCGCCGCTGTTGTTGTTGTTGTTGTTGTTGTTGTACCATGAGGAAGAGCTGCGGGGAGGTATTGGGAGGTCCTAAACTTTCCAACGGTGCCATACAATCACATTCTGGTGCAACGAAGAGTCAGAATTAATGGAAACGAGTCCTTAACTGACATAGACTAAGAATAACTAGCAAGATGTCCTATAGTTGTCTACGTGAGATGCGGTGAACCTGGGTGCGACATTTAATGGGGGAAATAGGGGAAGGTCAGTTCTACAGAGTGTTGTTTACAGAAAATGGGACTAGGGAATGGGGGATTGGGGATAGTTGGGAAGTATTGGGAAATAGGGGAATATTTACAAGCGGATATGGATGGAGGCCAAATCCCATATCCGCAACAATATATTTATATATATATATATATATATATATATATATATATATATATATATATATATATATATATATATATATATATATATATATATATATATATATATATATATCTGTGCAGCGTCTGTCCTGTGTTGTGTTGTGTTGTGTTGTTACTGAACTACTTTCTCAAACTTTTGTGAAATCGTACCAAACTTCTGGTATGCACATATCTCTCCCGTCCGTATGTCCTAAGGGTATTTTTTTGAAAAATTTTCTAATTATTTTATTATAATGTTTTTTGAATTTTTTGGGGGAAATTTTTTTTTCCAACTTAAATTTTTAACTTAAATTGTTTATAAAATGTGATATCACGTATATTACAAATACATTTGTGCAAAATAATTGTTTGAATTATGATTGGTTTAAACCATAACAAAACGGCAACTCGGGTACGGTCATTTATCTATATACCTACATATCTGGGCAGTGTCTGTGTTGTCACTTAACGACTCCCTCAAACTTTTGTTTCCGTGGTTGTGAAGTGTTTTTAATAACGTTGTGGTGGTTTTGAATCACGTGGTGGTGAGGGTGTTTTGTATTATGTGGTGGTGAGGTTTTTTAAAATGTCGTGGTGGTGAGGTGTTTTTAAATCACATGGTGGTGCGGTGTTTTTAAATCACATGGTGGTCAGGTGTTTTGAATTACGTGGTGGTGAGGTATTTATAATTATGTGGTGGTGAGGTATTTATAAATACGTGGTGGTAAGGTATTTATAATTACGTGGTGGTAAGGTATTTATAATTACGTGGTGGTGAGGTATTTATAATTATGTGGTGGTGAGGTGTTTTTAATTATGGTGGTGAGGTGTTTTGAATTATGTGGTGGTGAGGTGTTTTGAATTACATGGTGGTGAGGTGTTTTAAAATCACATGGTGGTGAGGTGTTTTGAATTACGTGGTGGTGAGGTATTTATAATTACGTGGTGAGGTGTTTTTAATTATGTGGTGATGAGGTGTTTTGAATTATGTGGTGGTGAGGTGTTTTGAATTACTTGGTGGTGAGGTGTTTTTAAATGACGTGGTGGTGAGGTGTTAATTTTGTGGCTGTGAGGTGTTTTTATTACGTGTTTTATGGCTGTGAGGTGTTTTTAATTTCGTGGTGGTGAGGTGTTTTTATTTCGTCGTTTATGGCCGTGAGGTGTTTTTAATTTCGTGGTGGTGAGGTGTTTTTATTTCGTCGTTTATGGCTGTGAGGTGTTTTTAATTTCGTGGTGGTGAGGTGTTTTTATTTCGTCGTTTATGGCCGTGAGGTGTTTTTATTTCGTCGTTTATGGCTGTGAGGTGTTTTTAATTTCGTGGTGGTGAGGTGTTTTTATTTCGTCGTTTATGGCCGTGAGGTGTTTTTATTTCATGTTTTATTGCTGAGGTGTTTTCAATTTCGTGGTGGTGAGGTGTTTTTATTTCGTGTTTTATGGCTGTGAGGTGTTTTTATTACGTGTTTTATGCCTGTGAGGTGTTTTAAATTATGTGGTGGTGAGGTGTTTTTATTACGTGTTTTATGGCTGTGAGGTGTTTTTATTACGTGTTTTATGCCTGTGAGGTGTTTTGAATTACTTGGTGGTGATGTGTAATCGTCCCAAACTTCCAGTCTGCACCTGCCCCTCCCCTATGTATGTGCTGAGGGGTTCTTTCTTGGGGAAAAAAAAACATTCAACCTAAATTGCCTATAAAAATGTAATATCACAAACACAACAAATACATTTGTGCAAAATAATTGTTTGTATTATGATTGGTGTAAATCATGACAACACAGCAACTCAGGTACAGTCATTATCCTAAGCTAAAATAAGCCCGTTCCTCAGTAATGCGCTCGCCTCACCAAACTAGTGTGGAAGTATAGATAAATATATGTCATATTTGTTAGGGTCGGTGAGTTGTATGGGTAGTTGGATTGTATTGCAATTTAAAAGGATTCGCAAGTCATGCAAGGAGGGGGTGCGGGGAGCTTGGAGCAAGCGGTCGACCATCTGGGGAATAACCTTGTGACCTCGAACAATGCGAGAAGAGGTAGAGTGTTGACTTGGCTCAGATTGTGGATAAGAGTTAATTGTTCCAGATGTCCGAATGGCGCTGGGAAGGCTAGCGTTGTGACTTCGGATTTCCACTGGAGCGAGATGAAAGGAGCGAAGATCTATTCAACCACCATGCTCCGAGAAGAGAAGAAGTGGTCATCGGAAGAAGCAGGAGAGAGGGCAGAAGGAAGAAGGGAGACGACGCGACGCTCGACGGCACGTCATGTTTATTTATAAAGTATAACTGTATTTTTCGTGTAATCGTGTAATATTCTTTGCAAAGTTAGGAATAAATCTATATTTAAATTGAGTGAGTCTCATTGAGTTTTTGGCTGAGATGTGTCCAAAAAGGTCACCACAAAGTTCCCTGACACTAGTATATATATATCTTTATTACGTAGATAGTATATATATATCCCATACATATGGGCTTATCTACGGTATTGGGACATTTGTGGCATGCCTCTATTGTTAACTGAACTGACGAAAGCACAATGATTTTTTGTCGTATAAAATATTAAATTCAGATGTGGCACACCCTGGAGAGATACCAGAGATTGTTTGGTGCAAATAAAATACTTCGTTGGATTTTTATTTCAAATGAAGTTCCATGTCCACCCTCCTACAAAAGGGTGAAAACGTGACACGCCAACATATATCAAAATAAAACATGATTAGAATCACATATATGAGGTCAAGTTCTTTCCCTTATCTCTATAATAATAATTACAACATCATTAAGTAAACTTATCGCGTTTTTTTTTTTTTTTTGAAGTCGTTTAATATTTTTTCTGAATTTTCAAAAATGTAGTGCACGTTCGTTATGGCGTCTGTCCCCGAAATTATGAACGTGAAAGATAGGTTTTCACTGATTTGTTGTTAATTTAAATTCATATTTTCAAGTTCTTACAATTGTGTAGAACACCAGCTGTAGAACACCAGCTGTAACCCTAACACCAGCTGTAGTAATTATGCTGTAGATGTTTTTTGCGTGAAGACTGAAGAGATGATCGTTTGCGAACAAAACGATTGCAAAATGTAGAATTGCATTCTGTCCCCGTTACCAACGTTACCATATGTTCAATATTATGGCAGGTAGGTTTATGCAGATCCAGTTCAACAGAAAGTCTCTCGATTTTGATAAATTTACGGTATACATGACTGATGGATTGCAAAGCTGTATTATGATGTATTTTAAAGGTGTTCAATGAGTATTTGGTTTAAAAACAAATAATTAATGTGGGACAATAAGTTCAGAATATTTGTCACTGACAAAACTTTTGGTATTTCACCCCCAGGAAAAGTATGTATTTTCAACACATGGAGTTTAATCATACTGAAATGACACACTGAGACATGTCAAACTCAAAGAGGTGCTATCTCTGTATTTTTTATTGCTATTCTTGGGCCTTTTGTCTGTCCCCGTTCGTAGCGTTACCATGCCTGAAGCGTGAGCTATCTCTGCCGGCATAATTTATTATAAACAAAAAGTTATCCTTATCTTTATAGTTTTGGATAGTGTGCACTCTAAAGAATGAAATATGTAAAAATGAGAATCTGCTCATCAGCTTCATTTTTTGTCCTCCATGTAACACAAATATACCCCATTACCGTAGATAAGCCTATATATATATATATATATATATATATATATATATATATATATATATATATATATATGTATATATATATGTATATATATATATATATATATATATATATGTATATATATATATAATATAGCTTCCTAAAGCCTTTCCTGTGCATGCTTCCTCTCCCCTCAGATTGCAACCTCAGGTCATGGCAATCATCCATTGGGGCAGGAGTGCATCAAGTCAAACAAATACATTTCTTGAAGTATCGTATGTTTTTCACCTTGTTTGATATAAATTAAAGGTAATTTTGACACAATTCCTTATTCGGCCCTGTCCTTCTGAATGGGCTACTTTCCCCTGCAATACGCCTTCCCACCAGGAGTGGTGCTGTGCCATTCATGTTTCCACTGAGAGAATTTGGATCCTCCCCCTTCCCTGAACCCCTAAGATTATTAATTTTTGTTTTACCCACTAAAACTTTTCTGTACACACCCCGAGTTTAACTCAGAGTTTAAAAAAAACTTATTTTGTTCAGCATTCAAGAGTTCGAGTCAAAAGGACCACCGAGGCATTCGGAAACATGGTGGTGGGATGATGAAGTTGGAAAGAGGATTGACGAGAAGAGGAAGAAGTTCAAGGAGTGGCAGAAGGTGAAGGGTACGGGAGCAGAAACAGCAGAGCATGAAAGTTATAAGGCAGCCAGGAAGGCTGCAAAGAAAGATGTAGCAAAGGCGCAGGAGGCATGTAGGAAAATGTTCGGAGAACGCTTGGATTCGGAAGAGGGTCAGAAAGCAGTATTCAGGATTGCAAAGCAGATAGCGAAAGAGAGGTGTGATGTGATGGGGGTGAGTTGCTTGAAGGATGAAGTGGGACAAATCGTTGTCGACCCAGATGGAATTAAAGGAAGATGGAAAAGATATATGGAAATGCTGTTGAATACAGAGAATGAATGGGGTGGCAACATAGAGAGTAACCCAGTTTTAGGACCGGCAGAGAAGATAACTGAGAAGGAAGTTGAGGAAGCGATAAAAGCAATGAAGGGTAGAAAAGCGGGAGGGCCGACGGGAGTTGTGGGAGATATGTTGAAGACAGCAGGAAGTTGGGGTGTGAAGAGAATGACAGAGATCTGTAATCTGGTGGTGAAAGAAGGCCGCATTCCAGTGGATTGGGAACTGAGTACCCTCGTCCCTCTATACAAGGGGAAAGGTGACCCTCTGGAGTGTGGCTCGTACCGAGCGATAAAGTTATTGGAGCATGGAATGAAGGTATTGGAAAGGGTGTTGGAGAGGAGGATAAGGAAGAAAGTGAACATCGACGAAATGCAGTTTGGATTCATGCCAGGAAGAGGAACGACAGACGCGCTTTTTATTGTGAGGCAGTTGCAGGAGAAGTACATGGAGAAGAGGAAGAAGTTGTTTCTTGGGTTTGTTGATCTGGAGAAAGCATTCGATCTGGTTCCACGCAAAGTATTGACAAGGGCATTGAGGAAGTTAGGAGTGGAGGAATGGTTTGTTCAGAGTAGTGATGGCAATGTACAAAAGAGCGCGCACAGCTGTAAGGACGAAGGACGGGAACAGTGGTGAGTTTGAGGTGAAGGTGGGAGTGCATCAGGGGTCGGTACTAAGTCCACTACTATTTGTAGCTGTGATGGAGGTGCTGGCTCAGAACGTAAAGGAGGGTTTACCGTGGGAGTTGTTGTATGCAGATGATCTGGTGTTGATTGCGGAAAGTATGGATGGACTGAAGGAAAAGATGAACCCGTGGAAGGAATGTATGGAGACAAAAGGTCTGAAGGTGATGGCAAGTGGTAAAGCATGTGGTGAGGTGGAAAGAACTGGGAAGTGGCCCCGTGCTGTGTGTAGGAAGGGTGTCGGAGTGAACTCCATTCAGTGTACAATGTGCGCTGAGTGGGTTCATCAAAAATGTAGTGGTCTGAGAGGGTCATTAACCAGTGTGGCAGCTACATTCAAATGTAAGGTGTGCACAGAGGGAGCTGCAGATGGAGGAAATGTTGAGTTGGATCTTGGAGACGGCGTGAAGCTGGAAGGTGTGAAAACATTTTGCTACCTCGGAGACATGCTGAATGGAGAAGGTGGATCAGACTCGGCAATGGTTGCTCGAGTGAGATGTGCATGGAAGAAGTTTCGGGAATTGAGTGGCGTGCTGATGATGAGGGGAGTGTCGTTGAAGCTGAAGGGAAAGGTGTATGCTGCATGTGTGAGAAGTGTTATGATTTATGGGAGCGAGATATGGGTAATGAACGTAGAGCAGCAACGAAGGTTGGAAAGGGTGGAAATGCGAATGGTTCGACGGATGTGCGGAGTATCGTTGAGAGAGAGGAAGACAAATGATGAATTGCGAAAGATGATGGGAATAGAGCCTGTGATTGATGCTGTGAAGAGGAACAGATTGAGATGGTTTGGTCATGTGTTGAGGAAGGATGAAAGTGACTGGTTGAGAAGAGTGATGGAAATGAATGTAGAAGGAAGTAGAAGACGGGGAAGACCGAGAAAGACTTGGCTAAAGATGGTGGAAGAAGAAATGCGGGCAAGGGGGTTAACAAGGAGAGATGCAGAAAATAGGGCCAAGTGGAGAAGATTGTCATGGGGACCGCAAGTCTAACCCCCGCTCTAGCAGGGAAAATGGCCTTTAAAATGCATGTTGTTGTGTTGTTGTATTCAAGAGTGAATGCAAGTTATACAAACACATACATGTCACATTATAGTATGATGCTCACACATTTGACACTTGGGAAGTATCTGGCAGTAATTCAGTTTAGAATCTCCAGAACTTCAGCAGTGCAGTGGTTGGTTTTAATGTAAACTCTGTGTAAGGTAAAAATAAAAGGCTTGGCCATCAGTTGTTGGATTCTCGGATTAGTTTGTAATGATGAGATAAAGAGGAAAATACCAGTTTTGATATATTTTATATTCGTCAGAATAACTGCCATTTTTATAGCTCTGACTCATCCTGTCTAGTTGTAAAACGTTCTTAATGTCCCGTAACTTAATTGCGCTCATTTCTGTTTGATCCTGTCTGCTGTAATGCAGGTGAGATGAATATCTCTGATTTGCATGTCTCAGTTTTATCACTGCTTGTTATGAGTTATTCTCCCTGTGTGTTTTATTGCCCTGTGCCCCGCCCCCCCCCCCCCCGCAACCTCCATTCTACCACTCCCAGCTATAGTTTTGCTTCCATGGGTCCATCATCACATCCATTAAATACAAAACAAAGACTTTGGATAAAATTCAGTGGGATGTTCATGACTAACAGACTTCTGAAACTAAATGCACTGATTGCTTTTCTCAGTGTGCACTTGCGAGCTGTTCCATATTTGGCGTCATTCTCTCATGGTTGAAAGAAAGCCACTTGGTCAACAATTGTCTCCAATGTTGTATTGCGTCGCTGGTTGTATCAGTTATTTTTGTGTTTTTCACCCCTCAGCCCAAATTGGGCGAAGGGGTATTGTCGTCGCGGGCGTCCGGGCGTCCGTCAACTTTTGGTTTCCGTCAATTTCGAGCAGAACGGCTTGTCCGATTAAATCCATTTTTGCAGTGTTTGTTGGGGTTGAGTAGAGGAAGGCTCCTTTTGAAAATGGGCGTGCTGCGATTTTCAATATGGCCGCCACGGTAGCCATCTTGAAATTTGTTTGTCAATTTCAGGCAGAACGGCTTGTCCGATTAAATCCATTTTTGCAGTGTGTGTTGGGGTTGGGTAGAGAAAGGTTCCTTTCGAAAATGGGCGCGCTGCGATTTTCAATATGGCCGCCATGGCAGCCATCTTGAAATTGGTTTCCGTCAATTTCAAGCAGAATGGCTTGTCCGATTAAATCAATTTTTGCAGTGGGTGTTAGGGTTGAGTGGAGGAAGGTTCCTTTCGAAAATGGGTGCGCTGCGATTTTCAATATGGCTACCACGGCAGCCATCTTGAAATTGGTTTCCATCAATTTCGAGCTGAACGGCTTGTCCGATTAAATCCATTTTTGCAGTGTGTGTTGCGGTTGAGGAGAGGAATGTTCCTTTCGAAAATGGGCACGCTGCGATTTGCAATATGGCTGCCACGGCAGCCATCTTGAAATTGGTTTCCACCATGTATGGGCTGAGGGGTTACGCCCGCTTTGCGGTGCTATTTATTAATATTTACTCCAAATAAAGATTTGTGTTGTGGAAATGAAAGGTAATTTTGAAACATTTTCACTATTTGCAGCATATACTCTTTTGCCATCTTTTGCTAAAAATCGCAATGATGCTGAGCTCAAAGTAATTTTCTGATTTTTTTATTTTTTTTTGTATACAAGATTGAGGCTCGTGTAAGAGTTTGTGTAATTTTTCACACCCTATCCTTCCCCACCATCCTCCCATCCCCCCAAAAAATGCTTTATTCCGGAATGAACTTGTTACATTTTTCACTGGTTGTCACGTGGCTTGGATGCGATTTCGCTCGTGAATGTGTGATGGTTTCATTACCCAAAGGCTGCTTCCGAATTTGACAACAAAGTATAACCCATGGAAGGAAAATTTTATTTTCCCAAAATATTCTGTGCCCTGGTTATGCATACAGTAAAAAAAAAAAAAAAATGCATACAGTAATACATTGTATATGATTTTGAGGCTTTTTATTTTGAAGGCGCAGGATATTGCAGTTTGTTCCTTGTGATTAGTGCTTAGGTATAGGCCATAATAATTAGTATCTTAATATTTTGACTTGATGATTACATTTCTGCTTGAAAGTCCTTGATTCCTTAATAATTATACTGCATATTGGTTTTGAATGATGATTGTTACTTTTTTTTATCTAAAATTTTTTTTATTTTCTTTCAGCGTCTGAATTCAGCAATCATCACTGACCGAGATTTCTCTTACAACTTCTTTGGGTTCAAGGTGAGGAGGCATATTTTCACAATATTTTACTGAGTGACCTTTGCAGACATTTTTGCCATGGCTATTTTCCTTGTTGCTTTCAAAGGATATTTGAAATGAAAACTGCCTTCTTGCCTATAAAGATGTTGTTAAAATGATGTATCAAGATTATGGTCTTGCCTGCTGACACTAACTTGCAAATGTGAGACATCCCATTATATGTGGTGCTGTATTTTGCAAAGTTGTTTTGTACATGTAGGGGTTTCCTCATCTTTAAGATAGGTGATTGGAAGAAAGTATGAGGCTACAGATTAATCATCATTGGTTGGGGGGTTTGGGGTCCACCCCACCTTGGACCCCAGAAGCTGATGGTGTATCGGAGCTTGGAGAGGCAATCCCAGCATTTTATGCCTCCGGAGACTTCGTCGATGATTATATTATCAGGTTGTCCGTCTGGCTGTCTGTCCCTCCGTCTGTCCGGCCGTCCGTGATAGGTTTTCGTTGCCGCGATAACTTGAGAATGGCTGCAGGGATCTTAGTCAAACTTCGTGCAGATATGTAAATGAGGTAAAGATTAACTGATTAGATTTTGGGGTCATGAAGTCAAAGGGCAAACGTCAGAAGAGGTCATGTTCGGTAAATAAATATTTTCCTGCAATAACTTGTAAACCAGTGATGGGATTCTGACCAACGTTGGTACAAGTATGTATTATAATGCAAAGATTAACGTATTTGATTTTGGGGTCATGAGGTCAAATGCCAACGGTCAGAGGTCATGTGATTATGACCTAACTGAGTTTGAGTTGCTGTGTTGTCATGATTTACACTAACAACAACAACACAACAACATGCATTTTAAGGCCATTTTCCCTGCTGGAGTGGGGGTTAGCCTTGCGGTCCCCATGACAATCTTCTCCATTTTGCCCTATTTTCTGCATCTCTCCTTGTTAACCCCCTTGCCTGCATTTCTTCTTCCACCATCTTTAGCCAAGTCTTTCTCGGTCTTCCCCGTCCTCTACTTCCTTCTACATTCATTTCCATCACTCTTCTCAACCAGTCACTTTCATCCTTCCTCAACACATGACCAAACCATCTCAGCCTGTTCCTCTTTACAGCATCAATCACAGGCAATATTCCCATCATCTTTCGCAATTTTAAGGCCATTTTGGCCTTATATATTATATATTATGATGCAAAGATGAACTGATTATATTTTTGTATCAAAGGTGAGGAGTGAGGAGGTGATTTTGTGATTTTGGTGATGTCAGTGGTTACTGGTTATGTCGGGTAAAAGGGTGATACTTGAGAACAGCTGAACGGATTTAAATCAAACTTGGTACAAGAATGTACAACTATCTTATAATTGGGTGTGTGGGGAGGGGGGGGGGGGGGGGGTTGGAGGCATATTGGTTGACGTCGAGACCTCAAAGAATGTTGTTCTAGTTTGACTTAGAAACTTTTTTTTTTTTTTTAAGTGGTCTAACTAGCTAATGTAATTTTTATTATTGTGATGTAAAATTGTGCCTGTCAGCTAATTCCTGACAACCATTTTCAAGATGTGATTGCTTGATCAGCATTATGTGACATACCAGTGATGAAAAGACATACATAACAATGATTAAAAACAACACAAAACAATGTGTTCTGGATATTCTTCAGCAGACTGTAGCAAGTCGATTGCTTGTAACTAGTTGCTCTCCAAATTATATATATATATATATATATATATATATATATATATATATATATATATATATATATATATATATATACAGTGATCCCTCGTTTATCGCGGGGGTTACGTTCCAGAACCCCCCGCGATAGACGAAAATCTGCGAAGTAGCGACCATATTTTTATTTTATTATTTATATATATTTTAAAGCTTTATGACCCTCCCCACACTCTTACTAACCTTTCCCACACTCTTATTAACCTTTCCCATACTCTTATAAACACTTCCTATACTCTTAAACACTTTTTACACTCTTAAACATACGTAATTTTAACATATAAAATTCTAATGGGTACTCACCATTGAAGGTGGATCAGACTCGGCAACGGTTGCTCGAGTGAGATGTGCATGGAAGAAGTTTCGGGAACTGAGTGGCGTGCTGATGAGGAGGAGAGTGTCGCTGAAGCTGAAGGGAAAGGTGTATGCTGCATGTGTGAGAAGTGTTATGATTTATGGGAGCGAGACATGGGTAATGAACGTAGAGCAGCAACGAAGGCTGGAAAGGGTGGAAATGCGAATGGTTCGATGGATGTGCGGAGTATCGTTGAGAGAGAGGAGGACAAATGATGAATTGCGAAAGATGATGGGAATATTGCCTGTGATTGATGCTGTGAAGAGGAACAGGTTGAGATGGTTTGGTCATGTATTGAGGAAGGATGAAAGTGACTGGTTGAGAAGAGTGATGGAAGTTAATGTAGAAGGAAGTAGAGGACGGGGAAGACCGAGAAAGACTTGGCTAAAGATGGTGGAAGAAGAAATGCGGGCAAGGGGGTTAACAAGGAGAGATGCAGAAAATAGGGCAAAATGGAGAAGATTGTCATGGGGACCGCAAGGCTAACCCCCGCTCTAGCAGGGAAAATTGCCTTAAAATGCATGTTGTTGTTGTACTCACCATTGAAGATACTGTAGCGACCAATGGGTCCCCCAAGCAAAACCAGCATCAGAATCTCCTTGCTCCAGCCGGTGACGTCACCGGCGGGGATCCTCGGCGCAAGAGTGGCTGGTCACGTGACCACCAAAGCGTGCCGCGCATGCGGGTATAATCAGCTACACCTGTTGATCACGTGACCACCGAAGCACGCCACGCTTGAGAGGCGTGGCTTTCGGTTTCGGTTTCTGGTTGTGCTTTATAATGCAGCCCGATAAACGGGCTTTTCAGTGTTCCCGAGTTGGTTTTGAGAATAAATATCTTCTCGGACGAGTTTGTGTCTTGCCCGTCATTTCGTCCGTATCAAGCAAGAGCCGCGGCTCTTCAATACTACAACTTCCGTGATGAAGATGATGATGAATTAGCTGTGCAGTACTGATGACGATGAAGGTGATGACGATGATGAATGTACTGCACAGCCAGAAAGAGCATTACAGTTACCCATTACGTGGGTAACTAGCGCAAGTGGAAGCTGCCGCATCTGCGTTTTCCATACGCACGACTCTTTGTCTCTTTGTCTACCTTTCTACTGTACACTATGTACAGTATTTTATTTCTTGTAATATGTTTTAATTACTGTATTTGTCTTATTTTTTTACGTTTTTCAATTTTTTAGGCTAGAAAATGCTTATTTTACCACAAAAATATTTAAAATAATAGTATATAAAAATACATTTATACCGCAAAATCCCGCGATATAGCGAAAAATCCGCGATATAATTTTACATATACTAGCGAGAAAAACCCGCGATGTACCGAAGCCGCGAAAAGTGAACCGCGATATAGCGAGGGACGACTGTATATATATATATATATATATATATATATATATATATATATATATATATATATATGTATGTATATATGTATATATGTATATATATATATATATATATATATATGTATAAAGTAGTAAAGTATGCTTGTTTGTTTGTCCTCTTATAACTTGAACTACTCATCGCAGAGAAAAACCAAAGGCATATTCGGAATCAGTACGTCTCGGAGCAACTACAGCACACCTTAAATTTTAAAAAACTTCGGGTTTTAAAATTAGCGCAAAAGCGCTAGCAGAAGACGGAGGGAATCGAAGGGAGGGAGCGCAGCGCTCCCTCTAGCACTTCGCAGCGCCAGCGCTTCTGTTAGCGTAATGGTGCACAGGCGGTTCTCACTCTTGCGCATGCGCAAATGCGCTGTTCCGATGCTTCATGTTCCTGCAAAGACTTTGGCGCATGCGCAAATGACGACACATGGGCCACTGTATGTTCGTTTAATACGTACGCGCTTTGATGGGCGGGGTGTATGGCGTTCATGAAATGGTCGAATGCGGAAGTGCTTGAAGCCGTTGCGAGCGACTCGCACAATCTCTTGTCATGGTCCACAAGATTATTACAGAGACGTGCAGCTTCCAGCATTACGAGATATGATCGAGACCTAACTTTTGAGACCAGTCCCAGCCTTCTAGGCCCCGTGGTTGGTTCAGACGACCCCGACAAAGGACGTGTTGGATTTTATCGCGAGCCGATTCGAGCGCCGACGTGCCGGCGAACAAAACCAGTCATATCTTTTTCACGCGTGGTTTGATTTTTACAAGATAAACTTTTTCTTGAAGGGCTGAACCGTGCGCTCACAACGATACCGAGTTTGACCCTGGGAGAGCCGTTTTGCGCCGGCAAAGGCGCCTTGTTTTCCTTGATGACCATGTCGTGCTGCATAGATTACCATAAATTATAATATATTACCGGCGGTGCGTTCCGTGATGTCACGGCTCACTTAATTGCAATTATCTCTGGGATTCCTTGGCCGAATCGTACCAACTTCTATATATATAAAGCAGTAAAGTATGTTTGTTTGTTCTCTTATAACTCGAGAACTACTCATCGCAGAGAAAAACCAAAGGCATATTCGGAATCAGTACGTCTCAGAGCAACTACAGCACAACTTAAATTTTAAAAAACTTCCGGTTTTAAAATTACCGTATTAGCGCAGAAGCGCTAGCAGAAGAGGGAGGGAATCGAAGGGAGGGAGCGCAGCGCTCCCTCTAGCGCTACGCAGCGCCAGCGCTTCTGTTAGCGTAATTAGCGTATTTCGAAACGTTAATTTTTCAACTTCATTATTCGGAATCAGTACGTCCCAGAGAAACTTCGTAATGTTAATTTTTCAACTTCATCCGATTGACATGGGACCAACGGCATGTGACAGAGAGTGAAACATACATGCTACATTTATTTGACGACAATGAGTTCTGACTTCCGGGTTCGTGCCGCCAACCCTGTTAGGTGCCTCTTGCGGCACGCAGGGAATTACCAGTGAACTGGTACTCAATTTGCTGACCTCGGTAGGATGACAGGCTGAGTCAACCCCCCTGGTGTTAAGGGGGAGGAGGAGGGGAGGGGGAAGAGGAGGGGAGGGGGAAGAGGAGGGGAGGGGGAAGAGGAGGGGAGGGGAACGGGGGGGAGGGGGGGAGGGGGGAGGGGGAGGGGGGAGAAGGAAGGGCGGAGAAGGAAGGGGGGAGGGGGGAGGGGGGAGGGGAAGGGGGAGGGGCCCTTCTTCCCCCGGGCCATGCCAGACTTGTTCCAGGCCTAGCACGTGGCATTCCAGCCCAAAGAACACCTAACTCACTGGCCTGCTCAATGCAAACTAACACAGGAAAGGAGACTACGCTTACATTTACTAATAAATAACTGAACTAAAGCGAGGCTACATGTTGTGGTGCAACTACCTGAGGGAGGGAGGGGAGGGGTGGGGGGGGTCATCCTTTATTCGCATAACCGCAACAATATATATATATATTGTGAGAAACCACCGGTGAAACCACCTGTTCTCACCCAGATTTGGTGCCCCGCCCACCGCGTGACGTGGCCTCCTGGGAGCCTCACGCGATCGGGAGGCGATTCGGCACGTGATTGGTGGAGAGTCAGAGAGCGCGGTCGCCATCTTATGCAACGGACGCGACGCTCGAAGGCTCCGAGTGGGAAATAGATAAAGGGATTTCCCTTAATCTTCACGACAGCCGCGTTGGGCTGATCGTTTACCGTTCTGTATTTTACGAGTGAGTAACTCCGGAAGAGAACGAGTGATTCCCGGATCTCGTGGATTGGAACCGTGAGTCAGATATTGCCTGCGTCGTGTTGGAGCTGCTGGCCGACCGTTCCTGCAGGCCTTGTGCGGTGTATTCCACTCTGTTACCCTCCGAGTCCCGGAGATCGTCGATTGGAACCGCGAGTGATCTTGCCTGCGTCCTGTTTGGAGCTTCTGGGGCCGACAGTTCCTGCAGGCTTTGTGCAGTGTATTCCATTCTGTTACCATTTATGGTTTTTGTGATCGAGCCAATAAAGCATCGTGCCTTACCCCTAGAAGGCCGATTAAAACACAATTGTGTTTATTGAGTTCTCTCTGTCCACTCCGTGGACTACTTGAAGCCCGGACATTAACGTTCGTATTCCGTGCTGGGAACCATTTCACAGCCGGGATCGCGACAAATGGGTTGCTCGTCCTAGGATCATTCAAGTAAGAGACTTTCGAATTGAGACGGGAATTCTGCATCTGCATCTTCTTTGCATCTGCTCACCAGCGGACGCCGTCTTGGAGGAGCCTTCTCACCAGCGGACGCCGTCTTGGAGGAGCCTTCTCACCAGCGGGCGCCGTCTTGGAGGAGCCTTCTCGCCGTGGGACGCTGTCTTGGGTGGTGCTTCACTGCCGAATAAGTGAATAGCTTCGGATCCCTCCAAACAACCGACAAAAAAAAAAACAAAAAAAAAACGTGAGTATTTGTACGTGGTATTTTTTCTCATTGGCAATTTGATGTGCGGTGGTGATATTGTGTAGTTCGTGTCGTATTTCCCCAACAGAGCGTTGTGTTTGAGCGTTGTGTTTTGTGCCTTGTCTTATGATAACTCGTAGCCAAGCTATGTCGACCAGAGAAGTGAGAGTTCAACCTGATCATGTTGACAGTCGCGTGGGTGGCGATGCGAGCGACGCAATCAGCCTTGACCCAGTCACTAAACCCGAGATGTTAGGAAGCGATTCCATCATGACTAAATGCATGCGTTCGCCCTTCTGGACCGGGCTGACTCCGGTTCAACAACTTGACATGTATAACAGGGAGAATGACAGGGCAGAGGCAGAGCGTGCGGCAGCAGAGAGAGAGCGTGAGAGAGAGAGAGAGCGTGCGGCAGCAGCAGAGGCAGAGCGTGCTGCGGCAGCAGAGGGAGAGCGTGCAGCAGCAGAGAGAGCGCATGCGGCAGCAGAGACAGCAGCAGAGAGAGAGCGTGAGAGAGAGAGAGAGCGTGCGGCAGCAGCAGAAGCTGAACGCGTCAGAGAGCATGAGTTGCGAATGTTGACTGAACGACCGCGGGCAGAGGGGTCTGCTGCAAGAGTCCCGGAAACTGTTCATGTTCGTTTGCCGGACTGGACGGGAGACACGAAGCCAGAAGCGTATCTGGAGATGGCGGAGAAGTTGTTGGCTGCCGGTGGCATTGATGAGAGCTTGTGGGTCGGCCATCTTGTGAGCCATCTATCTGAGAGGGCGAGGGAGGTATATGCGAGGATGGCAACCGAGGACGCAAACAAATACAGGGCATTGAAGGCCGAGATTTTGAACGCCTATGCGGTGTCCGCATGTATTTATAGGAGAAATTTTTTCAGCTGGACTCGTGAGTCCAGTCAAACCTATGAGGAACATTCGCGGGCCTTGTTGGAACAGCTGCAGAGATGGTTCAAGGGGAGCAAGGTTGAGTTACCTCAAGCGGTTGCGGAACTCCTGGTGCGTTACCGTATCAATCAACAGCTTCCGCCTGACTTAGCATTGTTTCTTGTCGACAAAGACACTGTTTCCTTGGCAGACTGCGTCAACCTTATTGATAAACATGTTTTGGCGTGCAAAATGCTGCAAGTCACGCAGTCGCGTCGTAAGACGGAGGAGTCTGCGATCAAGACCGCCCCCCGTCTGCCTGGCGGCTGGATCGAGGGGAGGGGTTCTCCGATGCCCTCCACTGGTGGCGGTCGCGAGCCGCAGACCAGGGCAGGGCCCTGGTGCGATTTCTGCAAACGCGTGGGGCACGGTGAAAACCGCTGCTTCTCTAATCCCGCTAGTCCGGCCTACCGAGGCAACCCTCCTGTTAAGTCGGAGGGAGATCAGTGGAGCTCATCCGCCGGGCCCTCGCACACGACGGTGGCATCGGTGACCGAGGTCACTGCCACCGAGGCTAATTCCATTCATCCACTGTACCAGGATTATTCAGGGACAGCCTTAGTGGGTGGCCCTGATTCGATGCTGAAGTTTGAGGCCCAATACCTTCGGGATACTGGGGCGACACGGTGTGTTCTCCGGGCGGGGGTAGTTCCGGCCTCTCAGATGCGTTATACCGGCGAGTATACCCTCCTTCGGGGCATTGACCGGGTTCTTGGCCGGTATCCCCTTGCCCTCCTCGAGGTCCGGAGTGACATTTTTAAGGGTCCAGTGACCTGTGTGGTGGTACCCTACTACCCGATACCCGGGGTCTCCTTGCTGATTGGCAATGATGCCATGGCCAGGGAGGAGTCATTGACTCTGACCTGTGGGGGGGTCACTAGATCCCAGAGTAAACAGGCGGAGAGAGTGGCGGAGTCAGACATATCTTCACTCTGGCCCGAGGAGCCTAGCGCCTCGACTCCAGTTCCCGACGGTGACGTTGCGTCAGCTGAAGTCCACCCGAGCCTCCCGTCAAGCCACCCTCAGGTGCCGTGCTCCTCAGGGACCGCTCCCGCCATGTCGCGATTCAGCAGGAACGCTAATGCTAAGGTATATGTGGGAAACCTGGGCAATGGAGCAGCGAAAGCCGAGCTAGGGAGGGTCTTCGAACATTACGGACCACTCCGCAACGTATGGGTTGCTCGAAACCCACCTGGATTTGCAGTTGTTGAGTTTGAAGAGCCACGAGATGCTGAAGATTCGGTCAGAGCCCTTGATGGAAGGTTAATTTGCGGATCGCGTGTGTGCGTCGAGATGTCGAATGGCATGTCGCGGCGGCCTCGTTTCAGACGCCCTTTGGTCCGCAGGCCTTTCGACCCGAACGATCGATGTTACCAGTGCGGTGAAAGGGGTCATTACGCATATGACTGTTGTTCTCGACACCGGAGGAGTACCCGCCGCTCTAGGTCTCGGCCCGTTTCCTTCCTGTCAACGCTTCCCCCAACTTGAGTTTGGCCCCCTTGCCTCTCTATTGTGCTTTGTGTGAAGTGTAACTCTTGTAGGGTAGATATTAATGTGGTGTATGGTGTTAAAATTTGTGTGTGAAAAAAAACAAAAAAAAACCAAACTGGTTCATTGTTAACCTGTTAATGCCTGTTAATTGCCTGTGCGTTAATAATTGCGTTATTGTTGCGCTATTGCGTTGCGTTGTATTGTTGCGTTGTTGCGTTATTGTTGTTAATAAGTGTTAATAATTGTTAATTGCGTTAATGGCCTGTTAGCGATTACCGCCATCATCTTGCCATGTGATTTGCACCTACTACTAATACTGGTTTTAAAAACGCCGTCTATTCGACGGGGTTTTTACTTAGGGGGGGAGGACTGTGAGAAACCACCGGTGAAACCACCTGTTCTCACCCAGATTTGGTGCCCCGCCCACCGCGTGACGTGGCCTCCTGGGAGCCTCACGCGATCGGGAGGCGATTCGGCACGTGATTGGTGGAGAGTCAGAGAGCGCGGTCGCCATCTTATGCAACGGACGCGACGCTCGAAGGCTCCGAGTGGGAAATAGATAAAGGGATTTCCCTTAATCTTCACGACAGCCGCGTTGGGCTGATCGTTTACCGTTCTGTATTTTACGAGTGAGTAACTCCGGAAGAGAACGAGTGATTCCCGGATCTCGTGGATTGGAACCGTGAGTCAGATATTGCCTGCGTCGTGTTGGAGCTGCTGGCCGACCGTTCCTGCAGGCCTTGTGCGGTGTATTCCACTCTGTTACCCTCCGAGTCCCGGAGATCGTCGATTGGAACCGCGAGTGATCTTGCCTGCGTCCTGTTTGGAGCTTCTGGGGCCGACAGTTCCTGCAGGCTTTGTGCAGTGTATTCCATTCTGTTACCATTTATGGTTTTTGTGATCGAGCCAATAAAGCATCGTGCCTTACCCCTAGAAGGCCGATTAAAACACAATTGTGTTTATTGAGTTCTCTCTGTCCACTCCGTGGACTACTTGAAGCCCGGACATTAACGTTCGTATTCCGTGCTGGGAACCATTTCACAGCCGGGATCGCGACAATATACACATATATATATATATATATACATATATATATATATATTTAATATATATATATATATATATATATATATATATATATATAATTAGATATACAGACGGCATTTAATATGGAATATTTTTTTATTTTTAATATTCCTGGTCGTTTTAATAATATTCCTGTGAAAGATTTTAATCGCCAGGAACGCAAGGAAAAAAAAAAAAAATTATATATATAATATATATATATTTCTAATAAGATTGGGTTATTGCCAAACACAAAATTACACAAACAATTTGCATGCATTTGCAGTACCATCAGTTATCCAGGAAAATTATTTCAACTGTTTGATAGTTTGTGGAACTGCAAGTCAACAGGAATTTTATTTTTGGTTAATTTTCAAATTTATGTAGCTTTGCGATAATTATTAAAGTGAAGAGATTCTGCAAGCTGCTGGTGGATATCAAAATTCTGGGGGGTAAAATGAAATACAGGCCTGAAGTATTGTTCGTGAAAGCTGTACTTGTACCATAATGGGTGTTGTACCCCTATTTCTCAAGCAAAAATGTACTTTAAATTGCAGGGTCCAAGCCTGTACTGAGAGAATGTAGATGGTCCAATGCCACAACTTAGGTGGTGTTATCCTGACCCAATGTTTTACACAACAGATTGTAAATATGTAGAAGGCCTAGTAAATTTTTTTTTCACAAGAAAACTAAAAAGTGGTAAAGGTTAACACTATAATAGTGAATTTAATATCATCAAATACATTTATAAAGTTAAATATTTATAGTCCTAAGTCATATTTTTATCGGCATGGTGGTCCATATTCGAGTCAAAATACCTTGAAAGCTTCATCTATGTATAAAACGACGGTGTCTGTCTGTCCTGTTTCATATCTCCTCTCTTCCGTTTCACATATTGCCACCAAACTTTTAGGCATAATTAAGTCTTTCAATTATGCTGATTGCCTCTAAATTTACTCCCAACTCCTTCATTTGTTCATTGCAGCCCAAATGAAAGTATGTCTTTCTCTGTGTTTGCCATGCTGCATGACATCATTATATTCTGGTGAGGCAGTGCTTCAAGCCAACCATCACTGGGTTGTTCTTGTTACGTTTGCCACCAAAGATGAATGGAGGTTATGTTTTCACCTTTGTTTGTTCCTTTCTGTGTCTGGTGTCTGTGAGCAGGATATCTCAAAAAGGTATGGACGGATTCAGACAAAACCTGGTGGACAGGTTGGGTGTGTGACAAGGACGAATCTATTAGATTTTGGTGAATATGTGAATACGGATCCGGATACGAGAGTTTTTTTTTAATTGTAAGTGGTTCTTCACCATTGTGAGTTCGGGCCAAAAACATTAATTGATTTCAAAAAGTTTCAAAAAGTTGTGGACGGGTTATGACAAAACTAGGTGGATTAGTTGGGTAGGTGATGAGAACAAGCCGATTAGATTTTGGTTCAGGTCCAGATGCAGATCCGGCATATCGGTGAGATACAAAACGTAAACTATTCGGTCTGGCTGAGGTATGCGCTCTACCGTGTGGCGTTCTAGTGTTTCATCCTGTCATTAATTTCATTCCCCGAATCTCTCCTTTTCCATTCTCTCATAGATATAATTGTGGTTTCCCTCGCTTCACACAAGCTTTGGTAAATCAGTTTAGGTTTATCCTTCCCTTCTTCCTTTTCCTCAAACCCCTCCCCTCTACCCCCTTTCCACCATACTGACTTTGTTTCCCTTTTCCCTTCTTGAGTAGTAAAGACGTCCATTTATTTGGATCAACAATGCTGTTACATTGTGGACTTCCTGAAAGCTTTCAATAACAACTTTTTACCCCAACAGCAGCTTGTGCTGACGCATTGCCGATTTACGTATCCTGAGATGGAAACCATCTTGCTGCAAACATAATTACTGGATCATTCCTCCACCCCCATTCCTGCTTCCTTTGCCACCCACCCTGGTGAAACACCCCTGCAACCCTAATGCACTGCTGTGGCTTGTATAAACACAACGCCTTCACATTCTTTCTTACACCTGTAGTCACCTCTGAAACTCTTACCCAGTCTATTTATTGTGTCGAGCTCTTTCCTCTACTAGGATTTCAGGTCGTCACCCCCCCCCCCCCCCCAACCCCACTCTCCTCCCCAAGATCTATCCCATTCAACTACCAATTTTTGCCACACCTGCTGAGACCCTGTCCTCACCCTTCTCCGTTTTTGTGTTTTAAAATCACTTCTGCTCTTCAATACATAAGAATATTGAAATGGTTTTCAACAGAGCTCCATGCAATTTAGGGTAGTTAGGGATTTTAAAAAAGATTTAAAAGGCTTTTGGCCTGTTTTATAGCTGCTCTTTTTAAGCAGAGGTAACTGGCTTTGTGATGTAAAATTGCAGACTGTTCCCATGTGTAGTTATTTATTCCCATGTGGAGGGGACGTGTTTGGACTGGTACTTACAATGGGTGATGTGATGAAGGTCAATATTTGATATATTTGTGTGTGTAATAACAAAGCCCTTTAATTTGTGATGTTGGCAAATCTGCATCTGTGAAAAGTAATCTCTATTTTTACAATTTTTATTGTTATTATTATTTTTGGAGGTATTTTCTGAGGTAGCGGTTTACTTTATGTAGCCATTCAACGAAATGTATATGTAACTTTCTGTTGAGCCATAATCTGTTTCTGAAGTCTTGAATCTTGATCATTACCTGTCTGAGACTGGCAGATGTCGCAGAGGACTTGCAATAGTGTGATTCTTTGGGGATAGATACATTACCAGATTTTGCACCTGGTACTTTGGTATATATGATCTTGAATCTTTTATATATATATACTAACATGGGATTGCCGGGCGGGGGGCATTGCCGGGATTGCCGGGCCATTGCAGGATTGCATTGCAGGATTGCCATTGCAGGATTGCTGGATTGCCGTGGATTGCTGGATTGCCTGCCATTGCAGGATTGCCGGGCGGGCATTGCCGGGCGGGGGAGGAGGAGGGGAGGGGGAAGAGGAGGGGAGGGGGAAGAGAGGAGGGGAGGGGGAAGGGGGGGGGGAGGAGGAGGGGAGGGGGAAGAGGAGGGGAGGGGAACAGGGGGGAGGGTGTGGGGCTGCCCGGGGGAAGAAGGGCCCCTCACCCCCTCCCCCTCCCCCCTCCCCCTCCCCCCTCCCCCCCTCTCCCCCTCCCCCTCCCCCCTCCCCCCCTTCCCCCCTCCCCCCCTCCCCCTCCCCCCCATTCCCCTCCCCTCCTCTTCCCCCTCCCCTCCTCCCCTTAACACCAGGGGGGTTGACTCAGCCTGTCATCCTACCGAGGTCGGCAAATTGAGTACCAGTTCACTGGTAATTCCCTGTGTGCCGCAAGGCAAGAGGCGCCTAACAGGGTTGGTGGCACGAACCCGGAAGTCGGAACGCATTGTCGTCAAATAAATGTAGCATGTATGTTTCACTCTGTCACATGCCGTTGGTCCCATGTCAATCGGATGAAGTTGAAAAATTAACATTACGAAGTTTCTCTGGGACGTACTGATTCCGAATAATGAAGTTGAAAAATTAACGTTCCGAAATATGCCAATTACGCTAACAGAAGCGCTGGCGCTGCGAAGCGCTAGAGGGAGCGCTGCGCTCCCTCCCTTCGATTCCCCCCCTCTTCTGCTAGCGTTTCTGCGCTAATACGCT